>NC_051210.1:84133625-84450281 GCF_015220075.1 Falco rusticolus | reverse complement strand
CGTCTTAGTGCAGCACAGGTGGCGTGGCCAGGCTCACAGCCAGCCCCGCCCCTGCAGAGGCAACCTGCAGCATCTTACCCGATAAACTACTCTGTGTAACAGAGAACGCTTAGGAAGGGGAAAAAAAAGCTCCAAGGTTCTCCAAAGTCCACAGCAGTGGAAAAACTGCAAAGACCTCAAAAGGTTAGAAAGACAAAAACCAAGTATCATCCTGCTAATGGAATGTAAACCACTTGTATCTAGCCATTGTACACACCTGCAATGTACTGTATTTCAAAACCGGTATGCTACACACCTAAACTTGGCATCTGTGGCATCCTATTCACTGTTGTTCTAATTTCACAATACAAATTAAGACATTAAACTTTTCTCCCAGGGAGTGCCAACACAGAAGTACTTGATTGCAATTAATGCTGAAGGTGTGAAAGTGCAGGGAACAAAACCGAAATAGGTATTAGGGCATAAGCTGTGCTGCATTCATTAGGTGTATTTCGAGAAAATTGTTTATCATTCAGCAGCCCTTCCTCCTTCCAGCACTGTGGGCAACTTCCCATGTCATCAGGCCAGAACTAAGCCTTGCACCCTCCTCTTCTTGCTCCACAGCATGACAAGGTGGCTGAAGGGCTTGGTGGTGGTACTCCTTTTAACACGGAGAAAGCTGACCCAGTGGAAAATCTGTGAGTATAATGAAGACATTTTCTGTTGCGTTTCTTATTGGCCTATTCACACCTTTTCTCCCTTGTCCCTCTTGCCTCTGTTAGTACACTGGTACTGAAACCACATTCTAGCCGGGAAAATTTGTTCTACTTCAGAAGTATGTACACACCTTTCTAAAGTTACTGCAACTATGATCTTGTGTTTTCCACTGTGCGGTTTACTGGAATTGATAGCTCAAAAATTTCCCTGGAGGAAAACCCCATGTAATTGCTAATGCTGATACAATTAAGTATTATCTTACCACTGACTCCATGTCTTTCAGAGTTATTGGTTTCCCCAGCATCATCTTGTAAAAAGGTCTGATGAAGAAGCCTGAGGGGGGGCAGAGAGGGGGGGGGCAGAGAGGGGGGAGATGTTACCTCCACTGTTGTGCATTTTCACCCTCCATAAAGATATGGCTGCTGAAGGACAATGTGTGATGGTATTTCCTAGTGTGCCAGCAAGGAAGAAACCTCCTGAAAGTAACAGTGCTGTAACTGCTCAAGTTAACACAGCAGGCTCATTTTTTTATCTAGGCACATAAAGTCCAATTTTTCAATTACAATAATTATGCCATTAGACACCATAACATTAATGGCAGAGAGACACAAAATGGAGCTCAAGGTACTCTAAGCCATCTAAAATCACCATTTAAAAAATGTCAGACAGTGAAAACAGGACAGTGAGCTGCTTCTTCTAATGTGATGCACCACTGCTAAATAAGATTTGGTCAGTTTATAATGTTGGCTTGCTTAGTTATTGTGGGATTTCAGTTTCAGCAGAAATCACATGTTCTCATTAAATCATTCAGTAACAATTTCACAGATCAAAAATACGCTGCAATTGACACCCACACAACTGCTTTGGCTGCAGGATTTGCATGGAAATGGCTGATATAAATTTAGCATTTTCCTTTAGAAATAGTGGATTATTTAGCAATGCTGATTCTGTAGTTTTAACATGAGTGGAGAAAGGAGCAAAATGTCATATGAAACATATTTGTTAAGAAAGGCACTATAATTCCTGAATCACCATTCACATCAGGAATGCAATTTCCAAACAGTTCCAGTTCCATTACTTTCTCTCAGACTTTGTCTCCAGAAATACAAACCCTCTAAAGCATATGAATATTGATGCATTTCATTTCATAAAAATCCCAGCAACAGTAGCACAGCCCATAGAGTAATAACTGTAATAACTCACCATCCAATAGCTTCCCATGATATACTGCCAGACCAGCGACCCGACCAATAAATGTGAAATATGACAGATGATCTTCGTTACAAAGACCTGAATTAGGATTAATCTGAAGTGTATAGTTGTCCCTTTTTTTTGAGGAAAGAAAAAAAATATCTAAGTAACCAAATCTTTAAATAACCTGCCAATCAGATACAACAATAAATAATTTGAGCCTAGGGCCATTTCCTGTTCATTTTTGCAAGTGTACAATGTAATTTCTCCATGTGTTCCTCAACAGAAGTATCTCGCAGTTTGTGGGTAGGCTGACCTAAGCCAAACTGTCTTGTTATGATCAACAGGATTCCACCTGTGGCAAGTGTAAGGGCTGTGCTAACCTGTTGAAGGATAAAAGCCTAGTGTCATTGAAAAACAGTAAAATTCCGCCACCAGCTTCAGTGGAATGAGAATTTCACCTAAGCTATCTCTTCTGCCAGGTTTGATTATTCACTCTTTCCAGCCAAATTTCAGGGCTTACAATTTTAGGATTCTTTTTTGCAGTAGTTGCTTTTAGTTCTTGAAATATCTGAATGTACTGAAGAGGAATTAAGTATAGGCCCATGGTCTGACTGTCCTAGGATAAAGCATATTTCTTACTAGCACCTTAAACTGCACACACTAGAGAATGTCTCTGAAATAGCTTAACCACCAGAATATTGAAAACAGTTGTCAAAGGACTAAGAACTTTTAACTGGGTAACAAAACGTTAAGACTTGTGTGAATGTGTGTGTCACAATAAGACATTAGTGTAAAGGTATTTTTAATTTGCTGCATGTTCTTAATCTGTGAAGAAGATACAGGGGTTTTAAGTAGACTTTTTTGTAATTATTTCTTAAAATTTTTACCTTCTGAACCTAAAATGAAATAACATTCTATTTAAATACCTACAGTGACCTATATCCCATAAGTGGAAATATTTCAAACAAATTTTATCCAGCAAACTCTATTATCACAGACATTCTGTACTAGTCAGTGTTGTGTTTCCCTTCAATGGCAGAATGTGTCTTCTCTGAGACACATATGTGATAAAACTCTCATTATGCAGTCTTTGTTCATCTGCTTTACAATCTATTCAACAGTTATTAGAGAAGATATTGACATAAAACCATCACAACTACTGCCTGCATTAAGAATCCATCCTCACTGTAGCTAAGTAGACACTGTGAACTACATACAGCATATTAAAACAAATGTACTGTAAGAAAAAGACTTGCTCTCTCATTTAAACTAATGGATTGCTCAAAGATTTTAAAACTGGACAAATACAAATTTAAACTTATGTAAAGCCACTGCCGTGTGACTGCTGAAATGTAAATGAGAAGCTGTTTTATGAGCTAATTATAAAGGAGCACTGTAATTCTGGACAGCAGGTGTTTCACAATGTAATGGGAGGGCATAAAAAGTCTTTCATCTGACATTGCTCTTTTCACTATTACCAGCCTCAAAAATGGCAGTTTTGCTGCAAGCAGGGCAACAACGAATACTGTCTTAATAATGAAAATGGTTTATGAGATTTCAATGACAAGTTGAAAGTTTGTCTGAAAAGCAAGGAAGAAACAATAGTACAGAACAGAGAGATCTGACTGTAAGTGTGCATAGTGATGCACCATGAAGGATGATCTAACTACTTTCCAGTGTAACTTTGCCTCTCATGCAAAATCTAACATATATCCCCTTATGAATGGAAGCATTTTAATGGACACTTACGTTGCTGAATATTCAAAGAGACCATAATAAGGGTTAAACATCTCCTTGGACAAGAGAAAAAACCATTCTCTGGCCACCCCTCCATAGTCAAGTCCTTTTTCTGACTCAAATTCAATCCAGAGCCTGGCTTTTAGTACATCAGGTCTCTTCACAGACATGATTCTTCTGTAGGACTCCTCAAAAATATTACTTCTGTGTAGTTTCATTTCAAATCTGTTTGGTATATCAGCCTACGTGAAAGAAGATTATATTATACTTGTTAGTCTCAATAAGTAAGTCTTCAAGCAAATTGTTGACCAGTGGTAATGAGAGATTAATCATATGATGTAGAAAGTTTCCCCTTATTTTTGTTTTCCAGTGCTCTCCAAGTCTACTAGGTTGATAGTGTATGGTGAACTAGGTAAGCTCTGGTGTAGTGGTGGTTCTGAGGTTTCTATGATATTTGACAAAACAATGAAAGCAAGAAGAAAAGTAACAAACAAACCAAAGAAAGTGATAATGATATGACTATGCTCTATTTTAAGGGCATTTTAGTTTAAAATAGTAACAAGTGCACAGGATTTATGCAACCACTTTACTCAGGTATCTATAAAGGCCGGAACAGTTTCACAAGAACACATCTGGTCACATACAGACAACAGAACCGAACTGCAAAGATGTAAACAAAAGAAAATCAGGCTACCAAAATGTTTCAGAAGCTCTGTTTAAACAGGAGGGAGCCAACACCCATTATGATTTAGCCCAGGGAGCTAAATTCAGAAAAGACAGAACTGAAACAAATTAAGAATTTTTAAGATGACAACTGGATGAACACAAAAACATGACACTTAGAGCCAGGTATAGTTTTCCTGATAAAACTGACTTAAAACAACTGTTTTGGAAGGTTTGCTTTTTCCTGACAACTGAAGTGCTTATTGTGTATAATCACTGGTCAAACTCAAGGTGAGAATTCAAGGAGCTATCAATAAACAGGTAAAGACAGTGGCGAGTTCCCCTTCAAACAATAGTTGGTGTTGCCAAGGCTGTTTACTGTTAAATTATGAGTCAGTATCACATGCAAGCCAATACTAAGCACTGTCTTACATTAAAGATGTTAATGAAAATACTTTTTTTCACACAACAAGAACACTAGAAGCTTGTGCCAGACCCAGCACAACTGTGGGCTCTGCCAGCTTGTTTCAGCTCTGCCTTTCAAAGTCCAGTGTCGCAGATGAAGGAGAAATATCAATTCTCAAGCCTATTTGTAAACTAACATACCAATTAGTTGCAATGAGAACGGGTGAATCAAGTTCAAGTAGAAAAATGTGAGTTTTAAAGATCTGTAAATGTTTTTGTTGAGAAATTCATCAAATTCAAACTTCTCTTAATTTGTTTGGTTCCTACTTAACCCCTTCAGGTGTAGCACAATCAAAAAAATTGGCAAGTACGTTAGAGCAAGATACAACCCCATTCTGCATCTATGCTTGGAATAGAAGTGTTTCTCCCAGACATAGTGTAATTGATTCCAAAACGAAGCAGCATGTTTCTACTCACTGGTTTCTTTAACTTCTTCCGGAAATAGTCATATTTCTGTTTGAACTCCCTGGAATATGGAACTGCCTGTCAGAGAGAGAATCATAAATACAGATTATTCCAGCTGTTCAGCAGTTTGATATTCTAATATTATTTAAACAAAAAAGAAATTTAAAGACATGCTATCTACATATGTATGCCATAGGTTCATCTAAAACTCACCACTCATGAAGTACAGCAGCCAAAATTTCCCCATTTCTCAGTGTGTAACTTAAAAGGTATGAAAACTTTCGACCCAGTTCTTCTGTTCCTCTACTTACCCTCATTTTTTTTTTTTTCTGCTTTTAGGAACAGAAAAGAGCAAAAGCAATTTTTAACACAGATAAAAAATTTGAAATGTGTTGCTGCCATCCATGTGTCTTGTTAGGAAATAATGAGCATGCCATATGATAACTGACTTTTAAAAATCACTAGTGTTACCACAGAATATAGATTTGCACAGCTTCTAAACACTGTTCGGTGCTACTCAAAACACAAAATTAAAAGAATTTTCAAAAATGAACCTAAGAACAAGTTAAGGGGCTCCAGTAAAGTTATGACATTAACAACGAACATCATTTGCCCTCCAAAAAGCGCAGGGAACAATGTAACTACACAGCAGAGCTGACTAGGCAGGGGAATGTCCATGGGTAGAAATTATCTTTTCAGCCCAATGTGAATGAAATTAATTCTTAACAGTTATCAAACTATATAAAAACTATTTTGTAAATAACTTATAATGAAAATACACACCTTCATAATGACTTTAATCCAGAAACTGAAAGCATTTCATAAACAAATACTTTTGAATCGAGTACAAGTCACTGTGTAATATTTATCTGAATACTCACTCAATGCAACTAACTGCCTGTGAGTTAGACCACATTTTTAAGTAACAGCAACATAACAGAAAAATTTTAGAAGTTCAAAAAAAAAAAGATGACACGGTAGAGGTTGGTAGAATTACATTAATCAGCAGAGCTGGAAATTGGTTTCTGGCATATGTAAACAGCCCTTAACAAATGCCACAGGTCTCTGAAATATTTACGTGGATTTCCAGATACCCAAAAGGCCTCTCAGGACAATTCCACGCATGGACAACTCAAGGTTCGACAAAGGTTCTCACAACCTCTGTCATTCAGAGTTTTGAAAGACATTTTTATTTGAACCCTGCGCTTCTCTTTCCTGCTAACATACTGGATAGGTAAGCAAGGATTTAACGCTAAGATAGAAGATTGCCATGTTTGGTGTTAATCCATAAGCCACCCAGTTGCTGACCATCACAGTAGTCAGTAAGGTGTCAATGTTCTTTTCTGCTACTGACTGGTCGCCATCAGACTCCTTTGCTTTTGCACCAGATAGGAAATGTGCACAAACACCCAAAAAGACCAAGCCTCTGACGGTACCAAGTAGTATCAGACACAAAAGCATTGAAGTGCATCAGCCATCAAGCAGGAGTACAGATAAGAGCCATCCATACTCCTGATCGCCTGGCCAATGACTGCAACCTACGTTATTCAGCCTTCAGATGAAATGGCCGTAAAACAGTTGTGAATTAAACTAATGTACAGGAACAGACTGGAAAAATGATACTATGACAGGTACAGGTCTGGCTCTAACGAATAACTGCTAAGTATTTAAGTAAGATTCCTTAATTCTCTGCAATTTTTTTGACAAAAAATTTTTTGAGAATTAAGGATCCTTAATTCTCTGGGGTTTGACACCATACACAATATTACTTTAAACAAGGTTTGGAAAGAGCTGGGGTGGGGGGGGGGGGAAGGCTTCCTGGCCTCCTTCATATTTTCCAACTACATCCTGACTTTCCTCTGCTTTACTGTTCCTTCAAGATGAAAGATTAGACCTAGTAAACCAACTAGCTAAACAAGTGAAGGATGATTTCTTGGAAGCAAAGGAATGATCTGGATTTCCACAGGACTGCGAAAGTTACATCCTCTGTTCCCTGAAGGCTGAATCACAAATTCCAAAGCTCTGCTTCAAGTTCAGTTTCTGGGTGAGGACTGGGATTTTGGGGAAGGGAAGGTATAGGCTGGTTTTGAAATGGATTCATGGCTGGATGTAGGTGAGAGTGGAAGGTGGAAATAGTTTTGCATGTTTTTTTTCTTGTGGATGATGAGACATGAAAAATTAAAAAAAAACCTAAATCATTTCACTCTGACAATAATATGACTTTATTGCAGCCATTAAATAATCTTTCAACATGTTTCCATTGTTTAAATGCAATGTGAAATGCAATTTAAGTAGTTCTTTGTTTTTGTCATGGCACCAAAATACTATTTAAAAGCATTAAGATGAATCCTTAATGCTTATATGACTGTAAAATGGATTTGATCTTGCTTTCTCTTTAAAAAAAACCCCAAAACTCAAACACACACACAACTGTTTTTTCCTTAATGGGATCATGATTGACCCTTGTTATCTTTCCCAGGTAGTCTTTCTCATTTATGCTTAACATTTCTGGAAAAATAAACATTTAAGAATTTGTACAGCATACTGTATATTAGTACCTCAAGCAGTAAGTGCACGATAAATAGGTAAATCACTCCAAAAGTGATTATTATTAATATTATTAATAAAAAAGAACAGTTAGAATTACACCATGCAGTAGTTAATCTGCTGTGTTCTGAGACCCTTAAAAATCCTGAGGGTTTACCCCAAATAAAAAGGTATTCTTGGCACCTGGAAAGATCTTGGGGTTAGAAGTCTGATCACTCAGAATACCATAAAATGGCATAAACCAGCAGGAAAAGGTCAAAGAATCACCCCATATATTTGATGTTTTGAAAACTGGATCTTAAAACAAAAGCACATATTTATTTTTCTAAGCTGATATTCTGAAATCTCTTAGTTTATTTGAAGTAGCTTATATGTCCCTTAAAACTGATGAGTCAATTTTTGTCTTTTTTACACTTTGAATCCACATAGTCACAGCTTGCCCATATCGAGTGGAAACAACTTTTTATTATCCAGAAATCTAAAAATGAATAGCACAATGTCTCAGCTCAGCAAAGCTCTATTGTCAGTAATGACCCAGGTAACAAGTAAATATGAACATTTCTCCAATACCTAAAAACTTACAACAGAGAATTCAGCACAAAGAACTTAGTCTGAAATGCCCAAGATCTCCTGACTTACAATTTGGAGCAGATATGTGCCCATCACATAGCTTATGTAGAAACACAGTATTTTAACACATTGGAGGAACAAAAGGTAAGATGCAAATACTGTTTATTAACATTGTATATTAATATATTAATATTTTATATTAACGTTGTTTGTTTTGTATAATTTGTTAATATTATTAATTGTTTGTTCCACACTAAGTAATTTATAGTATCAGCAAGTGTGGAGAAAGAAAAAAACCTGAAGAATATTTTACACTTATATTAGATGTAATTTATTTAAAATCACACTTTTCCCCTCAATTCATCTGTCCGGATGTCAAGAGTACGCTAAAGATATCACTCCACTACTTTTATCCTGGAATTTCATCATCACAATAAGCGGTAAATACAACAACAAAACCCATGCTGAAATACTAAATTTATTGTTCAGTCAGGGATCACGTCAGTAACGGATCTCGTTCATAAACCACATTCATCACCACTTACTGCAGAAAGCTTTGGGTTGCAGGAAGAGAGTGGAACAAATGAGAAATTATGAGTTTCCTTGTGTTACAGAGTGTGAAACACCACTCAGACCATTTTGGTATACAGCTTCCGAATGGATGGAGCTTCACTCAGAAATAACACAATATAAAAAATTAAAACCAGCCAAATAAGATTCTCTATCCTTCTGAAGACCCTTCTCTTCCTCCCCACTGAAGCAGAGGTATTCTGTGATTTACTGTCATATCTACTGATCAAAAACGTTTCCTAGATACTCCAAGGCAGAGGCCAACTTCACATACTAATGGCTGCAAGACAGGAACCACACTGCACCACTGGAAAAACTCCCTGGCTAGGTGGCTTCTGCTAGGAAAGCCCCCGAACCCATCAAATTTGAACCTATTGTCCAACCTGGGAATACTGTGCACAGCACTGTACTTCCAAATGCTCCAGTGATTCTTAATTGGCCCACTACTGCTTTGGCCCACTGGCAGCAGGCTGGAAGAGAAGAGTCCCCAGTGCACTCCAGCCTGTGCCTACCAAAACAGGGTCCACAGAGTGGTACAACAGCTTGAATGCCGTGGACAAGGCATCAGTTTTGGGGCACCTTGGCAGGCTGCGACTAGAAGGCAGCTCCCACTGCCCTTGCACTCACAAAAGCAAGCACCTGAGCATCCCGTGTCCATCAGTAAAAGGCAATGCGAGGCAGAGGTCCTGCTTCCAGGTCTGTTCATCAGGCAGAATCTGACTGATCTGGAGAACAGGCATGACCTGCTGCTCAGTAATGCCTCCTGCCTGTACCAATGTACATGAGTCACAGCATTTAATGGAAAAAAACACATGGCAGTACTTACTGGACCAGTAATTGCTGGGCTCTGCAGTCTGGGGTCTTCCCACTGGGTAATTTTATTGTCTGTAAATAACAAAAGAAATTATATTATTACTTCTCTTATTACCACACTGTGAATTTATGTTGTTTTTTTCTCCCTGCAACTGTTTTCCCTACCACTTCCACAACTTAGTATTTCAGGGTTAGAAAAGGCTGCATTCACCCATCTACATCTAAGCCCCATCACACCGTTTAGTTGAAAACACTCATTCAAAAATGCAAAACTACAAGAGAATTAAGTGTATTTACACTGCTTTTATTTCAACGTCTGTTGTACCAGACATGTTCTATTTGAACATGGTCTTGGATTCAACTCATAGTAGAAATACACAGGCATCATGCCTGAAAGGTAAAGGAACCCAAAACCTTTGTCAAATGACAGACTAAGTTGGTTTTTTTTGAAATTTTGCATAAAGATAGCCAAAATGTAATACTTTAAAAAAAACAGTCTGCATTTAAATTGAGAGGGAAAAACATCTCTTTATTAAAAAAAAAAAAACACGTCCTAGACACTGATTTAATGAAAAGGTTATAAGGACGGTTAGGGAGGCAAAATTACACGGTATAGGAGATCATTTAATTTTGACCAAAGGAGATTTTGGCAGTAATGCAACAGAATCCAGTTCTTTTCATCTACAGTTTTTAAAAGCACCAGGTGGGTGATATGGTAAGGTTATACAGGACCATGGTGAAGTTCTCCCTGCCTCCAGACAACTGCTCCTCACAAGATTCTGAACACAACAGAATCACAACAAAATGATGATGTTGCAACAATAAGACAATGCTCTAAAAACCAAACTAGATGCCACCTGCAATAGCAAGGTTTAAGTCATCCACTTCCTGCACTGAAAGGGTAACAATAATATATCTGTTTGTTACATACATACTTTGATTTATGAACTGTATATTAAGATAGTAGTTCAGATCTTAAGTTTTGTAATTGCTAGGTTTGGGAATAAACACACTATCTTTCAAGAAAATTGTTTTTATGGCTACTATAGGTAAAAGCAAAGAATCAAACCCACTTATATTAAAACACAAGTATTTTCCATGTCTCTACAGTTGGAAAAGCCCTGTAAGTATTGAGCAGCCCAAGGTAGTTTTAGAATGGACTGGGATTTGAAAGGTGACATTCATTGAATGTTAACTGAAGAAAACTAAAAAATATCATAAGCACATTTCAAGAAAATTGATCTATCAGTTAATTTAGTATTAAAGTGCTATTTTATTTCCCTTTATACATTAAGTCTATTTAGTGCTTATCGAAATTACGGAGGAAGGCTGTTAGACTGACAGTTCCAGAAGCCACATGAGATCCACAGACCAGAGCCTGCCATACAGGTGTGATGCCAAATCACGCCCTTTTCATCTTGCTTCAACCTGTTCAGTCAAATTTCCTTCAATGAAGTTCATTGGTTTTATAGCAATTCATCTCTTACACCTACTTGAACCTGACAGCCACAAATCATGGTGATAATTTTCTATGAAATCAAAGATAATAGAACTGGAAATGACTGCAAGTTTGTCAATTCTTTCTTATTGCCCTACAAACTTAAGAGTGTATGATATTACTGACAAATCTTTGCCTCATTTGCTTTTCAGAGTACTTCATATTATAAATGCTATTCCAGAGCTTAAATGCCCCAACAATTAGAAAGGCCTAACGTGAACCACTGCCTGGAATTGCAGCTCAAGATTCTCTGTCTTATGCAAAGTGGGTATCGATAACATTCATTCCTTTTGCAGCACATTTTTGAAAATCTACCATCTCTCAAGTCTTTGCACAAATACAATACTCTGTAGTATCCCACAAATCAGACTCTAGGGGTCTTTGAGGATTCCCTGTTCTCCTCTGTTTCCTCTGTTCCCTTTCCAAGTGGTCTACTATTTTCTTGAAGTTTGGGACCCCATGCTAGATACAGTATTATAATTACCAGTGCTGAAGAAATTAGAAGGATTATTTCAGGTCTTAAATAAGACATCCCTGTTGATACACGACAGGGTGAGTTAACTCATGTCCAGTTGATGAGGTTTTTCATGCCCTTATCAACGAAAACTCTGTTTATTATTCTTATTCTGAGTAACACTTTGCAATTCTTATTGAACAGCATCTTACTTCACACTACAGTGGCAATTTGCCAGACTCAGTCTGATTTCTCATCCTGTTCGTTAATGGATATATTGAAGAATGGTGGATCCAAGACAGACTTTGAGGGGAACCCACTTAATAAATCCATCCCTCTGTCAGTGAACGACTGATAACTGTTCTGAATATGGTTGGAAAACCTTTGTGTTTTCCTTCATGACACCTTCCAACAGTTAGATCGTATTTTCCTATGAGGCTCCTAGGAAATGTAGAAGTATATGCATACTACAATGAGTAAAGAATACTGTTTTATTCATGGATAGTAAATAACATTGACTTAGCTAGCTAAGGACCAATCACAGAGAACTAGAGGCTGTATTTTTTGTTAAAAGACTGACTGCTGCAGAAATTAGAACTGTTTACAGTTAAAAACTAAAAATATATTTTCAGGCTACTGTGCTACAAGTAATAACTAAATTATTTTAACAGTACTTTGCTTTACTAGTTTACATGGCATGCTTAACAGCAGCTAGCATTGCTCCAGAAGAGGAGGTCTCTGTACTGGTTGCATTAAATGTTTTTACAGTTTCTCTCAGGGGTGAGAAAAACATTTCAAAAATAGGACAACAGTATTGGTTATTTATGCAGAAGAATTACAGAACATATCTGGGGAACCAGGACATTATCAGTAGCTCAGTCTGTCAACACTGTCAACATTTATACTGTATTCTAATAATGAAACTGACTACAGTTGTTGCATCTTAACTAACTGATTTAGCAGAGTGACTAAAATGATGGCCAGCTGCATATTTTGGGTGAGCACAGCTGATTGCACCAGCATATGCTCTCAAGTTAGCCATGAAACAAGTGAGAGCCAGCAGGCTCTGTCACAAACCTATCATGGTCAAATCCTTACCACTACTGTGAAAGCAAATACTACTATTGAGATTGCTCAAGCCAAATAAATCACTGAGCACTGAATGCCGTCTGCAGTCATTCCCTAAATACTTAGCACAACATTATCACAATGGAGCAGCAATGTGTCCACTGTAATACCACTGCCAGCACCTCTGCTCCTACAGTCCACCTTTAACTGTAGCACTGGGGCACCAGATTGAGACCAAAACAGCATTTGTTGGAAACAAGCAGCATTATAAAAAAATGGTCTAAACTTTTTTAAAAACTGCTACATAAAACACTAAAACCACTCAGATCAAAAGAGGGACTAGAGAGATTTCAGATGCAAATATATTTAACAATGATAAATTATTTGGGCAATTCTAATTAATGTACACCTTTAAAATTCCATTTACTTTTAGAGACTAACACATGGTTAAGTAGATTCAGGAGACTGAAAAATTAAAACTTTTTAAAGGAGGCTGGGAGGCTGAACAATTATAAAGATATTTTAAACACAACAGTTTTATCCTGTGACATTTCAGTGGCAGCAGTTTAGAATAATTTGCCATATTTAAATTTCTAGATATCTGTTGGGAAAAACAATTACAGAAGGTATAAAGAGCAATAATTCTGTACTGATGTTTGAAAGAGGATAACCTTGTGCTTGACAAGTGTATTATTTCTAATTTTTATTTAAAACTATTTATACGATTTCAAAATGCATATTACTTTAGAGACAGTCTTTTAATAATGATTTAATAATGTCAAATATACAATTACAGATAAGCATCAGAGTCAGTGTAATTGATACTGAAAGAAAAACATAATACTGTCAAAATATGGGTAATAATTTAAGATTTTAATTCTTCCAAGTTTTGCTTAGCATAGTACCCTCTTCTAATGGTTTTGTGAGTTATCCATTTTTGTGAAGATTATGTCATCAGTAGAAATACCTCATTACAAAGTCCAGCTGAAGTCTTAAAATAAATAAAACAAGGGAAGACGAAACAACCCAACATTCCTGGGTTGCTTGATTTTCAAACAACAAAAACTCACACAGTAGTTCTGAGATGCTGTAATAAGACAAGTCTACAATGAAACATCACTTACACTAGAACTTCACTAACAGAACTGAATAATATTAATGGGCTGGGTGCAGTTTAACATGCTGTAAATAGGAAATAAGATCAGAATCAGCACTGCCACAAGGCCTTAAGGGGAGAGGAAAAAGTACTCATCAGTGCTAATTTCTCCACTGCCTGTATGTGGAGTTGTGGCTATATGATCTTTTCTCATCTTATTTTCTATTCCTAGTGTATATTTTAATTTTGTAAGTGCAAATAAGCCATGGGATCATCAACAACAACAACAATGAATCCAAAATATCAACAAGAACAAAAGAAACCACAAAGAAGAAATGTTAATGCTTCACAAGTCAGAGAGGGACAAAGCTTGATGAGCCAATTAAAAGCAAGCTTTCAGTGAATATACAGTACCGTATGAGGACACTAAGTCTCTGGTATCAGTGTCTCCACATATCAACACCTGGCTTCCTAAATGAAGAGTAAAATTATAAAGCTTTCACTTCAATATTTATTACCTCCCTTTGTCTATTTGCTGTAGTACCTGAGTGCTTACTTACTATGGTCTATGTAAAACGTTCTTCCATCCAAATGTATTCTTTCCTCCCAACCAGGCTGGAATTGGGAAATAAAGAGAGACCATAAGTGAAATACCACCACTCTCACACAGCTCAAAGCAACACATTATCCACACCTACATAAACTGCCTGATAGATACTTGTGAGGTAGAAAACATGAAATGAACACAGATGCATTATGTTAAAGGCCAAAAATCTAGGAAAATTCAAAGAACTGGCTATTTATACAGTTAACCATGTCCAATAAAGTAAGTATTTTTTTAAAGCTTGGAAGTGGAAGCTTCTTGCATCAGGGTTTACACCCATCCCCTACTATGAGGAAATAATCACAAACAATACATTGTCCATCACTGGTTATGTTTGAGAGTTTCTGCTTCTGAAACACGTGGGTTATTTTTACTGTAAGTATAGAAGCCAGGATCTCATTACAGTGAGACAAGAACGTCTAACCTAGTCCTCAGTTCTTCCCATTTTATCCATTCCCTTTCTTCATCTTCCAAATAACTATAGTATAGAAAGGAGAATAAATGGCACATTTAGTATATGCAATGCTGTCCAGCTAGCACTCATTCCACCCATATGCTGTACATAAGCTTCAGCCTTCTATAAAATATAGATGAGAAATTATTTAATTTTGATCTTTTTTGAGAAACTCTTGTTAAATTCTGTAGTCATTTTTACCTCACTCAAAAATGGAGTTTAACCAAGTTTAAGATCTCTTACTAATTATGTATTTCCAGTGATACATGTCAGGCTATTCTGATTTCACTGCATGTTTTACCTCTTGAAATTAACAGAACAAACTGTAAACTGGCCCTCCAGCTACTCTCATGCAGTGCCTCCTATCTAAGCAATGTATTCTCTGCAGAATATGGAAGTTTCATTGAAAAATCAAAATCTATTCAGATTTCTAAATGCCTGAATATGCTGGTATATTGATACAGCTCGCTTTGAACAATCTACTCCATTTTTCACTAAAGCAACAGGTAATTATCTAAAAGTACATAGAGAAATTTCTTCAAAGTTTATTGCTTCAGATATGCAAAGAAACACAAAATTGTTTCAGAAATACTACGAGCTGGCTTCAAAGAGCCTGACTGATTCACAGATCACAAAAGCTTTTTGGTGCTATATATAAACATAGCTTTAGTATCTTCAGAAAAGTGATGTCAGCAACGTATGTGTCCACGTACAATATACAACTGCAATAATAGATCAGATGACATAAGATAGCATGTACATATCAAAATACATACACATTACCACTTACAGGAAGAGGGCCCAAATCATTAGGGTTCAAAGAGGCTTTTGATCTCAAATGCACTGGAAACTTCAGTCGTGGATCCTCCTGTAACAGAAATATGGAACTGTAAAGCCAACAGATCAAGTTAGATCTACATACTAAGTCAAACACAGAATTATCTGGAAAGTAAATCTTCCTACATTACAGCTATTCTTTTATTTTTATTTTTTGAGACTAAAACAAGATTTATGAAAGCGATAGAATACTTTGTATTTGGACGTGTCACATACTTTATTAGGATTCATATACTGAAATGATTTTTTAAATGTTAAGAGTTAGTTAGGGTGATGCAAGACTTTGACTCCATTAAGTGTGCTGTATTATCCAGAAGTACGCTTCAAAAAATACAGCCTTGTTCTTAGGAATGCATGCACTCCCATAAGGGGCATTTAGGTACATGCACACATTTTTGGCTCTTAGAAACCTAAGAGAAATAGGCCGTCCTGTCACAAAAAGGCTCAAAAAGGATGAAAATGAGCTCCTTACATTTTTATTAATGCATAGGTTTATTACATCAATGTCCAAATGAGGCAAAAAGGGTCAAATAAAATAGGTCACAGAAGAAAATTCTAGGCAAAAAATGCTTGAGATTTCCACACACATAATTTACCTACATGCAGCTGGGAGCACCATTAAAAATACGTCATGTAACTAGTGGTCACTGGGAATCTGAATGATGCCTCAGGAATTGAAGTGCAACTCATATTTCAATGATGATGTGAAATGCTGTCTTGCCTTTGACAATTTTTACCTAGTGTAATGTTATTTCTTCAATTTGTTGACCAAAATTGCAGAATTATTGAAGTATAGATTCGCATGACATAAAACAAGTAATAAAATGGATTCTGCTAACTGAAGAAGATGAACCTGTATTATATTAATACAAAAGTAGTGCTAGTCACAGTGAAGTACAATACAATTATGGACAGTCTCAAACTGAACTACAATCCAAATCTCCACTACACTGTATGCCTCCAAAACCCACATTTGTTGAATATAAATGGCAGTTACTTGTATGCAATGATTTGTCAAGTATAAAAAGGTCAACTACAAAATGTAAAGCACTACTGCATGATATATGATGCATAAATGCACCAAAATCTAAGAGGATATGAACAACTAAGTTTCCTTTCTCCAAGCACGGCGATGGCAGCACTCTAGTCATTTCAGGAAATTAGCTACTCAAGTCTATTGCTACTGTACGGGACGGCATGGAGGATTCACTGTGATTCCTAGAGCAGTTTTACAAGTTAGGCTGACAACTCCCCTCTCAAAGACAAGATGAATCCCACAATAAAATGGGGGGGTATATAGGCAGGAAAACAAGACAGAAACATTTAAAAGATGGGAACTGATTTACAATTCATTATCTAGAATGTCTTACCCATGTAGTAGTTTTAGTATTATGATCAATGAAGAAGGGCCTGCCGTTGGGTGCTATTCGCATCTCCCAGCCAGGAGGAAGGAAGCTTTGTGCAACTTTGTGTTGTGGTTTAGGAGAGTTGTAAGGTGACAGCTGTGGAGACTGTGGATTGGAAAGTGTGTCCTTCACTGCTCTGCGCACAGGGGAGTCCTTGATACCCTGAAGAAAATGAAAGATATTAAGATTTGTCAAATGTCACTCAATACTGTAAAGGTATAAACTTGATTTCAAAGCAAACATTTTTTCATTCCAGATGTAATTAATACTAGAAATTAAGCCCTGGGACTGATTTCCTAGAACACAATTAGCTAAATTCTGCTCCTTGTAACACACTGAGCTTCCTGCTGTGAAGGACACAGTGTTCTATCACTTCCCTCTACAATGGTAATGTCCACAGTATTTACTTCTGATTACATATTTCACTGCAGAAGCCCTGTACATGTAAATATTTCATTTTACAAAGGAAAAATAAAAGCATTGCTTCATTCTTCATGGTGTAATGTATCTCACTCTTCAACAAGAGAGTATCCTAAATGTGAGGGGATGTTTTCCACTTTTCAATGCATTGAAAAGTGGGAAACATATTTAAATATGAACCTAAATTAAGTTCCTAAACTTAAAGTTTGTTAAAAACCAGAAGTCTGCAGTTACAGATTTTTGGACAATTTTAAAAAAATATTTTCTTCATAAATAATGACAGCTGTAAAACTGCTTCCCTGATCGACGCCTATTGGTTAAAAACAGAAGTTACATTAGGTGGTAGGTTTTATTTTAAATTTCACTGGGAAAGTGCACATTTAGATGCCTAAACAGCTTGAAAAAATTGATCCAGGTTTATTCACCTTTGAAAACACAAACTAACACAATCAGAAAACAAGACTTAAGTACTATGTTTAAACATCGTTTGCATTTGTACTTTTCAGTTACTTTCTAAAAACAGTTCTCATTAGCTGATAAGAGTTTGTTTTCTTCTTATTTTACTAATTATTAACATTCAGTAAATCTATGCATGCTTATTTTGGCAATTCTCTCACATAGCCTACATTTACTTACTATTTTTGAGTATTAGATTAGAAAATGAGGTACCAATATGGATATTTACAAAATTATACTACCCTTATTTGTGGCTTGTTCTGAGCTGCATTTGGATGGAAAAGGCAGTTAAGATTACAGTGTTCAAAAGCAGCAATTAAAATATCTTGCATTAAATAAAACTTTCCTTACGTCTTGTACACAAAGAAGTTTAACATTTTACAATAAAAACAACTATTTAAACAAAAGAAGTTGAACTATTTTTTTTCTCATGATTGTATTCTTTTAAGATTTTAAGTTTAGTAAGTCTACACCTTGCTTTTTTTTTTTTTTTAATTAATTCAGAGGTAGGTATAAGAAGACAAGTTTGTGCTCTTCAGAATCCTTGTGGTTTCTAAGCACTGGACAAACTAACCACTAAACTGGTTAGCTGAATAGTCTGAAGTGAAGAGAATGCCAGTTTTGTAGCTGTGGAATAAGTTATTGCCCTTAAAAGCGAGCTCGAGTTTCAGATGCTTAGTTGGTGACTTCCACCAACTCAACCGTTTAAAGCATCAATAGGGAGATGAATGCCCTTTTAACTCAAGAGATTCAGAATCTTTTAATTAAATTTATTTAAATTGTAATGAATTTGGTCTTTAAAATTAACACTGGCAAGAGTAGTTTTAAATAGTCCTTTGTAAAAGGGTTTATCTGAATTACATGTAAGTAGAGATAGTTTATTTAAAAATTAACTACAATCACCTCACTACAATCTGTCCAATAATCCTACCTTCGTTTAACAACACATTCAGCTTTGAATACGTTTCAGTATAAGGAACAAAGAGAACGAATGCATAAAATGAACTAAATATTACAATCTTCACTTGATTGTTGGCAAATGGGACACAAATAGGAAAGAGACGGTGAGAGAGAAGGACAAATAAAGTGCCATTAAGTTCGAAGAAGAAATTTTTGAGAACTTACTCTCCTCCACAGAGCCATGTTGAACTGATTCAAGGGTTTTAACCACACTTTCAGAAGTAAAACACATCTTGTCTTTGTGTAAGAAGCCACTTAAGTTATTCTTCAGACATGTTGCAGCATACATCACTCAACAACATTCTGAATTACTTTTAGATACTTAAAAGAAACTAAATACTTGTTTGAAAGACAAGTATAAAAGGCAATCAGTATCTTAATTGAAAGATTTTCCAAACTCAACTGCATGTATTATTTTCAAGTTATTGGCATCAAAAGAAATGTTTCAGCTTTAAAAAAGTATTTCTGATGTTATACACTCATGGCACTTGAAGGCAGTCAAAACATATGTTTCAGACACGCACACAGATTATGTTTTAGCTGACCAATCCAAATAATCCTATGTAAAATACGCAATTCAATGACCATAGAAGTTCAGTAATACTATTGGTACATAGTATCATGTATATACATATACATATAGTATATATACACACACCATATACATATCAATTATATATATTATGTATATTTATATACATATACATACATACATGTGTATATGAATACATATATAGACACACACACATATATCTAAAGATCCAGACAGAAAACTGCTAAAGAAAAAGGTAGTATCTTAGTGCAAAATCAGTAACAGGGAGAAGCAGTTGTGTTGCATAACTAAAAAGGAATTAGAAAGTTACAAGGACAACAAAGAATGAGAGGTGAGACATAAGTGTTTTTTCTTGGTAAGAGTGTTTCTCACCTCCAGTGGAGCAGATAAAGTTACTGTGGGTGAACTGAGGCTACGAGGCCGTCTTATCTGGGGTTCACTTAAATGGTTGCTGCTGTTTGCTGATGACCCAACCATGCCATCTTCTGCAAGCTATTTCAGAAGAAAACACAAGGTAGCAAATTGTCAGAAACACAGTACATCCAAGAGGTAGACACTTAAATGATGAAATTATTCTTTTTTATTATTATTGTTATTATTATGAGGAAATGTTAAATATACTTTCATAAAGATCAAGTATTTAATTTCATTCCTCTGGAGGGGCAAATAATGTATGGTACTATTAACAGATCAACACAACTTTCAAATTCAATCTTAAGAATGTATTTGCCTCCTTCTAATAGTTCATATGTACCTCTCTGAATTCCTTCCATTGTGGCAATCAACTTAATCTGTACCTTAATATAGTTAAAAGAATTAACAAAAAATCCCAATCATTGCAATTTTTTATGATTATCCTGAGTTGTTATGACAATGCTTAGGATTTTTTTTTTTAATTTCAGAGTTCTGAGGAGCTGCTTCAACTGACATTATACTCAATACATGATAAGTGTTTGCTATCTGAATTAAGCATTATAACAATCTTCATACCTGCATAATGGGCCGTGTCCATGTTGTGGTTCGATTGTTATGATTGACATAGTAAGTACGGCCCTTTGCATCCTTTCTTTCTTCCCAGCCTGAAGGTAAGCCCGGTGTAGTATGTACATAGGCCACTGAAGGCTGTTCAAGCAAGAAATTACTGTATCGTTACTTTATAACAGCTAAAAACCCCCTAAATTTAAGTCTGTTGTTTTTACAAATAAAGGAACTTGTTAACTTACAACAATCTTAAACACAAAAAACATACAGAAGAATATTGTTTCTGATTTAATTCAATATAAGCTCTTATTCATATTCCTTTATGTCAACTAATTTTTTTCTCACAACAGACCTTTTGATTCACTTTTGCACAGATTCAGGTATCTTGTTCACAAAACAACTAAGCTTATATGTCCTCAAATTTTTTCATTTGTAGATTACACATAATGATAAAAAAGGAAATTTGTGTTTTAATGATTTTCCTCAAAAAGGTGGGGTTTTTTTCCCATTTTATTAGTATGGATAAGTAAGAATTACATTAACCATGCAGTCCAGTCAAGATATCTCAAGTTCTGTCCTGTTCTTTACCACTTTGCCTTGAATCAGTTGCAAGAAACCGTTCTGGGTTTAAAAACTGAAGTGTAATTATTTTGTTATAGTTACACATGTTGTATTTAGGGTTAGGTGTCCTGAAGACACAAGATACACCCCAAATTAGATCCCCAACTTTAGTATGAAAAGATCATTTTACTATAAGTTCCATGAGAAAGACAAGGCACTGACTGTCATTAAACAAGTTATGTCAATACTCAACCCAATAGTTATGTTATTACATGTTGCTGATGTTGTCTTGTATACTTCCTGTGAGGAAAACGTTCAATGCTTAAACCAATTGGACATTTTTTTTCTGGGACATACAGAGGGAAGAAATAAATAAATGCATTGTAGCACAAACGACAAAGCTTCTTGAAGAAAAACAGCCTAGAGAGAATTTGTAACACTGATGCTGTCTGCATCTGAATATGTATTTTAGAAGAGGAGGATGCCCATGGAGTTACAGTTTTTAGACCATAAACTCTACACACTTCTTAAGCTTAGTCACTTTCTAGTTCGGGACTCCTTTTAAGGCATCACTTGCTTGTATAACAAACAGGTATCCTGGCTGCCAGTGAAGCAAAAAAGAAAATCAAAATACTCAGGATAGGCATTTTTCTCAAGTAATTGATGGAAATACCAAGAGTGAGAGAGATATAGGCTTTTTCTCTTATTCACAGCAGATAGAAGCAAACTGCTAAACTCTGCAGAACAGTGTTTTTGCTCTCTTAATGAAGCCCACATACTAATAACTGCATCAAAGTACTGGCATGTGCAAAGTGCTTTTCAGCATCTACGTCTAGATCTTTGGTTCAATAGTGTTTGGTTTAAGTATTAAGATTAATCACATTAAAACATACACTCATACATTAATTATCAGGAGACTACAATACTAGAGATTGCTTTACTCTTTCCAAATCCCTGCTTGGATAGCTGAAGGATGATGAACCCTAAAGGTCTTCATACCACAACAGATTAAAAACCAGTGCTTGAACTGCAGTGTCTTACCAATTTTTTGCAGTTCTTTAATGTTGAATAAACAACATTAATTCCTTTAGAAATAGGCAGCTTTCTACTGCTAAAAAAATGAACCAAACTACCTTCATCTAGCAGTCTGCTTTTACCACGTCTTTCCCTGAACAGGCTGTAGCAAGGTGCATGGCATTTTGCTTAGAGATGTAAAATATGAATTTACTGGTCCTTAAAAATTTTCAGGTTTAAATGCTGGCAGGTAGAACTGCAAAGCAGCACAGCAGACAGAAAAGCAGAACTTGTACTTGAACTACTAAACTTACTGTGCTTGTTGCACCTGAACATCACATTTTCTAACAACAATGTGAGTTCTTGAGCTGGTGTGATAGTTAATGCCAGTGTTCAGATTAAGAAGAAAGGTACCGACATCTGAGCTAGAGAAACAACTTGTATCAATGTCCCAGATGCCAAATGCTGCTCTGGTTGCTTCTCCTTCAACCCCCAACAACCTGCTGCTTACAAGAAGATTTATGAACTCTCTTTAGACTGCTTTGAAAAGAGATTTTTTTACAAGACTTTTCCTGAAAGAAGCAGGATGCTGCATTTAAAAACATGGTTTGAAGAAAGACTGACTGTAAACCCAAATGTCTGACAACAGGCAGCTGCAGGACCTAACAGGGGAAGAAGGCTCAGAAACACATGTATACTATGAATTGTCCTTCGCTCTAAAGGTCAAATTACTCCAGTGTTCATTAACCCAATTCACCTCACAAAGGACTACATATTTAAGGTAACTGCCTACTGCAGAAGACAAAGGCATGTCTTTATTTTACGTTAAAAAAAAACAACACCACAAAAGAAACCAAAACCCAACCAACACCCAAACCCCCATTTTTGGTGGTAAGCCCAAAATGGAAAGAATTCTGATTTACAGTCATGCTCTCCTTCTGTCCTTTCACAGAAAACATGTTCTCATGTATCAAATATGAAGGTGTATCATTTTCACTTCTTCAATTTCAGGACATCTCATGGAGATGATGTGCTGCTGTGCTAGGTAAGGGAGAAGCAGAGCATACAGGCTGAAGTTGTGTGCATAACATTAGGCCTTTTGCTGTCACTTTGTGCAGTCTTGCTTATTTTGTTAACAACAGGAGTCACTTCACTGAGACAGCTTTAAATTTGGAAGTCAATACAAATTCAGCACTACACAGTGACAGTATTATTTTAGCATTGAACCTGATATTTTTATTAAAAGTATAAAATAATTGCTGGGAAGAGTTGATCACCAGAACAAACTCTGAATAGAGTAGTATGTCTCAGCCTCACAGCAAGAGAATGAGTAAGCCAATTAACCAGGGGTAGACACAGATTTTTTCATCCATGCTTAGGGAGCCTGAGTTAAACCACTATAGTCATGGTGTTAACAGTTGAGATTAAGCAAAGGTGCCTCTGCTGCGAGTTTTCTTGAGTATTTTGCCCATATCAGAGATGACCATCTGAAACACAGCCTCTCTTTCAGGGCTGGTTCATTCAGTAGTAGCTGAAGTGCAGGCAGAAGGAGATCAGCTCTACAGGCACATGATTTTGGTAAAGATGAAGGACTGAAGACTCAGCCCTGCAAAGTATTAACATTCATATGTGGCTCTGAGCTCTTAAATTCTCAGCAGGTGAATACAAATTTAATTCAATGAACACCTGGAATGGATGCTGGAATACAGAGAAATGCACATGAGTAAGAGATTAAAGATGCTCAAGGAAGACCCTTTAAACCTTTTTAGTATGATCTTAAAATAAAATCAAGGGAAGAATCAGCCTTGAAGATTACCAAATACCTTCACATAGCTTAGAAACCAATTGTTAAGCTTTCTAGTTTTAGAAAGAAGTCTTCCTGGTAAAGTGACAACTGCACTGATGACCATCCTTGTCATGGAAAAAAGCTAAGTATATCCAATGTAAACATTTCTAATCCTCATAATCCAACATTATGAAAAAGTGTAATTCCTACATTACCACACTACTGCCCTGAACATTTAAAGAAACGTTGAGATTGGTCTCCTGGGAATTCAGGATACGTTCTTCCTATTATCTGTCATGTCTATCTATAATAAAGGATACTTTTAATAAAAAAAATATATTTTAAATGTAGCCTGATCAAACATGTTTCAATCCTATGGTTGTGCATTTTATTCAATTTATTTTAAATCTGAAGTAGTCACTATCAAATTACATATGCAAGTACTACTTAAGAAACATATATGCCAAAAACGATGAACTACAAAATTGTAATGAAGTGGAATTAGCAAGATGCATTAATTCAGTTTGATGCACTAGAAGCTGTATTTTTTTTTGCCATGAAACAGTAAAAGGAGAAATATCACAAAAAGATTTTTACTTATATTAAAATGATATTAATCTAAAGGAAATTTTTTTCTGCCAAATTTTTAAAAAATTCATTAGCAACTGCATTGTGGCTGATGTTTTAGGAAAACCCTATAATCACTTACAACATACGTAAGATAAATAGGATGAATGCAAAATTAATCAGTAACACTTAGACGGCTAAGTATGATTCCCATTTCCAGTTCAATACCTGCAAACCATTCATTAATATCTAAAATTCCAAGAGTTTCACTGTTTTCCCTGTTTTACTACCTAGATTCTTCAGTGCAAGTATTCTGCATCTTACTGCAAAATGTATTTTCTTTCCTAAAGTATATACTGTACATGCTTTGAGTTACTGTGCAGACCACAAGAGCAATGGGAATTACAGATACATCCTTTTTCTACATGCCACATTCTCTGCTCCAGCAAAATAATTAACTGCAATTCTTGGTCTTGCTTCACATTTTTAAGCCCTCTTTCCTTCCCAGAACTCTTGCTTAAGTCAGTGTGTATTTGCTTTTTAAGAGAAGAGCATAGTTGAGAGAATGAGCTGGAGAACTGCCTAGATAACCAAGAAAGGAAATGCAAAAAGTTTCTGAATGAGTCAGAAAGCTGACACACTACAATAGGAAACAGAAAACAGAGTGAAACAGATGAGGAAAGTAATACCCACTGAAACAAATGAGACTGATTTACTTCTTTCCTGAACAGTCAAGTGCTGAAAAGACTACACTATTTTTCCACTCAGAGCTGGCAGACAATGATCAGGAGACTACCTTTTCCAAGACTTTTCTAATGGTTTCCAAACCATTAATCAGTGGTCAGTAAGACCTCAGTAAGTGGTCTGAAAACAGTCCACAACATTTTAGTTAAAAATCAGATAATCAAGGCATCTGATAGTTTGGGAGAAATTATGAGTGCTCTCACATTTGCTCTATGCAGGCCATTGTCTACAGTACAGAGTAAAGATAAGGTGCGGACTATTCAGAGTTTTTAAATTAAAAAGTCAAACCATTAAGTTGTAATAGCATGCTGCAAATTATCAACTTTGACTGGGAGGATACAAAAACAGAAGAAAGATGTGCAAGTTATGCCACCTGATGTTTCCTTTAACACTCCACCAAAATAAATTCGGCTATCAGCAGCCTTTCTCCTTACTATACATCGTAGGTTAATGCAACCCATATTGCAATCTGCACAATGGAGTTTGCCCTTCAATCTCCTTTCTGTATGTTAGATACCAGTGTAAAAAATATTCTACCACGCTGAGTAGAAACTTGTGAGATTTATAAGAGCCTTCTACCCAAAACCTGAACACTTTGTAACAACTGCCTTCAGTAAATAGTGTGAGGAAAAGAAGTATTATGGTTAAGAACAAAATGTCATGAGAATGAAGATGCTGGGACACATGATGAATTAACTTAGGTTTTGCTCAGACTACTTTTACCATGTACCCTTCACAGAGGAATGACAAAGGTCCTTGGGGACTTAAAAAAAAAAATATTCTGAAAAGCACAGATATATTTACCCAAACACGCACTTTATCTACATTCATCAGCACCTACTTCATCACACACACTCAAGTAACAAATTTACTTATGTTGTGTCACTGCCCAATACAGTTGCTACCAATATAGTAGTGTCCGCCACACTAACTAGGGCAGATGCAACATTTTTACAGTTACACATCATATTTAGTATACCAGTTTCGTAGGAGCTATCTAAATGCTTAGGCTTGGACCTACAAGGAGAACAAAATATCAGGTAATGTTAGTTTGTATAAATATGCCCTTTAACAGCCTCCTCAGGCCCCGAAGTTCGGTAAGACAGACCACAAAGCAACACAGGCTGTTTCTGACACTCCAAAGCAGATAGGGTAGTATCAGTAGTAAGGCAGTAACATCAACTCGCACTCAAAACAGCAGCAATCAGAGCAATCTTGTCAGGATACGCCACTCTTGGGTTCAACTGCTGTTCCTGAAGGGGCTCAACTCACTGAACGCAGTGGTCATCAGGCTAAAGAGCCAAGCACGGCTATCACTGCCTTGCTAGCACAATGCGTCTTTCATTCTGATGGCAAAACAGATTCAAGAGGAGACAGTCCTGTACTGGGACTAGCCCAGAAAGAGCCATGAAAGACTGACATCATCTCACACATAGGAAGGCACAGAACTTGGTGCTTCTTGCTTTAAGTACCTCAACCAAGCCAGTTATATAAAGGGGCATCATCACTTAAGCTGCCACAGCATCGCTGTTCTGTGCAGTCCACCCCTGTGCCACTGTCCTGGACACGCGCCCAGCACGCCTGCAGAATTATGCTTCCTTAGGGATGGAGGCTTATGAACATCCGATTTGTGGGTCCAGGGCCAGAAAGGGATTTTGCAGGGATTCTGAATGCAAAACTAAAGTGACCCAGAAACTTCTACTATTGAGAGACTATATCTCTACAAACTTTAGGTGCCTGAAGGACAAAGAGAATGGCAACCTCTGAAGATAATACTTTTGGATTTAAATGCATGAGGCCTATTTAAGTCCTAAATTCTCTACAGATTTGGGTTTCAGAGTATAAATGACACTGAAGCAAGACAAAGTGGGGGAGTAGGGTTCCATTAGTAAGCTGCAATATAATTAAGTAAAACATCTATAATTTAGATGTGTTAATTATGAGTCAGTGAATCTGAACTCAGTTATTTGCAGAACAGTATTAATGTTTTGCTCTAAAAAGTGTAATTAAACCAAGATGCTCTGCCAACAAAAGACCTTCTTTACACTACAGGTCAATATAGCACATGTTTTACCTAGTGCTTAGTAAGTCAAGCAAGTTTTGCAAGGACACAAAACAATCTGGTGTTTGCAGGAGCAAAATACAAGTATGCTCCTCTGATTCTACAATTCAAAAAACAGCAAATATAGACAGTATCACAGAATGATGCATCAACACACAAATTAAGATCTGACATTACAACATATAAATAGGAAACATATCAAGTTTAAATTATATTTCTGTCCCTGAAATAAATTATCTAGGAGCACATACATTCATAGAAGCTATTTATGATAGATACTTTAAAATTATTTCTATCAAATAACTTGCTTCAGACTGACATTTAATCAGGTTAAAAAAGAACGAGATGTTTTAGACAAAGTCCAATATAAATTAAAATCACTTTCCTTGTATTACACTTTCAGAAAAGCACTTCCAGAATTTTAGTGGATGATCAAACTAAAAATTCAGTCTTAGACTACTGAACAACTACTGGAAAATGAAAACTGGCACTAAGACCATAAAAGCTATATGATGTATCACTGTATCTCCACAGTTTTCAAATTAAGGTCAACTTTAAGAATTAAAATGAATTAAGTCTAATGGAGAATAAGGGAAGATAGATGCAAGCTAAGAATACAGCTACATGTATACTGATTTGGTATTTTTAATCCCTGATTCTTTTAATAACAGTTTTTAAAGAATTAGGTATTGTATCTTTCATGTTTTAGAGGCCTACGGTATTTCCTTAGCGCATAGCTTTGTTAAAACTCAGTGGCACATCCACATCATTAAAACATGCTCATATTTGAGTGAAACTGCAGTGAGAAAAGTTGAGAAAATCTGAAACAACGAAAGACCCAAACCCTATTGATTCAGTGGCAGTTTTTCATTCAACACAATGCTGGATTGTGAAAAAAAGTTCCTTATTGTACAAGACCTAAATCTACCCACATTTATTTAGAGATAATGCTTGATAAAGAGTATTATTATCATTGGTTCCTCACCACCTGTGACTGTTGAAGAACAAGCTCTCCTAGATGGACCACTCTGCTGTTAAATGATAATTAATGTTACAGATAAGTATATTTCGTGATGAAGGTAACAGATTACTGTCACATCTTTAGGAGTAAGGAATCACAGATTCATTAAAAGAGAGAAATTAGATGGAAACAGCATTTAAGATAATAACAAAAAAATTGAGTCATCAATCACTGATAACCATGTCAGAATCTTATACAAAAAACCACCATGGGAACCATTTTCTCTCTCCACTGACTAGATATCTACAGTGTAGTGAACTAAATTCCATGTTACGTAACTAAAGTTAGCGTGACTATGCTCTCAGTCTCAGAATGTTTTTCTCTCTCATGAATGTCCTCATTTTAGCTGCTGACCATGATGATATTAATTCGGTATCCATTACTATTTGGGCGAGTCATATGCCCATACTGATGACTGATCTATATCTGACTAGAACTGACCTAAGGAAAGATATTATTCTGAATCACAGAATGTTCAAACAAAAAGAAAGAAATAGAAGTTAGCTTTCGTTTACCAAGGATAATTGAGACTGTTCAGCAACTGTGTCTGTTACGCTGCAAGATCTTAATCTTGAAGAAGGATCTCTTTGCTGGAAAAAAAAGAAAGAAAGAAAGAAAGATGTCTTTTAAGTTAAGGTGTTTTAAAACGTGGTGTTTTATTCAGTAATTTTATTTTTCTTCCATTTAATCCAAACCCCTAAAAAATAATACTTATGATGTAGTGTCTTTAGTTTTAATACTTCTACAGAAACATGGCAAGCAATGAAAAACATAAATTCTCTGCATTCCATCCTGGACTATTTCAGATTAAGGGAGAAAAGGAAAGCACTTGGATACACATCTTGCACTCATCTTTAGCATCCAAGTTACAATGTTGCATTGACCTAATCTAACAGAAGAGGATAGGCCATCCCATGTGGAAAAACATGCAGGAAAAGTAACAGTTGTGGAATCAGCAGTAAAGGGGTAGTTTAACTAAAGACATAAATGGGACATGAAAATGCCATGGAACTTTTGCAAAAAATATTTTCAAATATCTTTGGAAGACATTTTAGAGAACCTGGAGGGAACATGAGCAGTACAAGGAAAATGTAAGACTCCTGGTTGAATACTGGCAATGCAGTCCTTGGAAAATCAGTAGGCTACAGTCACAAAACTCTACATATGGCTTACTGCACCACTTAACCCCATATGCATCACATGCACAGAGACAGGAGAGGATGCCAGTCCTACACAGGGGATGATGATGTGGTTCCTGTGCCTACAATATCCTGAGCCTGTGGCTGGGAAAGCAGCAAGTTCTGCAGAACTGCCACTGGGTAACAGCCACAGTGGGAGCCTTGCTGAGATCATCTGCTGGTACACTAATAAATTTCCAAATTTGCATATTAGTACACGATGCTTAGCTTACTCTTCAATAGTAACATTAAGAACACCTCTAAAGTTTACTGTAACAAACGGCAGAGAAGTGCTCAGAGGCTTGCTGGCTGGAGTTAATCCAGAAATTTCATACAAACCCAAACTGCTACAGTCTGTATTGTAATGATCATTAGGGCACCTATAAATACAATATAAATAATACACACAGAAAAAGGACATTAGAATATACTAAATTACTAGACAGATTACTTATATTTTACAAGTACAAACCACTTTGTAAGGAAATCTCCTGTAAACAATTAGTATCTACTTCTATTTTTACCAGGTAGTGGTATACACAATTTCTCTGTTGACAGTGACACTTCACATACATAATTTTTTTTTTTTTTTTATATATATATATATATATATAAAAGGACTCATTCATTTTTCTAAAGCAGAAATGTCAACATGAACAAATTCTGATAGGAAAAAGAGATGTGGGGTTTTTTTCCTACTATCATAAAACAGTGGCAAAACGCAGCACTATTAATCTGGGTCAAAATACTAACTCCAGGAATTCTGGTTCAAACTCTGTGAGAATCAGGTGAATTGCTATGAATTTCTTTGGAAAGGTCAAACAGAAAGGGCAACTCTTACCCTAAAAATCCTCTGTCCCCCATGATTTTTTAAGTGTGACAGGGAATCTGAGCGTAAGTGCAGTCCAATTTGTCTGGTACAAAAAAAATTTAAGAGGGATGGAAAAAAATCTGAGTAATTAAGCTAAGAGCATTGTTTCTTAAACAAAAAACAAGCAGTTGACACTTCTCTTAAAACCAGACACTGCAATGAAAACTGTAGTGTTTAACACAGCTCTTCAGGAAGTGAACGCTCCACCATGACTTTCATTACTTCATGGTGCAATTCACAGAGGGCATGCATTACTGACAAAAATTAGGTATTTAAAAAACAAATCCAAAATCAAATACTAAGGGTGAGACCTTAAAATGAGAGTCTTAAAAATGTATTTACTTAAAAATTTACAGTATTGCTTTTTTAAAAAAATCATGCCTTAATTCTCCTGTTTGCCTTCTCATTTTTGAATCTCCCAAGACACATCCTTCATGATCATGGTACAAAGCAAGCGATGAATAGAATATTTCAGTTGGAAGAGACCAAAAGAATCATCTAGTCCAACTGCCTGACCACTTCAGGGCTGACCAATATTCAATGAAATACAGCATTCATACAGTATTCCATAAAATCAATCAGTATCTAAGTAGCATTTCACTTCCAATGCATCTTCTCACACAGCTTTTCTGTGTGATTTGATTGAGGTTGTAAGCTTCAAGTACAGAAACAAGCCTTGGGTAATTCTTAAACTTACTCTTTCGCATAACTGATACCTCATCTTTAATCAAAGAGTGACTAGCATTACCCTTTTCTGGGTATTAATGGTACAAGTATGAATGCACTAATAAACAAGTAAATGACCTAGTCTATTTATAACCACTCACATGGGCACCCTTATGTACCACTGAAAGATAACAAAGCAACACCATGAAGCAAACTATTTGAGAGGCATATCAGAAACTCCCAACTCTTACTTGAAAACATCAGTCCTAAAGCACATTCTGTTATAAGTTTCATATTAAAAAAAAAAATAATGTAATTACACCTTGTTTTTATGTTACACTAAAGATCAATGTGAAAGGATTTGTCTGACACATGTATTGACCAGCAAGTCTGAAGTGTCTTCTGACATTACATAGATATGAGGAGAGTGACAAAATACTTTAACACACATACAATCACTCCTCAACTATCTGTTGGCAATTTGTGTTGTAGATTAACTATGTATGGATGTAGAGACACTGGAACAGTCTCTGCGTAAAACAATCAAAAGTCAGGCTGGATATAGTAGGCATGCTGTTGGGGGAATGCAGTTGTAAGGGCTTCTAGTTTCAGCCCAGAACCTGCAGATCTCAGCCAGCTTTATGTAAAGCCTGTTTAGAGCTGGCTGATTTGGGAACCCCCTGGATCCATGCTTCCTCCATGCAAAGTCATGAAGCTGATCTCACAAGCCTTCAGAAATCTGGATCAAGAGGAAATGTCATGTGGAGATACCAGAGCACATTGATTAACGTGTGTGTTCAGCTGGAAGTGCCAAACCTTTCCTGCCTACCTGGGTCAGTCCAAACGAAGCTCTGGGATGTCTCTGCACTGTGCTTGCCGACCTCCAAACTGGGAGGATTTATTAGCCCAGGTTAAGCACCATCCATCCATTCATGTGGAATCAGCTCAGACTTAAGTGCTGAACCAGGCCAGTGAGCCCCCACAGAGGCCAGAGCTGCAGGAAGCACGGTTCAGAGAGAGGATCTGCCCTGACAGATATGCAGGGGCTACACACTCAACACTGCTGACCCACACAGGCTCTGTATGCAGACTTCTGCGTGCCTCAGCAAGGCATCTTAAGAGTAACTTCACTGTCTGTTTTTTTCTGCTATTTTCAGTAACCCACCACACTTACACTGGATAACGCAGAGTAACGGACATTTTAAATGCTTTGACAATTTCTTATGTTGCAAGTGTGGTCTGATTATAATTTTTATTGCACTGAAAAGAAAAATGCTATCACTTAATGGCTTATAAAAAGCTAGTTTGAATTATTTTAATTAAGACAATTCTGCAGCTATACCATTCATTTATTAGTATTAGTGTAAACCAAAAATGTAGGCCCTGATCTTGCCACTAAAACAATTTGATTAACCTCCTGCCTCTCCAAGTGACAGTCTACTAAAATCTGCAGGCATCTACAAAAGCACAAGAGACTCTATGCAGATGGTTAGCCATCAGAGATATAATTTTCTAACTAACCTCTGGATAACATTCAAATAATTTTAAGACACCTGTTGCATAAGCTCTTTGTGAAAAGCTTGCACCTAACCAAGATTCTATTTAATCAGAACAAGAGTAAATATGGTTTCTTATCTCTTGAGTTGCAAAGGTACCTTGATGGCATATACCAAGAACACTAAAAAGAATAAATTGCAGCATGATGTTCTATTTAATACCTGGAATTGTTTTCTTTATCAAAGAGATGCAAGACATTCCCCCACTTGCAAGTAGGTGTATTATCCTTATTTTTTGTGGTATCATCAGTCTGACAAGCTAATGGATAATGCAAACATAGACAACAGTTTTTGGTTTTACCTCAAGTAAACTCCTGTGGTGAGACACAAATTTTTTACAGACCAGCCATTTACAAACTGGTGGAGGATTTCACCAGAACTACCTACTTCCAATACTAATCCTTTGTAAGTGTTTGATCCAGTTTTGATGAGGGGTTTTTAAAAGCCTAATGTAAGAAAGCACATGCTTTAATATAAATGTGTACAGTTAAAATACTGAACTTAATCATTTTGTAAAATGGATGACTGAAACAGCATTAGCAGTTTTTCCTCTCTCCTTTAGACATTCTTAGCTTGATACTCTCTAGTATTACGTATTTTGTTTCACTAAAGGTGTAACGGCAGCAGATTCTGAAGATAAATGCACAGAAGAAAACATTAAATCTAAATTGAGGAATTTTGTTGTTCAAGGCTGTTTGCTTTATGGTGAAATGATGATGCATTTTTTGAAAGATAATTTTAACTGTATGCTCAGGTTTTTCTGAGACCAGCAATTACTACCCATCCGTGTCAATTATTCAGATCTTGTCAAACTAACAGAAGATTACAGTAATAGAGGTTTATATAGAAAGAGCAGCATGTCACATACAATCAAAGAACTGAGTTGTTCCCCATTGGAATCAGGAGTGACCTGAAGTCTTCTGCTCAGTTCCTCAGATAGCTCCTGAGGACTGGTACGGGATACTGGAGATGCAGGAGGAGGTGGCAATGACAAGCTTAAGGAATCTCCACTTGCACTTGCCTCCTCTGAAATGGTTTCCCAAGGCTAACAAAAGAGAAGAAACTACGTTAAGGATTTATAAAGACAGACCGAGTCTCCTTTCCTTTTGCCTTCTATGTGACCTCCTAATTGTGACAAACACGGGTGTGATAGGATAGCCAGCCTTAATATTTAATGAAATAAACCAATCCCTAGAACACACAAACAAACATTCTACTCAGTGTGAAGTAGACACAAGGAAAAACAGTTTTCATGTTGACTTCAAAACAGTCTTCATGTTGATGGTGACACAAAGCTTTATGATTCAACACAGAGAATGACGTAGATGAAAAGATGCATAAAAAAAAGCTCTCATTGAAGTAGTTCCATCTAAAATTTTGTGCAAAACTAACTAATTCTGCACTCTTTCTAAAACTTTGTAAGAAACAACTGATTATATTTTATTTTACAATAAAAAGCATAATAGAAAGTACTCATTAGTATCTGCAAATCACATATTAACAGGTGACAAGTGCAACAACAGTTTCAGCAACCTATTTGTTGGTCTGAATAACGTTTAGTGAGGCAAAAACAGCTTTCACAAAGAATTTTGTCTGTGATTGACATAGTAAAATATTCCTTAAAGCTGAATAGGATTAGAGCTTTGCACAAACTCTCACTTAGGCCTACAAATATCTACAAAATTTAATTTCTTTAGTCTAGCTGTAAATTAAACACTCACCTCAATTAATAACATCTCAGAATTCCAACTAAAACCAAGTATTTGGGGAAAAAAATCAGCAGCTTATTTTTTTCTAAATCAAGACACTAAAGAAAACTGAAGTACATGGCAATTCCAGCCAGTATGCTTGCTTTCTTTTTACAATTTATTCCACTGTTATTCCAAGAAGAACATTTAAAGTGTTTCTATCAAGATATATATGTAACAAGCAATGCTTGGAATTATAAATGCTTCTCCCAGCATTTGCATAGTATTTAATACTATACAGGTATTATCAGGCACACATAAAGGCATGGGACCTTGAAAGTATGGCTCTGTTTAGGATTTTTGTTGTGTCACTAAGGCAATTTCCACAAATGCCATGTAAAAACATTCCTATGTAGGTTTTAATTAGCTTATAAATGAGAAACACATCAGCTCAAAGTTCAGTCAACTTCATAAACCCAAGACTTTTACATACCTCAGGAATGTCTCCACTCTCCATAGGTTCTGGTTCCAAATCCTCACTAATGTGTCTCCTAGAGCGGAACCGCCTATGGGCTGCTTCTTGGTTTATTTGCCTGATATTGTTATCTGAATCAGATCCCACATCACTGGATAGTGGGGAATTGAAAGCATGTGAAAGAGAAAAGAACAAGAAAATAATCAATGTTAAACTGCAATACCTACTTTGTCCATTGCTTTGAAAACCTCATTAATGCTTCTGATTATAAAAATCATTATTCTTGCATATGTCAGGCCTCATGAATAGGCGGCTATTTAATCCCTCAATCTGAAGTAAATAAAACTGGAAGCACTTCACAAATGTCACAGAATCATAGAATTACAGGTTGGAATGGACCTCAAGATCATCTCATCCAACCTTTCTTGGCAAAAGTACAGTCTAGACAAGGTGCCCAGCAGCATTCTGTCCATCCCAAACTTAGAGGTGTCCAGTGTTGTGGAATCCAGCACTCCCCTGGGGAGATTATTCCATTGGTTGATTGTTCTCATTGTGAAAAATTTTCCTCTTGCATCCAGCTGGAATCTCCCCAGGAGTAACTTATACTTGTCATGTATTTTTTTATTATGAATTATTCATATGTTATACATAATATACGTGCTATATATTATATTACAAATATGTATTTATTATGAATTAACATTCTTTATACACCAAAGTTAGCTGACCAGAAATGGAAGTCAACACTCAGATATACTAGCCCACCATTACTCATCCTTTCCTGTGATGAACAGAATCATTCCTGACCCAGAGATTTTACCTTTGTCCCTGTCTTTATGTCAACTATTGTTTTCCTTTCTGTGACAGCCAAAGCAAATGCAAGCTATTGCTGTATGGATAACTTTTTGAACTGGCTACATCCACTAGTTTAGCACACACCAGCAGTAGTGGAAATGGAAAATACCTGAGTTCCCCGGACGGAGACCTGGCTGGCTGGTGGGACTCCGCAATGTGCACAGCCAGATATAAACCTCTACTTCAGTACTCAATAGGCAGATGCTGCTGGAAGGCAGTACTGTATCTGAATCTTTCCTTCAGGATGAGGGACCGTAACTTTGAAAGACAGTGATGTTCAGCAAAAACTTTTTTGTGCAATCATTTTATCACTGCGCATTTTAAATAACTATGAGAAATAAACTACTCTCATGTTCCTACTGCAGACATGGACTGTAAAGCATTCAACGCCCTTCCTTGATGACCAACTTAGTATCTGAGTTACTGGCCTAAATGTGAGAGGTTATGTAATGTTGAAAGTAGGATCTACTTTCAACCTCACAAGACCTTCCGCTCATATGGTTTCATAAATCCATGGAATTTAAAGGCTAAACAGCATCATTTTAAAATCTTCACTCTTCACCAAGCCTACTGCCATGCATAAAGTTGATCAGTAGTAATTATGCATTTCTTTCCAAACTACCTGTGATGATACCTAGCTAAAAGCAAACCCCAAGGCTTTCATTTTATACACCCATCTAATGATGATGCTTTCTAGCGATGATTACTTTTTGGTATCTCCCAGTCAAACACTTCTGAATCCACGTACTCTTGACTTCATTTAGCACAATCAGATTACAAGCAGATTCTAAATCAAATAATTTATAAAATCTGCTTTTTTATAGACACTTATTGACCATTACCAATCATATTGATAGTGATTGATGAGACATACTTGATAAAATACGCATTGCTTAGTAAATAGCTCAAATAGTTCAATAGTAAACAGGTCAAAACATACAGAACAAACAGGCACTGCTGAGGCTGCACCTCAAATACCACATGCAGTTTTGGGCCTCCCGCTACAAGAAAGACACCAAGGGACTGGAGCACAAGTCCTATGGGGAGCGGCTGGGGGAGCTGGGGGGGGTCAGCTTGGAGAGGAGAGGGCTGAGGGGAGACCTTCTTGCTCTCTACAACCCCCTGAAAGGAGGTTGTAGCCGGGGGTCAGTCTCTTCTCCCAAGTAACAAGCACTAGGACAACAGGATACGGCCTCCAGTTGTGCCATGGGCAGTTTAGATTGGATGTTAGGAAAAATCCCGTCATGGAAAGGGTGGCCAAGGGGGGTGCTGGAATCACCAGCCCTGGGGGTGTTTAAAAGATGTGTAGATGCTGCACTTAGGGCCATGGGTTAGTGGTGGGCTTGGCAGTGCTGGGTTAATGGTTGGACTCAATGATCTTAAAGGTTTTTTCCAATGTAAATGATTCCATGATTCTATTAATTCAATTCTAGCTATGAATAAACACATCAGACAAGAAAACAAATAATGCCTTATATAAAGACAACACACACTTGCATAATATAGCTATGATTATGAATATTCAAGAAAGATTAACCATTACTGTTGTAATAAGCAATAGTGGAAGAACAGTCGCTACATAAAAGCAAGATGTTTGACTAATATACAATTTCAGTGTAACTTTTAACATTGTAAATTATACATATTTTTAAAAATGTAAGCTTGCCACAACTTTATAAAATTGAAGAGGACCTCCACACTAGCACAACCAGCCTACATAGGTAATGCAGTCTATGCACTGAATAATAATCAGGATCTCCTCAAAGCTAATCAGATTAACCTTAATAGAGTTGCCTTTTTTTCCCCCCTTACCTTTTAAACAGTCTCTATAGAAGAAAGTAATTTATTGCTGTTAAATTTCTTAATGAAAAATACCACATCTGTTTCCCAGTTCTCTAAGGCACATGCACTGACTTCCCTCCACCTCTTCAGATTTCCTAGAATTTCCCAGAATACATGTGTGTATTCCCAGTATATATTTACTAGCACATCTGTGAAAATGTTTCCATGAATATTCTTTTAGGTACACAGCACCAAAATCACAATAAATCTGTTGCTGAAAGGAACAGTGTGCCTCTTATCGATTGCTTTGTAAAAGTCTTGAGACTTTTTCCAGCCTTGAACTTGTAAATTCAAAATGGTTATGTTTGTTGAAAAAAAAAACCCTACTCATATTGATGATTTTGCACACATCCACAAAACATTGCACTATAGAGCTACTTACATTAAATTTGGTCGATGCCACTGAGTAGTCCTGTTGTTATGGTTGACATAGTAAGTCCGCCCCAGGTTGTCCACCTTTTCTTCCCATCCAGGAGGCAGCGGAGGAGGTGGTAACTCCTCCTGACGTTGAGATGCAGAGTCACTGGAATCAACCACATCCCATCCATGCTTAAGAATGAATTAAAAAGAAAAATTTAAGAATTTTAAAGCTCAAGTTAAAGAGAAGTTATTTCACTGTTGCTTATATTACCATATAGGTGCAGACTCTGAAAGAAGTTCAGAATTACTTAAATGTAAACCATATAGAAATGGAATAATCTCTGTGGTTACAGTTACACCTCGTTTCAATGACAAAAAAACCCATCAGTCTATTACAACAGGGATTCCCAAACGTGTTTGTGTGGTCGTTTGTTCTAATGGTGGCTAGATGCAGACTTCTAGTCAAGAAGCCAAAGAGAACCAACTGCTAACTTTAGAACTCAAAGATGTTTGGCTTGGGATGAGAGCCCTCATTCCCAAGTTACAGATGACTGCTGCACACTATTAGCAAGGCAAACTTGGCCTGACATTCACTCTGACAGCCCTAATTGCAGCTAATTCTTAACATGGATGATGGCTGCTAAAAGTGCTGAGAAGCCTTTAAACCTGCTTTACTTGCATGAGTTTTATTCTCTGCAAAGCAAACACTGCCAAGAAAATAAAGAAAAATTTTATAAAACATATTTTGAAATGGCCTCTGAAGAAGAGATACCCAATACAGACCATCGTGTTTACAAATTACTTGCATAGACCTTCTGAAATCTTCTGCTTGGCATGACTTCCACTTCTACTTGCTCAAAAGCTCAGTCAGACAGATTTTGGAATTCATTGTGGCAGCTGAAACACTTTGAAGTACTTGAAATGGTTGAGAAAACACCAGGTTACAGTTAAACCAAACAAAAAATACTGGAGAGGGGGAGAAGAATAAGCTGCTACTAACACTGCTACCAGGGTTTTATCTTTCAAGGTACAACTTTTTCTACAATTATATTTGAATCTCTAATAACTTGAATGCTTCCACAAACATTAAGCCTTACCTCAGATTCATCCCGTTGATCACTGCTGTCTTCCTCTTGGCCACCATTTTTAGGCATATAAGCCATCTTCAGTCTCAAGAAACCCTTCACACGAGATTTGTGGCTAGAAGACAAGGAGGTACATTTCATTCAACAACTCTTAAAAAAACAAACCCTGAAGTAAGAAATGTTTTAAAATACAAAGGTCCTCACTCTCACCTTCTTGGTCTGAGAAGGAAATCCTTGAATGTGTATGGCCTTTCCATGGCTGGGTCTTCAGTCTGAGCATTTAAGAAAATGACAAATTAAAGGGCTTACCCACAAGTACAGAGGCATATAAAGAACATTCACATCCCAGATGCAGTATAAATGCTAGAAGAGACTTTTAACACCACTGAGCAGGCAGACCTCCACCATTAGATGTTAGCCCAGGGCTACAGCAGCAGCCCTCAAGATATGTCACTGCAAATGTCTGTGATGGCATGAACCAAGTCTCACATATAAAGCGTGTACAACACTCACAATTCAGAAAAAGGTGGACAAGACCAACTAAACAAACCCCTTCCAACTTCATTCCGTCACCCAACAGCTGCATCAGAAAAGGTTGCATCTATTTTGAAGCACTATTTTTTCTGCACATTAGAAAGCGATGAAATAAAACTCCTCAGCTGGTCTTAATTTCTTCTTTCAAATAATTAACTATATATTAATTGTACATAATTACATAAATTAATATATATTTAACATTGTATATAATTATATAAATTATTAATAATAAAGATTTTAAAATCCTTTATGGTGTACGTAAGTAATATTACCAGGCTGACAGATTACATCCTTCTGATTTCCTCTTAACTGTAAGTTTCATAAGGGCTTAAATCTTGAAAACTTTCTATTACATGTGAATTTCTTATCAAATAAGTTACATCCTGCATGTCTGTGAGAGCATGAATGCTACAGGTAAAAAACTAGGAATTTAAAAATGATGAGGTAAACAAGGGAATCGGACATCCATGTACACACTGATCTGCTGATTGTTTGGGGTACTGTATGGATTGTGCAATTTGGGCTGACAAAATTGGAAGCATGAACTGTGTTACACTGTAAAAGCAAGCACATTATAACAGACACTACAGTAAGACTAGAAACCTAGTTTCTTAGATCACACCGGACTTTCTCAAAATGAGCACATAGTGGGTGCTTCTCAGAACACTGTGCCTGTCTGCCATCCGCTAAAAAAAAATAATAGTAAATCTGTAAATCCTTTCCCTGTCCTAGCCCTCCAACCAGGAATACTTCTCCAGTCCATTTTTTTTAACTAAACCTTCCTAAACACGGAATAATCTCCCAGATTATTATTCATTAAAAGCTTTGTTGTCTGTTGTATTTCAAAGTCAGTAAGTAAGAATTTTAAAATCAATCCTAACTCATTATTTCAGGTATTATATCAAATACCATATAGACCTTCTTTTCACTGACTGAACTCTTATCCTGCAAGGCATTTCCTGCACTGAGTGTCCGCTTCATCTGTGAGAGACAGATTTCATGTTATTTTCAGAGATAGTAGATTTTAACAAAACCGAGAGGACATCAAGGCACACATGATTAAAAAGTACTGCTTTTTAGCACTCAACTGTAATACATATAAAATAAGAAGCTGGGTCTTTTTACCAAATTTTTTAGTTAACTATTAGATCGTATTAAAGAAAACAAGGATTTTGACAAACAAATCAGTAGTACAGCTAGAATGAGAAAGCAAATATTTGTTAATAAATATACCACAATGGCTCTTATTAAGGTACTGGAATGATGGATGAGGAAATATAGATTAGAACATAAACAGTATGTTTCCCTGAAAATCAGATTAGTACACACACCTTAAGTAGAGTATGAGAACACGTCCAGAGGCAGTATGCAACCTGTGGAGAGACTGCTACATTACAGCTATAGAAAGAGCAACTATTCTGAGACACATATTGCAGGTTTTGCCAAAGAAAATTTTTGGAGGAAAAAAAGCAACTTCTGGAGCCAAAGAAATTGTCTGCAAAGAAGGAGAATGAAGAAGGATATTGTACAGGAATCACATTCACTTTCTAGCGAGCCTAGAAGGAAATGCAAAGTTCTGGACTGCAAAATTTCATCATTTTAGCACAATGGATTTTGTTCTTCAGTAGCAGTGGAGCAGCTGATCCAGGAAATTTTTAAATGTTGGATTTTCTATGTAAAGATAGTAGATGACTTTAAAACAATTTGAAGAAGTTTAGTATTCCGCTCAAATATGAGCTAGAAAGAGATATGCATGCACGTTCTATGTAAGCCCCCAGTGAAACGAGTTGTTCTCTTCCTACAGAATACAGAAGGAAAACAAAAAGCTACTCATTCCTCAAAACAGCTCACAGAAAGTGTGTGACATCTCTGTAGCTCCATCTCAAATTTTGCTAATGGTGTTTAATTATTAAAAATAACATTTACTAAAAAGGAACTTTAAAATACTACCTGACTCTGCAAAATAGGCACACACTAATACGTCCCTCATCATTTTATATTTCATAGTACATTGTTTGCAGGACACACGTAGCTTAACACTGGAGGACTTCTTCTATGGTTAAGTACAGGCTATTTAGATAATGTCTCTGCATATGGATACATGGAAATACATCCATACACACACAAGTATGGATAAAATAATACCACACAATATAGCTCACAAGACATAAGCTCATATGAGAAAGGAATGAGTCATTTTTCATCAGAATACATTTCTGATTGTTCCATCACATTTTTCAACTATTACAGTTTATAAGCCAACCACAACAGTGGCAGATCACCCATAATAGACATATCAAAATAAGCATCACTGTGAAAGTAATTACAAAACCATTTTCCTGCCACAATAACATCCATCAATAGAAAGAAGTCAAATTAAGACACAAATATCAACAGTCATACTAAAACTGACACCTTATTTTGATGCAAACATTTTCAATAGCTTCCACCGTTCCCATGGTCACCCATTCAAGTACAAAGAACCCCTCTCCAAGTTCATGGAAGTAAGATTAACTCGTTCAACGTTTAAAAAATATTAACTAAATCCAGACAGTATTAGTCATTCAAGGTATTATATAGTATCAGAAAACACTTATACCAAGTCTAAAGCAATCACCACATAAATACAAACATATATATGCAGAATTTACTAGAAAACTGTGAAGTAGAAAGTGTCTTTTTTTAATATTTACAAAGAAGATGAAAACCAACTGCAGTGTTTCATACTTTCTGAGCCTTGTCCCTTTCTACCTTCAGTTCTTTTGACAGTGACTGAATTCAGCTTTGAAGCATAGGATGAAGCACAATGTGAATACAAAAGACAGAAGAAATGCTTTTTAACAACAAACATTTTCTGCAAAGTTCATTTTGGATTCTTGTCTGCTAAGAAAAAAGAAAAGGCCACACAAAATACTGAAAAACTAAATCTGAAGCAAATCTACCCATGAAATAAAGAATTTTCACAGGAACTGAATTTTTGTAACTTCTTAAGATCCTGTCATGCTGGTTCAGCAGTTCCTCTGGTTTCAGTCCATGACTTGCCTTTACAAAGTTTGAAGCAATATCAAAACGTACTACCCACTTTCCCAAACAGAACTACTATCCAACAACCTTAGCAGCATATTACTTGGACAGAAAATCAGACAAATAGGACCCCAAAAATGTGGGTTTTTTTCAATGCTTTAACAGAAGTTCTGTAGGAAACTGAGTTTGCTAAGAAAGAATACAGCTGTTTCAACCATATCATAATCATTTTTCAACCAAAATCATAAAAAGGAAGAAGCCAGAAGATTAATAGGACAATAATCACCAATGGTAAGGTGAGAAACAAGGTGAGAAACAACCAGCCTATTGGCCACGTGTCATCATTAACTGCCTCAGACAAGACCAGGATTTTAATAATCCAGTAAGAAGTGATTCCTGGATGTTGAGGAATTTAACAGGTAACAGACAGACCACAACTGTATTCCTTGTCTCTGCAAAGGGAACTGTTTCTCCCAATTCCTGTGCACAGTGGGGCTTTGTTGTCCATAACATTTTTTTTTAAGCCTCTAATGCTATGCTAGGAATGTTTGCTTTAAGAAAATTTAACTGGACTACTTATGGAAATAAAATCTACGTAACATCAGGGTTTTTCATATCTGGTGATGAAAAAAAGGAGCATGATGAGACCAAAGCACTGCTTACCGGAAGGTGACTAAGTGGCACATCCACTTGACCCAGGAAGTCGTCTCTAGTCTGTCAAATACAAAAAAAAAAGACAGCATAAGGAGTAATTTTACATCAGAAAAGCAAAAAAAATTATAAACACTAATCCAGTCACAATGAAGCAAAAATAAAGATGGTCAAGTACCATTATCTTAGCAGTTACTGGTTTCCAACCCTTCATTGTTGCACCTTATTTGTTGTTGTAATTTATCTATCTCAGCAGAGCACTTTCTGTGACAGTTCAAAATGGCTTCTTAGTCCACAGTATGTATGTTATGTACTGATGAAATTCTGTTTCCTCTGACAACCTATGCATAATTCAAAGCACAAAGTAATAATCTACTCTTTCCATGATTCAGTCATGCATCAAAAAGCAGAGTGATATTACAGTTCACCATGTCATTGAAATGTTTGTGTCAAACCTCAGGGACTTTTTCCTTTGTTCTTTTTTTTTAAAGGAAAAACTCTGACAGGGAAGGGAGGGTAACCTAACATCGAAACAGTGAAGACAGAACTGAATTAATTACAAACATTTTTCTCCAAAATAAACACTTGTTTTATCACTTTACCAAACAGAAAGCAAAGTCTCAGAACTTTTTTGGGTTTTTTAAAGAACGCTGTTCCATTAATTCGATATGCTTAGTTCCTGAGGAACAGTTACAAACCCTTATAACCAGCCTTCTGAGCAATCCTGCATTTCCCACTTGAAGACTTAACCATTCATACGCCACTTCAAATTAAGCATGTGGATGCAGTTATACCAACATTCAAGCCACACAGCACCATCAGAAATTCACTTATGCACAGTTATGTCCATATAGAAGGGATAAACACCACTTTCCTGTGTGTTCTTCACTATCTGATCACCACCTTCTCTCAGAGCGAAAAAGCCAAAGGCACCTTCTCCTATGGAGGTAATCACTGATAAGCCACAGCAGGACCTAGTCTCCATCTAACAATACCTTTATTATTGGGTATTTAAACCGCTATTCATAACTCTGCCAACTATATTCCATATCCATTTGACGGCTATGAAGATGACAGGATAAAGAGAGTTCTTCAGGAAGTTCAAAGACCTAACTGATCTTTACAATACTCAAGTGATTCCTGAAGATGCTCAGGCTTAACCACCCATACATACCTACCCACTTTAAAGAGCATAAAAATTCACACAAGGTATCTCAGTGCACTTCCAACAATCCACTTACAAGGACAGGCAGAACAAAAGAAACATGAAATAGTAGCAGAGGTGGACAAATCAATGATAAATTTTGAGAGGGAAAATGTGTACTCTCATCAATTTTCTCACAAAACAATATTGTCTCTATATATTCAATCAACATATCTAGCTGGAAATATCTGCGTACTGAATGGACTGTGATTTCTTTAAGTAAATTACAACTTTAAAGCACCGCTTGAGTGTTAATCTTATCACTTACAGACACCTCAAAACTACTTGAGCATTTAATAATTTCTATGATTAATAGCATCACCTTCTGTTGAGGGGAGCCACTGTGGAAGGCAATTCCAAGCCTTTCTTCATGCAACCAGGTCCCCAGAGGATATGGGCAGCTTCTGCACCCCAATGGAAGTGACAGCTGCATCATGGGGCACTGGGAGCTTGTTCCTCTGGCCCCTTCCCAGGAGAAGCCATCTCCCACTCTTCTCTCCTCGGAGCTTAACCAAACACCTACACTCAGGGCTGTAAAAGCTCTCCTGAGGTGAATGCAGGGTCCTCACAGATGGGAACACAAGAGGGATACCAGCCATGTCATGCTGCTGTACACTCTCAGTTCCCACCAGTGCTTAATTATTTCTTTCACAATCCACCCACAACCGAGGAAATCTTTTATCTTACAATAATTCTGACCTGAAATGTGCCCAACTGAAACAAATAGCCTGAAATGCAGATATGTTTTTGTAAATCAAAAATGCACAGGCTGTTCCAAACACAAGGTAACCCAGTGACATGGCCATATGGACAGCTGTCAATGAGAAGACCTACCCAAAAGCACCACACAGACAAAACGAGGCCTGGGCTGCATTTGCTCCTCTCTCACTGACCAGATAAGGCTGGTATGGGCTAGAGTGGGATCAGAGATCCTCACCATGGGGAGGCCAAGTGGAACGGCGCCTGCCTGGCTCCAGGGCTGTGGCACAGGCAGGAGAGGAACAGGCATGCACTGCAAGCAGCTGCATGGCCCTACCACTGGTGCAGGAAGACTAGAGAGGACAGTGACCCAGGAAACTGCCAATAACCTGCGTCATGGGGACAAAGCCACAGAGGTCAGCCAGAGCCCCACCGGGGGACCTGGGAAGAAGTGAAGAACGTGAACAGGCCATGGTGGGGGTGCATACATGCGTCCCAGGCAGTGCCAGCTGCTGCACCCAAGCGGAACTGCCATGGCAAAGGCAGGCTGCTGGGGGTACATGGGCTGTGTCCCTGAGCCCAGGGCACTGGGCACTGCCAGGCCGGTACAGAGCCAGGCTTCCCCAGCCCGTTCTGCTGAGTGCGGGGCATCAAACAGAAATCTCTGATGAGAAATCACCTGCTCGTAACACCCAGACCTTTTTAATACATGAAATCTAAAATTTATGCCAATGAATGGAGTGGTTCTGTTCTTGCAGCTACTCCACCCCCCAAATTCTCCTATAACCATGATGTTACACATCAGATAAGAATAAGTTAATAAAACATAACAATGAAGCAGAAAACACTAATTCTTGTAGCTTCTCAAGAGCTTCAACAACAAAGGGAATACTTTTCTGAAGACTTTTAAAAGCCTATTTATTTGAATACAAATATGTTTCCAATGCTATAGACACATGCACAAATAACAAGATAGCTCCCTTTAAAATTATTTTATCTTAAAGCCAGACTTAAATCATACATTGGCAATCATACACTTACCATTTTAGTACCTTAGCTAAACGTGAAGAATTCTAATCTTGATTGGAGATGTTATATTCAATAATCAAAGGAATGAAATCTTGGCAACAGATGAGGTTTAAAGTAATTAAATAGCATATATGTGTTTGCTTTGTGAGCTGGTCACTGTGCTTGATGTATACTTGGCATTCATTAATAAGATAGGAATTTTCAAAATAAAGCAAATTGCATTCTTCAAAAATCAACTGTCAGGGAAAAGTTTCTCCCAGATACTGTTTATGATACCAGATATCAGCCCTAGTGATTCCCAAATAACCTGCTGCTTATTTATAACCACGCTATGCACGGAATTCCAGGAAGTGCATACTGCTGCTCCAAAGCCAAAGTTCACACATTTCTCATAGCAGAGCATTAAGTTTAATATTAAAATTCATATTTTATATGATAACATCATAACAATTCTGTTTCTGCCTCAAAGATAGCATAAAGTCCCATGATCCCCAAAGCGTGGACACATACTGCTGCATTATATGCCCATGGAACAACACAGGAAGAATATCTGCACCAAGGAGCCTCTATTTTTTCCAAGTTTAAGTAAAAATAGCTAATAGAATTTCACTACTGAATTTTGACAATTAATCTTCTTCCTAGCAATTACTGGAAAAACCTGGCAGCAAGCGTAGCTCTTAAGAGAATTAACATATTTCTCCCTCAATATTGGCAAATACCAAGTACCTTCCACCTCTTGCTTCAATACAGTTAATCAAATATTGGCTACTTGAAAGAAAAGATATACCTGTTTTTAGATCTGTTCACGCAGCTTTTAGTTCAAAGAAACCAAACTCATGAAAATTTTCAGGTTGGTTAGAAGCAGAACTGTGACCAGAAACGGATGGAGTTTCACTATATATGTGGGGAAGAGGGTCCTTTCTCTGCACCCAAGACGGGGAGGAAACCACACCGTAGGCTGGTGCAGATGGTGGGCATATAAGGAAACAAGACAATAAAGTTTCCTCAGGGTATTTCTAAACAGACATACACACAGGTGACTTACATGCAAGCCTGAGGTATCTGATAGATTCTGTAAGTAGACATGTTGTAAGTATACCACATATTTATCTGATTTTAACATACCTAGAAATCATGAGAACTGCTGCATCCCCATTGAATAACTGATTTTATCTGGTACATCCAGATACTTTGCAGTCTGGCAATGGTAACCTGGGCTGTCAGAACTGTACAAAGTCCAGACTGACGTTAAAAGTCTTCCCTTCTACCCAGACCGAATTTCAGGAGTAAAAAGTAAATTTTTTACAGCCTTTAAAGCAGCTGTAAAGAACCAACAAAATCTGTCTGTCTGTAGTTTAGAGTAGAACTGGAAAATCCTTAGTTCTAGCCTGGCTCTGCCAGTAAGCAGCAGTGACAGTTAAAAACCCAAGACTTCCTCAGCTACTCCTAGCATGAATATGGTCATCCTTCACCAGTACTAAGGTTCCTGTAAAACTGAATCTTTATGACAACCCTTGACTATGCAAGTACATTTATAAGAAAAAATATTTAAGGGAAGTTAGTATACTCATACTTAGCATTTTAGGACATTTTTTTCTATGAAAAAAATTTATTGCAGGCCTCCACGTTTCTAACATTTAGGCATTCTCATCATGGGGCTTCCTGCTTCCAGAAAAGGCATGTCACAAGCCACATGAACCCTTTTCCTACTCTATTATGTATTGAATTTCCAGTACCTTATTTTTCACATTTCTCATTACACAATGTCTGTTTCAAGAACCTCCTTCTCACTAAAATAAAAAAGGGCTATCCAATCCACAAGCTTGCCTGTTTAGTTGCATATTACACTAATTCCTGCTCAGATCTGATCTTTTTTCCCCCCTTCAAGATAGTGACTAATCCACACCTAACGTGAAAGACGCAGGATGCAGATGCTTGTCAACCTACAACCTGAAACAGATTTTACCAATCAAAATTGCTGAACAATTTTTTAGAGCTGTCAGCTAGGCAATGGTGCTTATATGTGTCCTTATAAGCTATATTTTATATAGGTCATTATATAACCTTATATGAAGATAAGCTGTTACTGAATTTTTTTAAGCAGTAAACAGAAGAAAAAGTTAGTTCACTGGAGAGAGCTTGCAGCTGCCAGCAAAAACTTTACTGCCAGTTTTATTGTTTCAGGTTTATGAGAAAATCTTAATGACCAGCTGGAGTTGTCAGAAATAGTCACTCTCAACATATGGCTTCCTCTTTAGAACGCCCCAGCAGCACCCACAGCTGCGGGATGCCTGGAGTCGCTCTGCCCATCTGTTACATCAACACAGACACAGGTTACAATGAATCCTGGTCACTATCACTGAATCCGAAGTACAGACAAAACCTCTGACAGCCAGCAAATTATAATGGGAAAAAGGATGCCTAATCTGGTGAGGTTCATGGCACCCATCCAGCGCAATACATTTGTTTTAAGCAATGTCCAATGTAAAGAAAATAAAGGGAGACAATCCTGCTTCAATACTCAAATGAGTCAATTCTACATTATAATAAAATCTAATGTTAAATGTTTCACTCAAACTGCTAGTTAAATTTATCACCTAATATTACTCACCTCAAAAAACAATACCAAAAATTCAGTAAGTTGAGCAACTGTTGGTCAGGAGCAAATTTAATAAAATGCAGTACAAGAATCACTCCACACAGGCCCTTAAAGTTCCCAGAAGTCCCAAACACAGAAAAACTAACCACCCATTCTACCCCAAAACTTACACAAATCGAACTGCAAACCCCAAAAGTTTGCATACAGATATGCCAACACATTGCAAAAAGAACTAAAGTTGCATGGTGAGAGCCAACAGGAGGAAGTATTTTGCTATCAACCACTCAACCCTTGTGCATATCTCAAGCCAGCCAGTACAGGCAGTAGCAGAAGCTCAGAAAACCCAGAAGTGATGGAATAATTCATTCTCTCCTTCCATCTTCTATTCCCTCCCATCCCATCTCCCAAACACCATCAGGAAACTTCAAAGTCAACTAATTGCTTCCTCTTAGGCACAGCACACACAGACTTTGTGTTAAGGAACCATTACACTGGACTTTATACTTGCATACTTGTAATTATTTTTCACTTTCAAAAGGAAGTAAGTCTCAGAATTAGGTACTGTTGTTGGGAGCCAAGGTTCAGGCAACTGATTTTCCCTTTTAGCAAGGTAATATAAAAGAGGAGAGATGTGCAATTGAAGATAAGGAGTATAAGGAATAAGTGCTGGAAGAAAAAAAGATACTAGTTTAAAACATATTTAGAACAGAGTAAATGTATGTATAATTCTACTATGCAGTAGAGTTTCTCTTTTACCTATGGTATCATTAAAGATCAAGATTAGAAGATAGCTATCATTAAGGGCAACGGCACCAGAAAACACTTCATTACTATTAAGTGTTTTAAGTAGGTAATGACTTAAAAAGTTTTAAAAAACAACAGAACTACTTTAAAATTCTAACTTGTGCCAAAAAACTTACAATGTGAAACAACTGTTCAGCATGTGAGATTTAGATGACAAGGTGACACTTGCAAGCCAAATGCTTATAAAAATTAGTCTGCAACTTGATATATATCCAAGCTGCAAAGCCAGTAAGAAAAGCCTGGGATAAAGTTACACCACCCTAAAAAGCCCTTAGTCTAGTAAAAAGTATAGAAAGGAAAGCATTCATCAACATCTAGGTGCAAAACAAACAGTTGAAACTAAGGATGGTATACATGCAGCTCAATTTTACTTGGTACTGACACAAAGCAGGAGTCATATTCAAAATGAAAAAGTATGACAAAAGCATTTTATTAATCTTAATTTCAAACATTTAAGTTTGTTGTTTTCCAGAAGGAAAAGTGTCTGTAGTTAACAATTAAGCTGTTATTGACCCTTAATAATTGACAACTAGTTGTTTTAACAAAACTACAAAATAATCTCAAATTCAGAAAGACAATGCTTCAAGAAGGGTTCTAATAAGCTTCAAAGAATGACCCACATACTAATTTGTCTGAAAGAGGGTCACACAGATAAAGTACCTCTTAAACAAAATTCCAAGTAAGACTGGAACACAACTCAGTAAGAGATTCTAGATAAGCATGCATCAATCAAAGTCTTCCTCCCTTATATTTTCTTGTAAGACATGTTCTTGCAGGAGTACCTGCTTATTTCAGTTTTGGAGTAAGAGATAAATATTACCTCAGATGTACACCTGTTATTTAATCTTAGCCTTTAAGTATGCCTAAATATAGTATTCACTATAAGATAAACCAGGACATTACAGTAACCATTGCAAACTAAGACAAGATCTGAGTAATAGCTGAGTGCACATGAGTAACTACTACAGGCAGCCTAAATCTGCTTAGCTTTATTCCAGCCAAAATAGAAATCAAAAGTTCAAAAATAACAAAGCACAACAGGTCAGGGTGGACTTTCATCAAAAGGTTGCACGAATGATGTAAAGGATCAGCAACAGGAGTGGGCAGATCTTGCAGGTCAACAACTGGTTGCCACAGTTGGTATTGACAACAGGGACTAAGCTTCTTAGCGATGAATATAAATATCTGACTGGGGGCAGTAAAGAGGATCCAGCCAGGCTTGGCAGTGCCCAGCAACAGGACAAGCAGCAATAGGCAGAAACCGAAACACAGGAAATTCCATTTAAACATCAGACAAATCTTTACTACTGTCAGACTTATCAAATACTGGGAACAGGCTGCCTAAAACCCCTGTGGATTTTCTACCTCTAGCAGATACTCTGTGGACACAAGCAGATACAAAACTCAGTTGGACAAGGTCCTGAGCAACCAACTCTGACTTGGATTTCAGCAGGGGGTAGACTAGACAATCTCCAGAGGTCCCTTACAGCATCACCCACCCAATGATTCTGTGACTACTAAGTAGAAAAAAAAATCCTCTTTTTCAATTACTGTAGTTTGTGCAAGAAGGTATGGTCATGCCTGACCAGCTGTAGGCATATTACATCGACAAAAGACCCAGCATTTGCAAAAGAGCAACTGCAGTTCTCTCCTAGGACCTGTGCTCAGGCAGAGGCTTCCAGCTCCAGACACTCAAGAACTACTTCAAACTTTGCCTGACATACTCTAGTTCAGCAGTTATCTCTAGCAGATAATTCCCCAGTTAGTGGTTTTTTTTTTTTAACGTATTTCCCTGCTGAATTTTCACACATACTTTTCAGGTTTATCTTTTTATTTTCATCTTGCATTTTCATAATGATTATTCATACATATTTCCATGTAAGGTATGGGAGCAGCCAGATGGCAAGTTAACACATTATCATTCAACTGGTATGTCTTAGAGGAACTTGAAAAGCAAAACAATCCTAATCAACAGAAAAATACTATAAAAAACCCCACATATGTGTACACAAACACTCCTGATATACACAATTCTCCTCCCAGCAAAGACTTTAATGTTGCAATTTAACAACAGGTCAAATTCGTGAAATCCGGTTGCACCTTCTGACCCCTAAGATGCACCTCCACCATCAACAACTGTCTCCATAGCCCTTGGGTCTTGTACTTTTGTAAACCTTCCTGTTGCTAAAAACAGACCAATATACCACGTTGTTAAAACTGATGACAAGTAACACAGCACAAACTTCTGAAAGTGTCTGAAAATTTTACAGTGTCCAAACAGCAGTAAAAAAATATTTTGGCTATGCAGCAAAGCTTCATAAATATGTATGTAATTATGCCAAATACACAACTCAGACTATTTCTGTGTCAATAAATTCATGTCAGTGACATGAATCTAAAAAGTCAACAGGACACTGAGTGGTTTACAAGCTACCACCTGAGATGTAGTACCTCAAACACCTGTGTGCTGTTATGGTATCAATGAAGACGTATGACTGTGAAACAGTGTGACTCAGGCATTCACAAGATACTGTAAGTAATATATCAACAGCTGCATCCAGTCATTCACTAAGTAAACATAAGGAAATAATTTAGATAAAGGATTGACTGATGTAAGAGTTCCAATCCATGCAATGAAATTTCCATTTACATTACAATTAGCATATAGTGACAAAAGCAGATCAAGTAATTCCTGATGCCATGCTTTCTGCTTGTTCCCTCCTTGGTACTGTAGTATCTTGTACCTCCCATTGTGCTTGCATGAACTAGATCAAGAAATTAAGCTGGCTTTAAAAACAGAACATTAATTGCCTGATCTAGTTTGCTAAGTGACCCTACTAATAATTTCACTGGCATAACTGCAGAGCATGGACAGTGCAACACAGAGGCATAAGCCAGAGTAGGTGGGGTAGGACAGATGTGTGTTGGGAACAATCACAAATGGGTTCCCACTGAATGTTCTCTTGTTGTGTGCAAATGTACTCTGGTCACCTCGTCCTGAGAACCTGCAAACCACTGGAGTGACGTCTCATCAGCATTTGTAGGTGAAATTGAAGTACTGAACAGAGAGACAGGGAAGATGCAAGAAAAAAAAATAATTAGAAGATACAACAGAATCTGTATTGCTGTATGTTAACACCTCCCTGTGATGTGCATGTGAGTCCTGACCAATCATCAATCAACAACCCCACTGCAGTTTTCAGAGATGTTTTGATTCCCTGGCTAAATACCAGATTGGGTAATAACACTCCACCCACCTTCCCTTGGCATTTTCAGTTGATCATGATGTTCTCAGCTTCCTGACCTACAAATTGTTGCATCCTCTTACTGTGCACTGTTTAAACAGATGCCACATTCCAATCCAGATACTGCTTGAATTCAGAGCTGCCTGACACAATCCCTATAGTAAATTTTACTATTTTTTCAATCCCTGCAGCTTCTGATGAAAGTAAAATACTCAGAAGTCCACACTCTTCTCAGACCACAAATGCCCTGCACCATCTCTCAGCACACAACTATGTGCCTAAATTATTAGGGTCTGGACTATGCAGGGCTCATAGCAGAAACAGTCTGATGAGGTTCAGAGCACACCTTATATTTAATTTTTTTCTCAATAAATTGAAGCTATGCTCTTTACAAACTTTTCAAATCACTGAAATACCAGTGGATAATACCTAACGTGACAAGAATGGTTGCATGAAGGACATTCACACAAACATAATTTGGTGGCCCTGGATCACAACATAGGCACCTGTGCAGGCAGTGGTCTGATGGGTGCACTTTCAGGGACAGGTGATGACAAAGGGCATGCAATATTAAACTATTCTGAGATCACCCTCTCCCTGCAGCACTTCATCACAAACATACTGGATGGAGAGGTAGATGCATGGAAAAGACTGCAGAACCATGCATGTGCACACTTCTGCATTGTACTCATCAACTCTGACGGGGTTGTACTGGAGGCCTGCAAATGCTAGACCTTCAAGCTGTAGAGCTACATAATAAAATGTTTTGTATTATAAACTCAGATCTCATGTCCAGTGGGTGCTTAAGGGTTAAGTCTTTATTTTCTGTTGTTTAGCTCCTCATTTTTCTTTCAGCCTAACACCAGGAGCTCCTGGCGCTGGGGGAGAGAGCAAAGCACACAGTGCAATCCACTGCAGTGAAGTGCCCTGTCACATCACCAAACAAGGCTGAGCAGCTATTATCATTATAGGACAATTTTAACACTGGCAGCCTTGGTTGCAAAGAATGATCAGTATGTCAGTGTAAATCATCCCCTCAAAGTGCAGAAGTACACTCTGCTTTGGGGAAGTACAACTAAGCTTTAAGCTGATGTTTTCTAAAAGCCAAAAGCAAATGACACAATTCAAGCTGGAAGAAACTGGCAAAATAAAGCAACCTGGCAAAGAAAAACATGAGACTGTAAAGAGGCAATTACCCCCACTGAGCAAATTCAGCAGCCAAACTGTTAGAATACAAAGTGCAAAATTAAGCAAGAATTAAGCAAATTTTACTTATGTATTACTTAAGCCCTGCACTTGATATGATGTACCATCACTGCTAAATGCCAAGGAAACATTCCAAGAGCTTTAACTTACATATCTCACTAAATTTTCACAACATAAATACAACAGAGTGCACATACCAGAAAGAAAAATACCAACCCAATAGCAGAGAATACCTGCTGCTTTTACATAAAACTACATGAAATCCCACATTTCACATTGACAGAGAAAGCTCTTTCCCCATTAATTAGAAAACACAGAAACACATTACAGTGATGTAACAATGAAGCAAAGTCCTGGTTTTGTTACCTTAAGAACAAGACCAGAATTGACTTTGTAAGAGCAATTATTCCAGTACAGAAAGCCATTATCACATTAGAAGCACTTTTACAGATAGCACAGTAAAAATAAATAATTTTGGCCTCCTCAGGAGGGGAATGTGTTTAAAGAAAACAACAGAAGAAATTCCAAACTAAGACATATACATTCCCTTCTCCTCACCAATACAATTAGATCTCCAGTATCCCTAATTTGTCTCTTAACTCCCAGAGCTTTTAGATTTATGGTAATGCAGCTGAATAGGGAAAACACTGAACTGTACTTTTTACTGCAGGCTTTAAAAATCAAAGAGACCCCAAAAAACCAAAAGATTTGTGTTCAAAAAGTACTTTTTAATATATTTTTAGACTATCAGCAAAACATGATTTTATTAACTGAAGCAAAGCACATTTATCTTTAACTGCTTTTTACTAAAATCTTAACAAAAATCTTAACATATTAACTAGCCATCACAAGATGTCTTTCTACACTTAAGGCATTATCAACTCCTTGAACTCATTTACATGAAAAAGCTACATCAATAATACTGTTATACTCATTTATCATTTGATAAAAGGAATACCAAAATCAAATTCTTAGTTGGCAAGTTTCAGAATATTTTTTCTCTCTTAAACTCTCTTCATTTATATAAACTTAAATGAATTCTGTCAGTTGCCACTATAACCTCTCCTTTCTTAAGCAAAGTATTTTCAACAACACTTCCTGGTTCCCGAGCATAACTAAAATTGCATTTTTCCATTTGATAATAATGGCAACTTATTATACTCTTTCAATGTATCTATGAAACCAGGCCATGAAGATTTTTACTAATCTATTCTTTATCAAAAAAGTTCTAACCAATTAAGGTTTGAATGGTCATATCTTAAAATCTGAGCTGAAATTAAACATGGTTATCACTTTAGAGTAATATATAAGAAAACAAAGACATTCTCCCAGAATTCGCAAAAGTTTAACTGAAAATTCTCATTTAATGAGATATGAATTCAAAGATTAATTCTATGGCAGTAATTGAAATAATCATTATTCCAGTGTATTTCAAACACAGTCACATGAATTTGTATGACAGAACCTTAAACTTCAGTTTCAATCAAGGAGGAAGTCTGATACACCAGTCTAATTAACTAATTTGTCTAATTGTACTTGCAGTCTCTCCCTCCTTCCACACTCGTAACAAAAACACTTCCTTCCTTGTAAAATTATTCCTGTACCACGCTTTACTAAAATTGCATTGTTACTAAAGTAAAGGCTAAGCTTTTCACATACAGGACTCATGCCTTATTTCTGCACTTGAGACGTGACAAAGTAGGGAACTAAATGCAACAGGAGGAATTGTCAGCACTAAAATTATCAGATGAGAAAACATTACATTAGAACTAAATATAGTTTATTACTACTGGAATTAGTTATTAGTATGTATGTAAAAGGTGGCATTTTTAATTGTATTCCAAATACCAACAAAATAGGTAAGTATTTATAAATCTAAACTTAGCGTTCCTAAAAGCACAACCACCATGAAGCAGTAGTTACATCAGTCCTTACTAACTGCTTTCGTATTTGGAAAGGCATTGCACTGTAAAATGTTTTGCTCATTACCAATGCTGCCTTCACGAGGGAGCTCTTTCAACAGAAAATCAGATACCCTGTCTGTTTCCAGTCTCTACAAATACCAAGATTCCTTATTACTATCCTGCCCAGATTTCACAAATCTGACTACCTTATCTGTGTCAGATACAAATCACAATGAAGGTACTATTAGCACTCCTCTTTCCTGTAAGCTTCAAACACACCATCGTTTGACTTCATGCCAGATGGAGAAAAGGCAGAAGTGTCAAATGTTTAATTGACTAAAAACTTTTTTAGGTAGTACCATCAGTACGTACAATTTGACTGCATCTTTCTTAGAACACACACAAAAAGGCTTCCTTCCCCCTTGCTGCACTTTGAAGGAAATGCTAAGCATTGTTTGCCCTATGGCACAAAACATACCAGATACCAATGTCTGGTGATGCCAGCCAGCCCATCACATCCCCCGACATCCCCAGTGCTTCACACACTTCCTCTTCCTTCAAATTACTACATGCTCTTCTCAGAATAAAGCAGAAATGAGAGGTAGGCTCTCTGCTGTGCAGCGTAAGGCATGACAATGGAAACTGCAGTGAGCGACTAAAAATGATGGTATGGAAGTTGATACACAAAGTGCACAAAAGAGTGGCTTTCACTCCTCTCACATACGGTGATCAAAACTAAGGGATACTAATTTCTCATATGCAGGTTGCAAATGGGCTATGTCTAATACACACACAAAAAGTTACTAATTTCCCTGGTATAGTAAGAATGCAGCTAGAAAATTTAACTCCTAAATAAATACTGCAAATTTTGTGTTTCTGTAGAAGCAGCTTATGATCCCAAAGACTTGGGATCACCCCTATACTACGGCAGGTGCCCAAAACAGATAGGGGATGTCTTTCTACTGAACAAAACTGGATCCTTGATCACAAGGATCACAAAATGCCTAATCTCTAGGTAGCTGAAGTTTCGTAGAATTCTTTAATCCTAAATTTCTAATTCCTTATTTTAATGTCTAATTCAACAGGTTGTTCATCACATTCAGGATAACAGTACTTAATAAGTCTGCTTCCTAACTAATAACAGGTGACTTGATAGCATATACGATTTATGGACTTGCTTCTGTGAGATTCTTTAAGTGTAAATAATAGCTAGCATATTTCAGCCAATAATATACCTGAATGCTAGATTTTTAATTTTTGATCTGTTTTTTTTCATTGTTTCTTTTTCTGACATAAAACATTCAGGATTGTTATAAAAAATAAAGATGTTTCAATAAGTCTTTCTAGAAAGTGAAATATTTTAGAAAAAATATTTTATATTGCAAACAAGTTTTGTTGTTGAATGTATAATTTTTTTTTTACTTGGCATTTTCTATTTTCAATTCATTTTTACAAATAGCTCTTGCTGATAGAGGCTTTACATTAAATTTTGATTTGGGGAAAGAATTTACTACCTAACAGTAATCTAAAGTTACTCAATGTTTGTGTTCAACTGTAAGGCATACAATTTAACCACAGAATAAACCAGAAGAAATTCTGGTGGTAGCAAGTTTTCCTATTCCAAATCTCCAAGTGAAGGTAGAGCAAACTACGAAGACCAGTTTATTTCCTAAACAATTATCTTCTGTTATTCTTTTGTATAAAAATAAACAATTAGCTATTGCTCCTCTACAAGAACAGTGTCAGTTACATTTTAGTTTCCATGCTGCTTTCTCTCTCAACACAAAGTCAAGTCCATGGTGGGGACACATTAATGTGAGCAATGCCTGCCAACTACACCCTGGCTCTTTTAAGTTTGTCAATCTCCAATACTTTGTAACAACTTTGAAACAGTAAAGAAAAAAACAGGGTACATCAGGTATATTAACAGACTCCCATAGATTCGTATGTATCATTCTGTATGTATTAATGATACCCCCTAGAATTCCGCTGCACACCAGAATTAATTTATTCTCATTCAACCAGATCAATCACATGTTAAGAATTTTCCTTTAAGACTTAATTACTGTAAACCCTCTGGTATCATTTCAATCTATTAAGGACAGTTTATTGAGATGAGACACTACACAACTGGTTCCCAGGATAGTGCATACACTTCTGCATGCCTGCACAAGATGAATGGTCTTTGACAAGACAGAAACATGTAACATGCAGACAGAGGTCCTTCATGATTCAAACTAGAAATAAAAGACATCATGTTCAAGTTGCAATTTCAGAGATGAGGCAATAGTGCTTGAAAACTGTCAGAGCCGAGTGAAAAAAGAGTATTTCCTAGCAAGCAAGGACAACCATGACAACTCAATCCTTACTTAAACGGATTAAGCAAGCTGCGGTACATGAGCATAAATGATTTAAATTCTAAAGCGTTTCTCTTGTGTTGCCACTGCTTATTTAAACATACTAAAAAACACTGGGCACCTATGCCAAGATCTGATGCATTCCTGAAAGGTGAGTAAGATCCAAAAAAATCTCTGGACAATGCCAGGGAGAAGACAGCAAGTTGAAGATTTATTCCATTCATTATAATAAAATGGCTTCCCATTTAGATCCCTATTATAATTAAATGTATGACACACAGGAGTGCTGGAAACAGACTTCTATTTCCTGGGTAACAGTTAAAAAGGGTATATCTGTGACGTACAACAGGAATGAATACCTGCTATTATTAGTATTACTGCATTACGAACAGCCTCTGACAAGATGATAATCCATTATTCCTTAGAGATTGAATAGACCAAATGGGGAATTAGTAAAGGAGTAGCCTCAGCAGGAAAGAGCTGATGCCCAAGAGATCCTTAAAAGAGGCCTGAGTTGTGACAGGATTCGCAAAATAGGAGCAGAGTTTTGCATAAGTGAAAGAACAGGTAGAAAGTCTAGAACAAATTAAATATATTAGGGCAGATTCTGTCCATTGTTCCATAAGAAATGAAGGAATTCTTGGCAGGGAAAAAAATTGTCAGAACAAAAATGAAATAATCTTCTTATGAAGTTTCATTAAAGCTCTTCAAGAAAAGAGTGAAGCACAGCAAGAAGATGACAATGAAATGGGACTACAGATTCACACTGTGATAATCAAGCAAGCACCACTAAGTTCCAAAACATTCAAAATACTGTGCAAGAGCTGATTTCATTTGCATCCCAGGAGCTGAAATCACACTGGTGACAAATTAAAATGAACAAGCGAACCCCTAAGTTTATGGCCCCTCATTAAAATTAGCATGGGGAATCACCACACAGAAGGAGCCATCACTGGAGTCCAAACGCTGAGAGAGTTGTATGTTCCTGATGACAGAAACTCAGCTGTAATTACAAAATGGAAGACAAAGATATGGCAAAAATTGAAATCCTTACCAGAGTAAGTTCCTACAGCCTTATTTATGTATTGATTTGAAGCCACTCCTACCAGCTTTTGTTTTGTTTATACATTTCTCTGTTCCTGAAGGAAATGCCTGTGTAAGTTTCTCACAGCAGAACCCAAAGTATTCACCAAAAAGGGTTCTGCTGGACAACCACAGCTGTATTACGGAATATGCTTAACCTGCTAGTAACATTTAGCTATAATTTTTCTTTTAACCTAAGTTTCCATGGTTGAAAATAGATAGGACAAATGTATCTCCACCTTTCAGCATTAGAAGCAGCCACTAATGCAGAAGGAACAGTAAGAACTGTAAGCTGGTGGGACAATTCTGCACAACAATCTGCTCTGTGATGTAATAGAAAAACCTGACCTCTCCAATCCGTATCCGGTAATTTCAGCACATCATGCTAAAAGAGCATTCCCATAGTTAGCTGCAGTAAGGGGAGCAGCACGGATCAAAGGAGATCTATTTCCAGAGAGAATCTTGTCTGGACCAGTTCACCAGTTCACAATCACCAGACTGCATTAAAGGTATTGCATTTTGACAGTTAATTTGAAAACCTGTGTAACAGTGTAAGCCAATCTTAACCTGTTTACTTCACACTGGTTTTGTCACATTTAGGAAAGGGACAGCACTATAAGGACAGTTTTTCAAAGAACTCTTGCTGAAGCCCATTTTTCTTGACAGAGTTACATGAAGTAAATTCAAGTTATGTAATTGCACGTCTACCCAGCTTGATTGATGACTTTATTTTAAATCAAGGTATATCTATATATTTAGCAGCATTAGGACATGATGCTATAACTTGCTTTTCGAAGTCAAATCTTTTTAATTTCACTGGGACATGAAAGCATTGCAAGCAGTCAAAATTTCTGAGCCATCTACCCGCCGAAGGCCAGTCAATAGTGGTACACCAGGCATCAGTACTGGGTCTTGCAGCGTTTAACGTCTTGATTAGTGACCTGGACGATAGGAGAGAATGCACCCTCAGTAAGTTTGCAGCTGACCAACCAGGTGGTTGTGCTGCCATACAGAAGAACTTGGCCAGTGGGTCCAGGGCAGCAAACCTTTCCCTCTGTTCAAAGTCCTGAAAGCCTCCTTACCTGAGTTAGAGAGTCAGAAAATAATGGAAAAAAGTAACGCTCTTGCTTGATGTCAGATTTCAAAAATGCTGCTCTTCAGAACAGCAGAGAAATGTTTGTTTTACAAAGCAGAGGTACACAGAGTACATGCAGTGCTCCAGCAAATGGTATATAACACAAACACACATGCATCTTCTAATATCTGAGAAATTACTAAATTTCAAAGAGCATACCAGTCAGACTTCAGAGGCCTCTCCAAGAACTTACTAAACTCACTAAGCTTACTAAACTGTGCCTGAAATTCTTGGGTGTTCCAAGAATCAAACATGGGGGAAATATCTTAGCAATATACAATTACCCTACCATTAGTCTTTCCATTAATACTTTAGTGGCTCTAAAAATTCTTACCGAGTGCCCCAATACTTTTCACCCTCAAAACTGTAAAGTCTGCTGTCTTTATGAAATTAAATATGTATTGCCACTGGTACAGGGAATAGGGGCAAAAGTATTTTTCATACTTTTAGTATGTTTGAGACTGCACAGAAGGCATTCACTAAGGAATCACTATCCATCATATCTAACAGTAAACTTCATTAAAATTCTGTAGTTTTGTGTATAAAAAGATACAGAATTTAGAAAACAATGACTTCAAAGTTGAAAAATTTTAGATGAGAGGCTAACTTGGTAAAGTCAGCAAAACAAAGCCAGGTTTACAACAGGAGGAGGATTGTTCCCAGGAAGAGAGGCTGATGGCTCTCCAAAGTACAAACAGCTGCACTTCACTACTTGGAACTTTCACAGAGGCTCAAAAATTCTTCATTTGCTCAGACTCATATTTAGCATTGCTTCTTCCCTGGGAGAGCGAAGACCCTGGGGAGGATGCAGAGGGGCAAACTACAGCACACTATTTGCAAACTGACACACAACCTACCCACAGCTACTTGTATCATGTAACTAGTAATGTAGGTGGGGTATGATCTTGGAATTCCGATTTTATACTGTAGAAAAATGATGATAAATAACGCAGTGTGGGACACAGGAAACACCAACAACCTTTTCTGTGACTGTGTGAAGAAAATGACTAAACAGTCAGGAAATTTCACAAAAATTGCAAAATACAGTTAAATGGAACGTATCGGATCCCATCGTTGTGGGATCCAGTGTGGCCCAAGTAAGGGTCAGAGAAATGCATTTTTTCTTTCAGATGTGCAGACTGGCAAAGATCTAAAAAGACTGAGACCCTAGGTCAAGTTTTGTTCTAGCTAACTTGGACCCTCAACATAGAGGGGCAGCTGCCTTCAGCTCCCTCTGTCAGTGAAGAGATGCAGGTTCAGCTGGATTAACGGATTTTCAGATCTGCTCAGACCTCTAACAGTGATGGACCAAAGCCTCCAATAACTGCACTGAAATGCCCATTTTATTTAAACCCTCCTTGTGTATTGGCAAGCACGTATTTTACTTCCTTTCAGAATTATTCAGTATGAAGTACTGCTGTTCACACAGCTCACCTTCAGAAACCAGTAATTCACAAAACTAACAAATGGATTTCTAAAGTCAAGTATAACTGTAGCTAGGAACTATTTCTGCCAATAATGGTAAGCAAGTGAGGTAGGCTTGGGAAACTCTGCTATGGTACACAATATTAAGCACATCAAAAAGAGTGTAATTAGATGGCAAACAGCTCATTAATATTGCCTTGTGTTGCAGACACTATGAACCATTCAAATGACACAGACCTTTACCTTTTACTATCTCTACTGTCATTTCTTCTTTTTTCCTCTTCACTAATCTACTTATCCTACCTTTTTCTTTTGCTCACAGAGACATCCTACTTTTTTTGAGTTTTTTCCCCCCATCAACAGCAGTTCAGCCTTTTTTAAGACTTTTGGATTTCACTATACATCTGTCATGACCAATTTTTCTATGTACATGTTTTCTTGGCAGAAAGCAATTAAGAAATATAACCCTCAGAAAAGCCAAGTATTGTGAAAGTATAAATGCTCTCGTGTACTGCAGGGGGATTTATACACCCTCTAAAGCTATTCCAATGCTTATAATACATACTGGGGAGCTGCGGCAACTGAGAACCAAAAGATGCAAGAGCTCAAGGTGCGGAAATGTACGCAGCTCTTGCCACCATGCTGAAAGATTAGCAACAGGATAGCAAAAGTAGTTAAAAATGGACATCACATTCTCTTAAAACATTAACTTTTGCCTCCACCTGCTTATTGAAGGCGGCAGCTGACAAGCATGATGGCAATCTTCTCCTGTGTTGTCTTGACCATAATACTAAGATTTGACAGGGGGAAATCAATGATAGGTTCAGGGCTGGTTGGAATGCAGTTGCCTTTGAAAAACGTTAAGATTGTGAGTTCTAGTGAACTGAACATGGACAAAGCTGAAAAAACTCCAGTAGTCATAATTTCTCTTAAAATCAGTCAAAAGGATAATTGCTATTTTAATAAAAGTCAGAAAATAAAGGGATTAATGGTGCATCACTCCATAAGGCATGATAGATAAATATTCTGCATACACGTGTGAGCAATCAAAACAGTGTACTTCATAAGTTTTCTAACTACTGATTCTCTCTACAGTTCTTCCTCCACAATTTCTGGTCAGATTTACTGTCTTTCTCCATATAAATTAGAATAATTTGCAGCAAAGAACTGTTTCAATGGTGCAAAAAACCTCTAAAAAAAGGATCGTATTTTTAGTCATCCATCACACACATCATTACACTGATGCAATACTCCTTTATTACTGTACTATTCCTGAATGTTTTCCTAAATGTGTGCACTACCCTAATAATTTCAAAGTAGCAGTAAAATATAACAAAACATGAATCAAGGCAAAATAAAAGTCGCCAATTTTCCATTCAGTAGACACACTAATCTGTACTATTTCGTACTTTCCTTAAACTTGCCATACCCTTGGGCATAAGCCACTATAAACAGTTCAAGACAGCCTGAAAGACCAGCAATCCCAGACCAGCAATCCCCACGGTGCTTTGAAATTCCCTGTAACTTGACCACATAACACAACATACTCAAACGACCAGAGACAGTTTTTGAAAGCCACTAAACGTTTATCTGACCCCTTATGAACTCTTAGTAAAATACTTGGCTCTACGGTCAGACAAACAACAACTAACATTTATACAAGCTACAATTCCCACTGAGAGTGCATTGGTTATAGCCAGCTACCAGAATCACAGCTCCTTCACCTCAGAGCTGAATTCTCTTGGTCTGGAGAACCTGAAGGTGCATCTTTATTAGCAACATTCAAGAAAACTGCAGTTTAAGTCAGCCTCAGTATACAAGCAAGATCAGGCTTTTGTTTAAAATTACATGCTAGAGCTCCAGCAGTACTTTGAAAATTCTGTTCTTCCTAAATGATGTGAGTGGCCTATAAACTGCCAGGGATGAAAGGGAGCAGAACTTACATTAAGCACCTTCTCCAACTATGCCACTCTATTACATTAGGACCCATCAACATGTTTATCTTAGACCACGATGCAGTACTTTAAGGTATGTGGCTGATGGAAGAGTCATCGACTGAGGTTAAACAAAAGACAACACTGACAAAAAAAGTTGTGAAAGAATCAGGAGGCAAAGTAAAGAGATAGCAGTAATGGAATCAAAGAAAGCATGCTGACATTTATTCAGACAAAATTTTCCAAAGGTACTAAGTATGTCCTTTCAACTGTCTGATCCAAGTAGCACTTCTGTTCAAGAAGGCATTAGACTTGGCAATATTTGACATAACATTTTTGCTTTAATGATTTTCCTAATGTTAAGAAAAAAACCACAGAATACAGTGTAAGAATTCTAAATGCCAAGTTTATCTGACACAAGGAAGCATTATACCTATCATTTATTAGGACCCTGAGGGGAAACATCATTATGCACTGACCAGAGAGAAACAGAAAGCTACTTTTACATTGAGGCCACTGAAATGCTGATTAGCAGACAGTTAACTAGTTGTCTTAATTTCTTTAATAGAATGATCATTTACACCACTTTTTTTTCCTGCTGAGACAAAGAACCTGGAGACCTGCTACATTTTAAGTTAGAAATAACACATCTGTTCCTAACAGAAAGGACACCCAAGATTATATTGATTTACTGGTCCTTCACATTTCCAGTTCTGAAACAGACATGCCCGTGCTTCCCCACAAGAACTAGCTGAGGTGCCCCTTTTCAACTGGGATTACATTTTGCACGGAGGAAGAATGTGTTATATTTATACTTCGGATTGTTTGATGAATTACGCTATTACTAGATGATTCCTCCGAAGTGACATGGAGAGTTCACAAGCTGACACAAAAAATATCCCTCTAAACAATCTATATTCTTGCCCTTGCTCACACCTTATGACAGGAAATCAAAACCATAACAATTTTAACTGTTTCATTTGGTCAATGATTTTTTTCCCTCTAATATAACTTGGTTTTAATGCAGTTTAAGAAGTTATGAAAATTTGACTTAGGATAATGTAAACTTTTGTTTAATTACTTAAGAAAAGGAAAGTTACTAGTTCTTATCAGTCAATAATATTTATTCCAAGGTCTTTATGGTGGGTAGTTGTTCATTTAAATTTCAGTCAGTTAAAAAATGCAACACAGTAAGGCAACCAGCAATATAATCTCTCAAGATGAAAAATAAAGAACATGGGGAAAAAATCTTGCAAAGTTTGTTTCGTGTTGTGCACACTGTTTAATATCGGCTACCAATCTATTTTGTTTGTATCCTGAGATTCTGCACAATGAGTTGATGTTTATATATTTAAAATTTGATTTTAACAAAAAAGAAGGAAGACCAGAACTCCAGAATTATTTGCTGCAAATGTTTGGTCAGAAATGCTAATCCCCATAACATTCAGGAACATAACAAAAGACAAAAAAGAGTTCTCTCCAACTCCAAGCTCACAGAAACTCATTTGAAGGAGACTGCATTTGCTGTGGAAGGGAACACAAAACAAGTAAAACACACACATCAGCTCCATGGAGAATGGAGCTGGCACTGCAAACCAACGACTCCAAATCCTTTTCTCTCCCTTCTTCCCGCATCTGTTTTGGCTGGCATCTGACACAAGAAATCCAACTGATGTCACCTGCCCAATCCAGTACTGCTGTAACTCACTGTTCAAGACAAAAACAAACCTGAAAAGCAGGCAGACAGCTCAGCAGTTTGGGGACGGGAGAGGCCATTTACGTGGAACTGCATCCTGAAACAGAGCAGCATAAACTCACCGGCGAACCTTCTCTCCATCCGCAACTGCCGCTTTGTCACCTCCCAGATCCCCAGCTTCTGCCTGACAGCAAACTGTCAGGGCAGCGTGTAGTGGGTCACAGAACAAATAAATTGGTAACAAATGCGGACTGTAACAGATGTAAAAAGAATCAAGTATTCAGAAGTCACATGCAGGGAACAGGTCATATGCAAGCTCCCAGAGACAAAGTATGTTTTGCAAATAGGTCTCTCAGACTGGGGTTTTCTACAGGAAAGGAAGGTATTGCTCTCCTGCATGGCACTTTGTGACATACCGTGTTGTATACCCCACCGTTAGAAAGTTTAACTGGCTTCTCTGTTTCCATGTGCTCTTAGCTTTGAGAGGAACTATTTAAGGTAAGATCACACTCCACAACACCCCAAAAGTAATAAATTGGATGTGCATTGGAACAACACCCAATTTTAAATATCAGGAAAAACTAGGCAGGATTGAAAAATTTCAAAGATAGCCGGTCCTACTGTGGGATAAAGACACACCTACTTATTGGAAAATTAAAATATTTTACATTTTTATGTACAGATACACTCTGCAAAGTTAAGCAGTTAGTTAATTGCACCAAATCCACAGTATTTACAAATCTATACAGGGAGAGCAACCAAATTCTCTACAGAAACCCTTCTCAATGCCCCTTTTTTTATTTCTCCTAAGTTAGCAGAAAACTAAATATCAAAAACCCAATACAACATAATGTTAACTCCCCGAGATAAAAACCACCACAAGGCTTACTGTGGGGACTGCCACTGTAAGAGTTTTATTTTCAGTTCTCTCATTAAATGCAAAGCAAGTAATGTTTGCATTAAGATGTTTGCATTAGAGCAGACATTGCAAGGCCAAAAATATGTTAAAAAGCAGTGACATCAGACAAAACCAAATCTATTAAGACCAGCTGCCCACATCTAAACTGCTACTTTAACATTTCCCCGTACTCAGCTAGTACATCATTACCCACAAACCCCACATCTGCAAAGAAAAAAAAATAAATTGTATTTCACTTGCTCAGTTAAGATTCGATATTTTACTACAGTAAATAAAAATAATGTAACAGATCTCAAATAAAGTCACCACAGATTAACTGATTGCTGAAAACCCCTTTGGTTTTGGCTTTAAGCACCAAATTGTAGCTACTTTTTTTGCATTTCATACTTCCTGTATTACTAAAAACTTTCAGAAGTTGCTAGTATACAGCCTTGTTTCAAAGAAATAATAATTGTTTGAAAGTGGAAATACAATTTTCATTACGAATGGAATTATAAAATACATGATGATTTTTTTCGGCTCAGAATCAACTCACAAAAGTGTATTTAGGCCCTGGATCACATCCAAACTGGTAATTAATTATGCTTTAAACTACTTCTATTGTAATTCCAAATATTCCTTGTTTTACTTGTTTTTTTTTATTACTGCTGTACATGTGACTGCACACAACTGACTGGATAGCAAAAAGGGCAACAATGTCAGAAACAAGGATAGAGACTGACTATTCAGCAGACGTAAGGTAAGAGGTGAAAGTAATCACAGAGGTGGCATCAGGTTTGTTCTCTAAAATTCAGAATCAGAAGACTAGTCTTAAAATAAAATGTCTGTCTTTGAGATGCTTACTGAATCATAATGCCACAATACCATTTGTTCTGGAACAGAAAATATTCAACATATTTATGAATGTAAATCAATAAAACAAGCAAATATTAAGTACATAAATACCTCACTGTCAAAGAAACAGCCAAGCCTACCTTTTCAAACGTGTATCAGCCTGAGTTACACTAGGAAAATGCAGACCGATTTGCGTATCTCCCTCAAAACAGTTTTTCTTCCCTTATGGTTGCTATGCAAATAGGAGAAACCCTTTACTGAGAGTACAGATTGTCCTTTGAGATGAACAACCATCTTCAGCATATATCCTTCATTTGGTAGCATTCATTACTGAACCTTTCCCACAGAGAAGTATGTTCAGAGGAAGCTCAATTTACTTTTTTTCCTCACAGAGCTGAACGATATAACACTTTATCTAGAGTAGGAGACAAAGCAGACAATCTGCAGTATGTTGCCAATATATGAACAAACCAAATATTTTTTTACTTTAAAATATGCAAAAGTTAAAATTCTTCCAGTGACTCAGGCTAAAAATTGCCGAAGTTGACAAGTGTAATCTTGAGAACTGAAAACCCTGCTACCACTTTTGAAGATATTAGATATTTCTGCACAGTCAACTCTCAATAGAGAATAGACTAAAATATGCAGTAAATTAGGACCTATAGACTTATCACTGAGCAAATAAATTCCACAGGGTAGCTCTGCTGGATGGCAAGCTTTCCCAGTGGCAAACAGGTAATACTATGCTTTGAAGGTATATTGTTTCATCAAAGCTTGTATCTGTCCTAAATTGCATGTCTCCCCTCTCTGCCTCCCCTCATCCTGTTTGAAAGAATTGTTTGCTGCTCTGTCTTGACCAGGACTTCAGCTGGAATCACTGCACTCTGATTAGTTTGGGATTTTGTCCCACGCCCTAGCAGATATGTGTTAACATGCAGCATAGCATTTAAGTATGGACTGTACCTATGGTGAAAAGTAGTGGTGACTACGTAGCCAGTCCGAGCAGCTTCCATTTACCTTAAAGGAGCTATTAAACTGAAGGCTTTGGAATTACTATAGCTAAATACAAGAACAGAGTAGTAAAAGGAGGTTCGTGACTGCAGCATCCATCATACTGAAGTCAATGGCGGAATTCCCAACAACTTCAGACCGGTCAGGATTCATTTAGCCACCTGCCAAAATCTTACAATGTTGCCTGAATCTTCAACGTGTGTGAAACACAAGTGAGTTGGACCTCCCAGAAGATCAGGCACAGACACCTTTGCTATCTTCAATAAACATTTTAGTTCACAGTGGTTATGATCAGTTCTTTACAGGAAGCAATTCCTACCCCTTTTTCGCCCAGCTAGTTTCTCATTTGTATGTGGTAGGTTTTATCTCAGCCTGCAGGGAACAGAAGCCTGCTCCTCTGACTCACTCCACAGCACAGCCAAGACTGAGTCACACGGCAGTGCAAAGCACTCCTGACATCCAAAAGCCTGTTTCCCAAGATGGGAAGTGAATCAGGAAAGATGATAATGTCACAAGTACTGTAAACTATATAAATAAATAAACAAAATCCTTCGGAGTTACTCTGTAGTTTGATTAGTTTGCCTTATAAAATATTTCTTGCAAACCTATACCTTAAAACGTCAAATACTAAAAAAAAAAACTTTACGAATCTGTCTAGGGCTAAAACCCCACATTACAGACTACTGAATTATTAAAAGCTGAATGTGAGTAAACACACTGCTACATAACTGCAAGATGTATCACCGAATATACCACGCTTATTTCCCAACAAGCATAGTTCACTTGTGTTCATAATAATTCAGCGTGCTGGCAAGTGCTCTGTGATAGAATTTCTAAAAATAATTAAGTGTTAGTAATACAGCAACTACAGCAGCCTCCACTTCCAAATCTTTGAAGAGAAAGCACAAGACTGTGTACGTGTACGTTGAAAGAGATTCTGCTCAACTTTTCAACAATGAAGTTTAGTTCCACTTTCATGGAATTTGAAGCAAATATGTGTCTCATGGTAATATGTTTCTGTGAATATAAAACCATGCCTGATGCAGATTTCAAGTAACTAAATGGTTACCATATTTGTAATTTAAAGTCTTTACAACACCAAGTACTAAAAGAGAAACATATTACTGCTAAAATGCACAAAATTTAAATAAGAGCAGTTTTTTACTATCCTGGATGATATGTGCAAAATATATTTGATATAACTTTTAGCTTTCATAATAAAGCTTTAAATTTTATTTGCAACATAAATACTTTAAAAAATTGTGATTTAACATAATCCCTTAAATAATATTGCTATTCCCACATACTGATAAGCTGTGGATTTTATTTAAAGGATGTGGAGTAGAAATAATTTTAAAAGCAAACAACCTTTTTTTTTTTAATTACGTAAACAGTTTTAAACACTCACTCCAGGTAAAAAGTTATAGCTTACTCCAGGAAGATTATTATCAGCCCCTAACGTCTTGTTTGAAAGGTTATTCACTGTTTGATGAATACCTTCCTTTTTAGCTGTAAAGTAGCTTGCTTTTGATAATATAAGCATTTAAAATACCATAGTCCAGTTTTCTGCTTCTGTGTGTATCCAGCAATCTGTCAAATACTAAAGTTAATGCGGAGAAAGCAGCATCCTGTTGCCTTATTTATTATGAACAGTGATTATATATTATTTTTTGTCAATTAAAAAAAAAAAACTCTTTACGTAGTAGGATCAGGAATGTAAGATTTCAACAAATAACCAAAAAGAAGGCCAGTCAGATCATAAAAAATTATAGCTGAATCTCTTTTTTACTGAAGATAAAAATCTCACCTTAGATTTTATATTATCTTATTCTTTTCTAGAATACATATACTGCCTGGAAATGCTAGTCACCTGGGAGGTTATGCTTTCAACCTCGGCTGAAAGGGAAGATTTAAGCTTTCTGCCAAAGCGACAAAACAACTCTGGGTTTACACCACAGTATAGGGTGCAGTATACATGTTATTTGCACACTTCATCTAACCAAAAGCAAAATCTTCTTTGTACTTTCACGGCCAACACATTGTGCCCCACCCCCCCCACCCGCAAAGCTTGAGGAGTTAGAACATGACAGACCTGGAAAATGCAACGGTATTTTGGTAATGATAGTGCCTGGGCCTTCAGCTTTTCCCACAGATGTAAGACATGGCCCAGCATTTTGCTAGGTTTATAATACCAGAGAATTTAAACAGAGTGAAGGTGAGATTTTTCGGTTTTAGTTATTCATTCTTTTTGGAGACAGAAACCTGCATGGTCAGACTGCTGATTTTTTTAATATATTTTTTTGTACATTATTGCTGACTTCTGGAAGCTACCAATGCCATTCTATCAGGTGGAAAAAACCCCAAACATAAAAGCACCAGATTTTAGATGAATGTATGCAGTAATAAATTTTACAATGAGATTTAATCTGGAAACTAAGTAAACAGGATAGATTTGGATTTGGAATAGCATTTTGAACAAGAACAGTCATAAAACATGCACATTCCTAAATTCTTCATTACTTGAGAGCTTAGCTCAAATAGGAAAACAGGTGAACAGTACAAAAAGTGATCAAGACTGTATCTGGTTTATTTTCTGTAATTTTCCTGTGGCTAGATCTATACCAAAGCTGTTCTGGCTGGCACCTTCAATGTTAAGACTATCAGCATTTCCATTATGAAGTGAAGGCCTTATAAACTCAGCTTTAAAAAGACAACTCTGTACTGAAACTCAGCACAGATTTTTTCCATGCAGGATCAAAAAGTTTATTACTGCTATTAAAAAAAAAAAAAGGAAAAAAAAAAAAAGATGTCATTTCCAGCTCTTCTGCTCAAAGTTTTACTCTGTTTTCTCTACAGGGAAATACCAAAAGATACAGCTTTCAGGGAGAAAAAGAAAAATGCCTGACAATGAACTCTAATAAACTTCAGAAGTTTCCCAGGGCATTTTAAGAATGTGAAAGGACAGGGTATAGATAGTACTGCCAATTCTTGACTCTGAAAGCTTGACTAAAAATTACGTATTGATTTCTTGATTCTGCAACCCGATTCAAACTACTTACAGTGTGATATTTGTTCTCCAGTGACATGAAAAAAAGAAAAGAAAAAAACCCCAAAATCAGTCTGCTCATTGGTACCTTCCTTATTGTAAAACTAGCTTCTGCTCTGCACACGTTTGAACACGATAGTCTGCCCCTTCCAGGATGGGAAGATCTTTTAAGAACAGATGTGCAAACTGATGGAAAGGCTAATTAAGAAGGGAGGCAGGTGATTTCTGGAGGGGGAGAACAAAAAAGGGAGGGGGAGATTACACATGAAGGAAGGGCCCAAGTGTGGCAGATCCCTGAACAGAAAAGGATGGGAAGATGGCAGTTTCTAGGCTCAGTCTGTCGCGGTCTGGGAGACACCTTTCTTTCACTGCAATCTAGAGGGAGGTTTGTTGAGAGGAGGGGAAGAGAACCAATTTTGCCCTTAACAGAAAACCTAAAAAGACTTGAGGGATGGAATTAATCACCTCTACCTGCAAATGTCAACAAAGTCCTTATCTGCACAGAACAGAGGTTTTTCCAGATAGTCATCTGCACTCCTTGTATAGCAAGCAGAGAGACAGGAAATTCATAGCACCATTCATTTGAGCTATTTTAAACATCTGGCTAAGGGCAACACAAATTATGTTCTAGAAATGCCTACCAAGAGTCAAGACAGCAATCCCTGAAGTAGGTCTCCAAACTTAAGACATGAAATATACAAATTAAAGTTGCTGGGCAGCATGAGTCCTGGGTACCACTGGAAGAGAACGCAGCCTTTAAAAGGGCAGAACACTTCCCTAGAATCATTTAGGTAAGAAAAGACCTTTTAAGATCATAGACTCCAGACCATTAATCTGACACAGCCAAGTCCACTGCTAAACCATGTCCCTAAGTGCCATATCTACACACCTTTTAAACAGCCCCACATGGTTTGCCTAGCAATGCCCCGGTGTTCTGGTGAGCTGATTCAGCTCCAGCACTGATTCAGCGATCCTTAAAGAGACCTGGGAAGAAATACTTGCTTCTGACACAGATTTTGCTTGGTTTAGATGTTGTCTACATTTTTCCAGAATATGCTCCTGGTATAACGAAGGTTAGCAAATAAACTATTAACAATTTGACTTTTCTTGGTTTGTACCATTTAGAGTGCTGTACTGCACTCAGTAGATGCTTCTGAAATGAAGATGCAGTAGCAGTTCAGCACAGCTCAGCCATGAACACCACACTCCCAGCACCACAGGTGTGGATGCAGCCAGTTGTAACTTTTTGCACAGGTAATTCTCACTATACCTGCATGGATGGATGAATAGACGGACAAAGGAAAGTCTCTCATGCCAAGTACATTTCACTCTGCGTGTTAGATCTTAATAAGAGTCACTGCTGGTTTTAATATACGTTTGTCATCCACATGAAAACAGGATAGGAGATAAACAGTGAGATCGTTAGGAAAAGGATTTGTTCCATTTTTGTCTATTTATTCTTTGGAGTTCTCAGACATTTAGACTTGGTTCAAAAATTATAAGAGAACCAATTAAACCTCTTTTCCAATTCAAAAGCATTACCATTTCCCATACCAACTCAAGTCCTAAAAAAGTATCAGTGTGGGGGGCTAGTTAAAGATGATGAATGACATTATATTAAACGCTGAATACTGCATCAATGACAGGCTGGTGAATGACCACAGGAGTGGGTAAGAAGAGAAACACTGAAAGAGAAAATTAAGATCTCTCCCTGTGGACTGCACTAACCAAACAAACAAATGAACTCTGGCAATGGTTATTTGAATGGGATGGGGGGGAAGCCCTTTTCATTTCATCTTTTAAGCTTTCCACCAAGCTTTCTTGTACCAATCAGCAATACCTAAACCATTTGGGGTCTCAGTACCATCTCAGGAAAGAGACTTTCAGACTTTGACATAGTTTACTATGGCACAAAAACACTGGAGGACTGTTTGGGTTTTTTTAATCAAACAGATCAGTTTATGTACAAAAGTAAAAACACCAGAACACTCAATCCAGAACTGAATTTCATACTAACCAAAATATGTCCCATTATGCAAACAACACTGGTAAAAATACAGAACAATGTTATTCCTCCACGACCCTTTTCAGTTGTCATACAGTGGAACATGTATGTCATACAGCAGTATGTTACAAATTAAGGCTTAGCACAGGGCAATATAGACAACTGCTACTTGTTCATTACAACTAAGTCAGGTCACAGGATGGAACTGCTAATTAAGAAATTCTTCTTTTTCAACCCACTGGATCAAAGACAGGCTAGAAATGTGAAATAAAAAGATATGGAAAGTCAACACTATGGCAAAACATGGCCTGAAGATGTGGCCAGCGGAGGCTCCTCTATAAATACATCATCTTCAAAGGCTTGCAAACAATCAAATTTATTTCACTTTCTTTTGCTTCTCACAGGAAAGGCTTAGTCAGCTAATGGGGATTGAAATGCTTCTTCATTGAATATCACTGTGCACAGAAAACTATCTCCAGTTAAGAAAACAGTGATCCACAATACCGAGAGTGGTAACTCATGAGGCAATGATATATAAAAATACAAAGGAGATAGCACAGTAGCACTGAAGTGGACACTTGCTATTGAAAACTACATAATTTGTGAGACTGTCTACAAAGTAAATATTCAAGCTACAAAAAGCACAACCTTGTCATCCCTTAACTAATCTTTATTTTTTATTCACATGTATTACATTTTTTCAAAAATGTAAAATTGAATAAAACTGTATTTCCATCATTTGATTATTTTTTCCCTGAGCCATATAAAAAACCCCAAACTATCCCAAGACTTCCATATCACAGACTATGAATATCTTAAAGCATGATGTGTCAAGAGCTTTTGACCAAAAATGGAGTAACAGTAAACACCAATCTGTAAGGCAATTGGCATTTTTCTCTTTTATTTGGTAATATATAATATAGTATGTCACAATAACATCCCTTTTCTGACAAACTGTTGATAATATATACAGCTGATGGATCAACTATATATACTTTTCTGCACAGAGAATTTTTGTGCATTTCTGAACATAGGCTCCTATATATCTGACATTAATTCACAGTCCAACTAAGGTCAAAATATTGTAGCAGGGCTGCACTGTGTAAGGAAGGTCTATGGAAGTGTTGAATTCTTTAGATTACATTTCTAATCCTAGATAGAACAGAAATGAGCATCTTCTATATATACGATTTAACATTAGGTACTATTTTAGTAACACTGTTAAACACTAGAAAATTTTCACCAGCAGTTCCTATAAATCAATCAGCAATCTCACTGACCTGCTTTCTCTTAGGTCAAACACATGAATAAATAATCCCCAATATGATTAAACAGGTTTGACTCACAGATGGTTCAAGGTTATAAATTTGCCTAGCAGTAGTAATTTTCTGAGTGGATTACTATCTAGTCTTTGCAAAGTTTTGCCCTCAAAGAAATCTATTCCAAATCAGAGGAAGTCACTAAGGTATGAAGGGGTTACTAGCAGCCTTTTTACACTGAGGAGGCATCACTGAAACTGGAACAAAATAACTAAGAGGAGCATTCATCCCCTCTAGAAAACAGTCAACATCCTTGTGCTATATAATACAACGATACATTAAAATACATTATTATATGATTCTGAAGAAGTTTTCTGAATAAAATTAATCCTCATCTGCATTGCAGTCATGTAATTGTCAGTTGCTAATTACTAGTTTTCTAGAAAGGTTCTAGCAAACAACTCTGCCTTTCCCCTAAACAGCTTTATTAACAGTAGTTGGCTCTGCTCTAGGTGATGAAAATTATTCCTGATCAAAGGCAAAGCTCACCATTGACACCATCTGAAGTTCACTGCCTCAATGACAGGCAGAGGTCTCCCACGAAAGCGTTCCCATTAAAACAATGGAACTGGATCCCTTTCCCACCAAAATTCAGGGCATCAACTTAAGAATGCAGTTTTGAATGACCTATAACAAAGGGCAGAGTAAGACAGGGAAGGGGATGTTACAGCCTTTGGGAGAGGCAGCAGCAGAGAAGTAGCAGTTCTAGTTCCTTAATTTCATTGAGTCATCGAGTTACACATTCTGTGGATTAGGTTTTTAACCACTTCCCATAGATTCCACACGAAAGCCATCACGTGCATTGCACATGGTCACCCACTTTCAGATAAACCAAGTTTTACCAGCATGTCTCAGCTAGAGTTCAGGCAATCAGTTGCTGGTTTGCCACAGGGCAACAGCCCAAACAAGGCATGGGACCTCAGTGCCCACATTCAAGTCTCCTAGGCAGTGCAAAATGCAGAATTTTGGCCCAGTTGCATTTATCCTAGCTTGCTCTTTTTGGTTTACGTGCTCCAAACCCATTAGATATCTTAGGAGCCTAAGTAGAGTCTCTGTACTTTCACAACAATATTTATTCTAAAATTATTTCCAAGACAGGAAAATAAAGCTGACTTGTGAGAAATGGAGTCGAGAGTTGCCATTTCTGTTTCTTAACATAACTCAATACTACTACTACTACTACAACATTTTGTTATGACACTTTGTATTTTTATCACAACAAAGATGCCTTTGTCTAGTCTCTAAAACAGTTGTCCAATACACAAGATTTTTGAAGTGTTTCCCAGCAATACAGCTATGCACTCACAGATCCCAAATTATAAACAATGTATTTGTTATATGCCATGGTATATATACACATTTAGCAGTAGCTATTGCATTAAATATAAAATAACATAGTAGTCAAAAGAATTTGTAACAAGGCTCTCAAAAAAATTTTTCACAATTGGACATAAGCTCATACTTTACTTAATATTTTATAATGACTTGTAATGAAATACATCCTGCTTGCCGAAAAACACTTCAGTATAAAACTGAAGATATTTGAAAGGTCATAAACACTTGGTAGCAGTAGGACTGCAGACGCCCGCTTGAATGTTTTCACTCAAGATAAATAAGGCTGTAGCAGCTGCTGCTTACAGCCCCAGGCCCAGGCCCTATATAAATCAAATACACACAAACTTGTTTAACTGGAAGAGTCTAGAATTTTTTTTTTTAAAATGCTAACAGCTATAAAACACAGCGACTTTTCCCATCAGCTTAACAGAACAAATATTTCAGGTACATCCTTAATTAGCATCATAGCTCCAAAGAAAGTTCTGTGGGATAGATTAAAATTGACACCTTGCTAAAGAATGTTTTATATGTTGACAAAATAAAGCAAGATTTTCACCAAAATGATTTCAATCTCCACACTTCCTATGGCATCTTGCCTAGCCAATTATCTCTACCCACAATGTTTCTGGGCTTACTACAAACATGAGAAAACACCACCCAGAAGTTTTAAGTTTCAATTAATTCTTTGTTTTTTCAAAGTTTTTGCACTGAAGAATGCAAGTACCATTTGGACTGAGTATCTCTGACTGCCATACTTCACGGCTGGCTAAATTGATTTCCCATGGTAACTATAACTAACAGCACGTAGGAACAAATTTCATAATTCTTCTCTGGAAACACTGAAATATGTCCTTGGTATGTGAATCATTACTACAGTGAACTTCAAAGAAGTGACTTCAGGGGGTAAATCCTTCAGAAAAAAATGTGTACTACTGCAGAGACACTGGGAGACATCTTTCTGCAAGCTGCACTGATCTGTAAACCTCTGATGCTTTCGTACTAGGTTGGACATACTATAGCTACTTATGTAATTGGTTATGGTGGCTCCCCATGAACAGCTATTACTGGAAAGGAACGAGGGATAGCAAATAGGCAAGGGAAAATTAGACATACTGGGTTTTTTCCCCATTTCTAGTATGAAAACACTTAACACACTGTACTGCATAAATGAAAGTCAAATGAAGAAGAAAATCAGTGAAGTTTCTGCATTCCAAATTTTCCTGCGGAAATGTTCGCAGGCTGGCAGAAAAGATAGCATACACTACTTAACAAAATTGCTAGCTTGCAAAGACTGAAATGAAATCTGTGCTGTCAAGGAATATTTTTTTTTAAAAAACTTTTTAAAAATAAAAGCTTAGGGATACTTTCTGATTTTCTACTCACAATGCCTACAGAAAAGCTAAAATGAAGGTTACGCTGGAGTAACTTGGGGGACTCTTAGCTTTTTCATAGGAAAGCTGCAGAGTCATCATACAGCCTTGCTGCAGTGAGCAGCTGTCTTTTATGCTACCTTTCACTGAAGGAAGGTGCAGGAGAACGAGAACACACAAATAACGAAGAACAAAATCTCTTGTAGTGAATCCATTTTCACAGCTGGAGACAGAGTGCTTACTATTCTATATACAGCATCACTGAGCTTAGGAACTCAAGTGGGCAGTGTTAAATTGCACAGTAATGCAATTTAAGCAAATGACTAATCTAAACCCTTAAGTTTTATTCCTACTTTGGTCTTTTAAAAAGCAGCTTTACAACATAAAGCATCAGTACCTTCCCATTATAACATAGAAAACCCAGAAGATTAATTTTGTCATCTTAAAGCAAAATCAAGGCAAATACAAACAACAGAACAGTTTACTAAGTTCAGCCAAGCCACCTGTGCATTCTTTGATCAGGACTTCTGGCACACAAAAACAGAGGACACATTTTTCATTACCAGCAATGTGTCCCCCCCTGCCCACCCCCCCCCCAAAAAAAACCAAAACCCAAACCCAAAACCACACAAATTACTGTGAAAGGCAGTGGTTTTTTCCTAACTTCTTGGTACCTAATCTAAGTCAATATCTTGATTGGAATTACTGTAAGATTTCTACAGTCTTAGCTAATATTGCATTACAATACATACTTTAAAATCATGCAGAGGTACACATACACATGTGTACATTATACTTAGAAGGTGTAAAAGTATTTGGTTTTAAAAAGTGTGCATGAAGAATTCTTCATGCAGCAAGGTCTCAGGCAACTATATTAACATGAACACTTAATTTGTCATTTGAATGTTCTGATTTTTCAAAATCTTTCCAGCTGATGTAACAATGACTTAAGAAACATGTGACATTACGATCTCAAAATATTACACTGGATGTAATCACAATGGAGAGCAAAGTTACGTTAGATTAGAAATAGAGATGATTTGTGATTTGCTCCAGAGAAATGCAGAACATTCTAGCATTAACAATGGAAGTGCTTCAGTTGCCTCAAGCCTAGAAGCCTTTGCATGGCAATTCTGTACTTTAGTAGCATAGCATACTCAGCATCATACTTACTGCGGTACTGGCTGCTATAGGACCAGGGGTGCCGTGACCCTCTTTACCAACAACCTGATTTTGTTCTTCAGGACCACGGGTGACAAGAATTCTGAAGTGCTGCTGCCTTGTGTTTTGATCTGGTCTGATTTTAAACAAGCATCCCTGCCCTTGAGGAATCCGCTCTACTGAATCGCTTCTAGACATTTCTGACCCGTTCCTGCCATTTCCATGCAGTTCTGAATTCAATCCATCAGCTGTGGGGCTAATTTCTTCTGTTGGTGGCTGGACAGGGTAGGAAGTACTCCTTTCTAGCCGTATTCGAGGATACCTGACTAATCTGTCCCCTTTGGTTCCAGTAAAACCAAAGTTATATTCACCTCCTGCACCTGTACCACTTGTCTGTGGTTGCTGTAACTGGAGAACAAATAACTTTTTCCCTGAATTTGCTGACATATCTGGCACATGTTGCAAAGACCAACGCCGGGGTTCAGGGGTGGGAGCATTATTTTGAGCATCAGTACCAAAGGGTAGTAGAGTAACCTGAGGCACGTCTGCACTTGAAGCCCGATGCTGAATCCTCAGACCACTTACGTTTAAACCTGAAGCTGCTTCATTTGCCTCACCTTCTTGGGTAGCTGATGAAGCATCCTCACTCTGGTTATTGGAAGGAATAGTACAAAATATTCTACGATGACAGCAAACAGTCCCATTAATCTGTTGCCCTAACTCTTCCGTCAGCCTGGGTGGAGAATTTTCAGGAGTCACCTCTGGACAGCTTGGAGAAGAACGGTTTTCAACAGGGGATGCATAAAGTTCCCTGAAGTCTGAGAATTTACAAGGAAGTGCCTTCTCAGGAGATTCCAGGGTTGCGTACTCATCTGCGCAGCCGTTCGCAGCTTTGCGCTGAAGAGAGATCTGCATTGACGAGCTTCTCATTGGACGCGCATCAATACTGTTCAGCAGCTGGGGAATAAACATGGATGTACTCCTTTTTAAGGAGCCCACTTCTTGCAAATCGCTGCCACCACCATAATCTGCTCCGTGTCGGGAGAAAGTGTGAGGACTGTTTCTTCTTGGCAAAGTGTGGAATGTCATGAAAAAGTCATCTTCTCTCTCCCGGTCGAGGATCTCTGATTCGGGGGCTGTGTTGCTTCTCCCAGAGCCAAAATGAAACCGCAGCCGATGGGCCATGGTTTTACAGAGAGAAGAAAAGGAGAGGGAGAACAGCAACAATTCAGGCACTGCCAGAAGTTAAAAACCAAAGACAGAAACTCCAAGAAAAAGTGTCCCATCTGCCAAACTGTTAGCACTGCAGCCCTGATAGCGACAGATAGCAGAAATAGCCCAAGTGGCAAGCAGCATTCCAGGCATGATTGGGTAAGAGCACTCAGTGCTCCTACACACTGTGACATAGGGTAGGATGGTGGGAGTCACGTGGCCTGGTTCCCTCTCTCCAATGTAAGCTAGTGGGGGTTTTCTTTTTTTTTATTTTTTTTTTTATGCCAGCAAGAGCCTGAAACAGCACCTTCACAGCTGCTCCTTTTCCATCAGAGAGGAGCGGCCCCAGCGAGAGAGCTCTCACAGCTGACTAAGGCAGCGAACACACTCGGCACTGCTATAAATCTAAACCACATCATATTCACAAGGCACATTCATATAAAGCACACACACAAACTTAACTACCACAAAACCACTTAAATTTAGTGTTAAAAGTTTAAGTCAACTCCACATGCAAATTAGAAAAATTACTTCAAGCTTAACATTTTGGTCTGTTACAGCATTAGGCTGTCATGGCAGAACATGAATAAATATAGCACGCTTATGCTTTCAATTTTAACTGTGCTCATAACATGATTAAGCAAGAAATTTCTTGCCTTTAAAAAGCCACAACTTTTACACTGTCTCTACAAACACAATATAACCTGCACTACCCTGCACAGTCCCTTTTAATAATTAAAAATCACAACAAAGCAATCATACACATGGCAAAGATTTCTCACACAATAAAAACAGCAGAAATATGCAAGATTGCAGGAAAGAAAGTTTCTTTTTCAGTTTTTACCAGGCAGTAAAGACAAGGGAAAACCGGAGACGGGTGTTGCATGTCGTTTTGTACTGATTTGTCTCAAACACTGTACAGAAACTCTGCCCATTGCTGGCCAGCCTCCAGTGAGAAAGTTAGCAATATTACGAGTGCAATTGCCAGCATGGAATACAGTTACGCTCTCCAAGAGTCAAACACCTCAGAAAAAGAACACACAGACAGGATACACCAAAATGTAAAGCAAAGATCCTAAATTAGCTCTATTAGATTGCAGAAATCCAGTGGTCTGAGGATACTCACACTTGAAGTGTGTTCACACTTGTTAGCTAGCATGTACTAGAAAAGGAACTGTTTACCATGAAGTGTGGCTTCGTTGCAATACATGGACATTTGATCCCTAGGAGAACCTAACAGTGTAGATTTTGTCAACAGCTCTGAAAATTTGTACGTGGAGGGTCAATACTCCGTCTAGACATTTAAACCTCTGTTTGCAAGCAGCTTGTTTTCAAAAGACAGAAAAAGACCAATGACAAGACAAATGGAAGCTTTAAACGATAGAAGTGCCAGCAGCCAGCACAATCCCCCATTGTTTTAAGTGGGCTATAAGCCAAAAAGAAAAACAGGAATAGCTTCAACACAGCAATAGTACTGTAGATTGCCTTGTGGAAGCACAGTTATTAATATTATTTTATATTATTTTTCAGAGAAAACATACTATCCAAGGACACAGTCTCTCTTTACACCAAAGATGAAGCTTGCATTGTATATTCTTTATTTTGATTGGGGGACAGGAAGGAAAGGATGTACTGCAAAGATAGTAAGTGCTTTGCTAATTGGGAATATGAATAAGAAACAAAGTTATTTTGATAAAACCATGCAAGTATTGACAATAAGTATTTCACAGGAAAGCCAAAATAATCAGCTCAATGTCTTCTCATTCTGTTAACATCACTTGATGGAAACCTACTGCTCTAAAACCCCCGAAGTACTTGCTTTGTTAATAGATCAGAACACCTTCTGAAAGGAAAGCTCCTAAGCTACCTTTGCAGGGAGGTTATGAGCTCAAGGGCAGACTGTCTACAGGAGCAGGACCACAAGAAGAAACAGAAAACGGTTCAACAATAAAGTAGTACCAAAAGTGTCAATATAAGGCCAGAACTGCATACAGTCACTTGGAAATTCTTAAGCAATATATCTGAAATGAGTATACCAAGACTCTTCTCAGCTGTCACTGCACATAAGATATTTCTTCTGAACCGCCACTCTGTTTCCCCATCACCCACAGCCATCCCCATGCATGCCACCACTTCTGTGGACCAGTGAAGCCTCTTCCATGAGCTCCACTTTGCCCTTCAGGCTGACACAAACCCCCAAGACACATGCAAGCCACACAGTAACATCAGTGCAGTCCTGAGCCTGGGCTTACATACTCTGCCTCACAGTTACAGTATTTCTGCTTCAGTGTTGTTTGTATCAGCTAGTGGGGGAAGAGGGCCTTAAAGCTTGGAAGAACTGACAGATGATCTCCTTGAAGTTCAAAAGGTATAGGACAGTTTTAATAGTGCAAGTGGTTGTTACAATCATTATGTCAATAAATATGCTCACAGTCAGCCCACTCTAAATAAACAGCACCACAGATTTACTGATTGACTTCCACCTGAAGGAGGACATAATCATTTTGCTCTATGTCCTCTTTTTCCCTGGAAGATTACAGCTTTTATGTTTTCCTTTGGTCTACATTTAATAGGAAGACAGAGGAAAAGCATATACTGTTTTTAAAGACAGATGTTTCCATACTGAGGGTTTTTTTGAATAAAAAGATCTTCACAACACTGATCCTAATCTTCACAAAAGAAACAAGTTTACTAGAGGTTGTACTGCACCCAGCCAAGAAAATGCTAATACCTGATCTCATAAACAAAGAGATGGCGTTAAGTTTTTGAAAGATAAGAACCCAACAAGTCAGTCACCCAGTCTGCCACTGCACTGGCCTATTTAACCTAGTATGTTCAGAATGACAGTATCACTTATATCACGTATGTCTGCGTGGAAATCTTAACTACATCATAACAAAAGCAAGAACCAGTAAGATACTGGAATACTTCTCTAGAAGAGCTACTGCATCAGACAAATTAAGTTCAAGACCAAAACCACTGACAGTATGCTGGGCATTATGAGGCAGAGAACTGAAAACATAACAGAGAGGATTATTTTGCTGTTACCTTAGACCTTCATACACCTGCACCTTGGGTGCTCAGTTCAGTGCAGCTCTGGTAACCACATCCCAAAAAAGGATGCCAAAGTATTAAAAGGTACAGGAAAGAGACGCTAAAATGATCAGGGGATGAAGCAGCTGCTTTGTAAGTGACTAAAAAGGTTGGGACTGCATTGGTTTGCAGTGGAGAAGCCTAAGGAAGAATATGATGAGGATTTCACTGTCAGAATACTGGGTTAAGGAGGAACATTTTGGTCTGACCCAACAGAGTACTACTTTTGTGTTTAATGCTCTATTAGTCCCAAACCCAGATGCTTTTTATGCTTCTATCTGCATTTCTTAGAACACTTACTTAAACAACAGACAGAAATACACCTTTCAGATGTGCTACATTTCATCAGCTGTGTTAATGCAGAGCCTTGTGATTAGTAAAAGACAATCAAGACAAGCACTCACCAATCTGTTTTCATCAAACACTTCAAACAGGAGACGATGATTGGTTGGGTTTACCTGTAAGAAAGTTAAAATAATGTCACTTTAGGTTCATTAGCTTGATGATAACAACATATGTGTACTAGTTAATACAGCGATTAAACCAAGGCAAACAGAACAGGACTAACACGTTTTATGAAACTCTTAAATTTAAACTGGAGCACTAGAACACTCTTTCTAAACCGCAGTACAACTAGAAATAGCCTAGCAGTTAACATTAAAAGCTCTTATTTACTGTGTTCAATGCAAGACAGTTACTGCATTTCTCTTTCTACAGAAAGCTCCGAAGATGAAAGGGCATGGCTGTGGCACACCACTGAGCAGCATGCTGTCATACCATAGAGAAGAATCTGGAGAGGACATCCCCAGGCAAACCAGGCTGCTTCTCCCTCATGCACCACACACCCCACACAGCCCCACATGCTGCAGCCAGGAAGGGCTAATGGGGCAGCTTCAGCTGCCCTGGGCACACCACAAAGCTAACTTGGTCTCAGGAAAGGTGGCCTGACTGAAGTGACAAGCTCTGTGTTTTGGGAACCAGTCCCAGGCTGGAAAGACTATCAGGACTCCCAGATTCTTTTTGTTTTACAGCAGCAAAGCTCAACTAAACTGTAGGGAGCAAGAGTTTTACTCTATTTATTTCAGGATTTCACAGTCATCTATATGTCCGTCATTCATCATTTATCTATCACACATGCCTGTGGAAAACCCAACAGAAGGCTCTCTGACACTTGAAAGCAGCAAATATACCTCCAGAAAATTATTCACATTGCAGTAAATTTAAGCAGAAAGACCACCAACATTTAAAAGGAAAAAACAAAGAACTCTAGCAGGAAGACAAAAACAGTGACTATTAAACAAGAAAAAAATTGTATGTTACTTGATCCACTTGATAGTTTTTTTCAGAAAAGTTTTGTAAGCCAGGTTAGTATTTCCAACTTGTTTAATTAAGAAAATTTAGTAATAGTATTCCACAATAATGGATTTTCAAGGTGTTTTAACAGATCTTCTATGGGCTATACATGTCATCTAAGCAACACAAATTGTGGCAGTTCTGTGTATTCTCTTTTACTGGAAAAAGTAAATTATTAAAAAGGCTACCTCAAATAATATCAGTTAAAATTGTAAGCATAAATATACCTAACAAGCTTACTTAATCCTGAGCAAATGTATTTCACTTTAAAATACATGAATTTGCTCCTTACAGCCTTCTTACTATTCTGCATGTTTATGAGACCAGTATTCATATCTATATCTATCTATCTATTTATATAGATAAATATATTCATAAAGATGGGCTCATGGTGCTGCGGTCATCCATTTCAGAATCACTTATGCAGTCGGGATCAAATTTGGCAGAGCCTGAAGTATCTTCAAATAGATCAACAGTCTAAAACTTACTTTCACTTCCCTTTCCTGTGGAACAGTCACGATCGTGAGCTCCCTGGATAGTTTGTGCTCTATGCTGAAGGCAAGGCATTTGAACACTTCACCAGAAAATTCTCCTGTAGTAGGGAATGACTTTCTAGTAAAATTACAGTCTTAAGACTCCTCTGTATTTTTACAGGCATGTAGCTTAATTTATCTCATGGTAACTTCTGTAACAGGGTGTGCAAACATCAAAAACCATTGTGATGAAAATAGAAAACCTTCGGTCCAGTTGTAATTTAGTGTCAAGACAGTTCCTATGAACTCCATGTAACTTCTTAAAGTGTAAGTCTGTATTTTCAGACTGTATTTCAGTGTAAGTCTGTATTTACACTTCTTAAAGTGTAAGTCTGAGTACATTATAAAAATCAAAATATTTCACTAGATAAAATTACTTTAGATGCGTATTACCCAGCTGAAAAACCTAGAAAAGTTATCTGGTACATGTTTAAACATATAAATTCCACTTAAACCTCAAAAACCTGTGTATTAACAATTCTGTTGGTGTGAACTATCTATCTAAAGATCCTATTAGCAAAACAGTCAATTGCTAACACTCTGTAAAAAATGTTCAATACGGTACCAGTTTTTAACACTCTAAAATGACATCTTTTCTCAAGCACTTGTTTAAGATTAAATTTTAAAAAACACTGAAATTCCACATACCCTTCTCTTGTGAAAGCTACAGCTGGGTTAAAACTAAGCCATTTTTCTTTGGAAACATTTTCAGCAACTAAAAGTTATCACCCTTCTCATTTATATTATGTTTGTTTTGATAATCAGTATTTTAACACCTCCTTTACCACTTTCAAATATTTAAAAATATTTTTTCTGATACAAATCACTCAGTTTTAGGGATAACTTGGCTTTAATGTTAAGCAAGAACTGGAAAGATTAAAATGGAATGATGGGGGGAAAAAAAGCATATTTTGCCCTTGTGGCAAGTAACATAAAGGCCAAGAGAAATTACTTTTTTATATCTTCCTTCTCTACTTTTCTATTTCATTATTTTTTGCCATGATAACTTAAACTTCATACAACTCTTGGAAATAACTGATTATTTCCTACTGCATTAACATTTTAAAACCACAGCAAACATGCTCTGCTAAAAATATGTTTTCAAGTAAGAATAATTTTTCTTATTGGTCAGATGAATTAGCTCATAACTTACTCTAAATAAAAATCTCAAATTGTGAAATTGTCCATTTCTAATTAATCTTATGCCAATTTCTGCTGATCATTCCATCACTACAGGAACAGAAGAGCACTAACATCAGGCTGTCTTTTTAATGTAAATATATAAACAACAAATAAAAAATAAGTTTCTTCCCAACCTTATAAAATACCCTGTAATTAACGGTATATGTTATAATAAATATTGCAAGTAAAGGGAAACTTACTCTAAAATAAAATTCTTCATTCCATTTTGGATTCAGTGTCTGTAAAAGAAATAAACATATTTACATACTAAAATTTCTTTAGGTTTTCCATTTTGCAATCATCAAAATGTGCATGCAAGTGACAATTTTCTAGAAAAAAAAAGAAAAAAGTATGTCATAAAAACTTGAAAAAAAATACTGCCATCAAATTATTTAGAAATTCCCTACTGAGCAAACCAAATGTGGGAGGATATTTGAGTCAGATTATCCTATAATAGATGTTAAGTATAAATAGGGTTCTGTGAGTAAAAGGCAAATGCTGAGCACCTACAGAAATAAAACCCGAAGACGTTTAATTCTCAAGATGCATTTAAACCCCGATTAAAAAAAAAAATATTTCTTAAACACAGGGCAACTTTAGGGCTACAAAAATAAGGACAGAATTATACTGTAAATAGGAAAAAAAAAAAGACAAAAGAAAAGATTATTTCCTTTGAATAGGTGATACTCTTCCTAATCTCCCTCAGCCTGTAGAGGATTTTAATTCTTTTTTTTAATAGTCTGAATAAGATACGTTTATAGACTGCAACCTGAAGGGAGATCAAGCATGAAATAATAAATTGATTAAAAGACATCAGAACCACAAACAATAATCTGGGCAATTCAAATTTGGGTAAGTTTAAAAGCAAGTATGTTATGTCCAATGGTTTATTTTCACGCCAAATCATTCCCTCATTCTCTCACATACCAGAGATTCACCAGAAGAGCTGACAATATGAATTGGCTCTACACCCACCAGAATTTTGTTATAGCAGAGGAGAATCTTAACTCCTTGATATAGATACAATAGATTTATCATGTCCAGGATGCAGTGGCCTTCTATACTGCATTCCTCTACAAAATGGAAATATAGGAGTCATACTGTAGGTCTGCATGCACTCCTAGGATCACATCATGCTGACAGCTGTACATCCTCCCTTCTGCTTCAAATTAGGGCTGAACCTCAAGCCAAGATGTATGTGACTAATTATCAATGAAATTTGAAAACCTTGTTCTAGGAAATTTAGGGGGAAAAAAGACGACAAAAGGAAATAAAAGCATAAAGAAAGATCAAACTCTAAACCTATACAGGCAGCTATGCAGGTGTTAACAGTCGTACTCTCAGAAAGGTTTTACCTGCTTATCCTAAACAATCTTATGAGAAAGTAGGAAAACAGGTCATAAAACACTATTGTAAAGGGTAGAGAAAAAGAATAAAATGAGTATAGGTGAAGGGCAGGGATAGAGGTTGAGGGCAGAGAAACTTTCAGCTTTTTTGCCTTAAGAGACACAAACATATTCAGAAGAAAAAAAAAAGTAATAAAAAAATTTAAATACTTGTATTCATCAAATGTGGCTGTTATTGGCAAGAGAGGTTCCATGTAATTTAACAAATGAAGCATGGTCTCATACTAAATTTGAGGGCACTACTGTCCATCAATAACACATTTATTTTGAATGCAGCTTAACCACAAATACAAATTTCAGGAAATATTTGATGTATTAGGAAGCACCATTTTTGGTAAATGCCTTGGTAATTGGCAGAAATTTCCTCCACCTTGCAAGTCAGGCAATTAGTAGGTCAAGTCAGAAAGTACTAACACTGGAATCCTAGCAAAGGAGAAAAACACTGGTAAAGAAAGGCTCCAGACATAAGTACATGAATAAATTAATAAAGGATATTAGCAGGGAAACAACAACAAAAAGACTCATCAGCAAGAAGAGCTACATCCTAAAAAGGGCAAGTATCGTACAGATAAAGAACTGCCAAGAGTCAAGCTGAGTTAGATCTTCCACAGGATATGAGAACAAACACAAAGGTTTTTCAACCATCCAAATAAAACGAGAACATGGAAAGAAATGATGCTACTAAGCAATGAAGCTCAATGGGGAGACTAAGCATATTTAGATATGGGAAATTATATTTAACATTACATATGGGAAAGGCAGAATAACTAAGAGGGTTTGGTACGAAGATAGAAGTTGTCCCAACTGATGTAGAAGTGAAGTCTTCAGAGCTCAGCGCAGTAAAATTGAGGAAACTGGTTAATATTCATCCAGAATTTTGGAAGAATTGACATATGAAATCAGAAGCCTATCAGCAGGAATTTGAAGAACATACTTGGCATCTTACAAGATCATAAGATGGCAAACAGCAAATACAGCTTTTTCTGCTACAGGAAGAAGAAAGCATTTCTAGCAGGCTATTCAAAACACAGCTCCAAAAGGAAACACAAGGCATTAATCAAATCTTACAGTTGGAATAACTAAACGTGTGGAGAGAAGTAAATCAAAACAAAAGGCCTCAGAAATTCAACACAGCTACATCATGCCAGATGAATCTGAATTTTTTTCTGATAACTTTATTTTTTCAGAGTAAGGAAACTGCATTTAATCCTTTTGGCTGTAGCTAAGCACTTCAATACGGCTAGGTCCCACTGTACAGTAGGACACGTATCAAGACAACTGCACAGGTAATGTAAAGGAAAATAAAAAGGGGAAATGCAGTCCCTTCTGCCTTCTTGAAGGCACTCCTGCAGGACATAAGTTACCCATTTAATCTGACAAAGACAAAACCAAGTAAAAATAAGCTAGTGAAAGGCTAGACGCCATCATATAAAAAGAAAAGTTACAGAGCTGAAAGAGTCAACTGGCAGTCTTTCAGAATCACCTGAGACTGATTTTGCTCGGTATTTTTTCATTAATAATTTTAATTCAAAAAAGAAGATATACTAATGATGTTTGCCGTTTATGAAATAAACAGATTGCAAATTGCATAGGAAGAATACTGCTTTGAGGGCAGAAGTCTTGAGATGAAATTTAACAATTCAAACCAGAAATCACTAACCAGAACTTTCCAATAAATGAGTTGTTATTACTATTATGGAAATTACTGAGAAAGCCCAGGCTTTAAATAACAGTTACAAGAAACAGTGAAAAAAGGCAGATGCAATCACAGGAATCCATTGTCATCATCTCATCCTCAGCCCTCTGTCTACAGTTGGGTGGCTGTGCAAACATCATCCTTTTTCTCTCCCTTCCTAGGGCAGCCCTAACATCCATGAGTTCATCTCTCCCTTGATACATTCAATACAATATTTTACCTCTTTACTACTTTTATTTTTTAATAATTCATGGTGGTCTCCTCAGAAGCTTTGTTATTCTCCTTTCACATGGATCCAAAGCTGGTAAGTATTGCTTCAGATCAGCACTGACATTATGACATTATTTTCAACCTAATGCTCTCATTTCAATCTCTCCTAACTTCTTGCACTACAGCCATTACATTTTGAATGTGTAGGAGCCGAATATGCCATGACTTTCATGCCTTTATACCAGCAACACCTTTTCAAATAAGGATGACGCTATTCTTAATAAGTAAAAAAATATATATAATTAAAAGAGGAATCAGAAATTGACTGAAACTCTGGGTGTGATCACCATTATTTCCTAAGAAGCAAGGTGGGGGTGCGGGGAGATAAAGTCCTATATCCATGCCACTCTTCCTGTCTCCTCTTCCACTCCCCATGGATTTGCTACAAAGGATTTCTCCTGAAAGCCAAAGGGTCCTTGCACCTTCATGACGTGCCTCATATCCTCTCTGCTATCACAACTGTCCTCAGTTTTAGTCACAAAGTTACAGAACAGTTGAGGATCTCCAAAGGTCCTTTCCAACATCTAGACTTACACTACCTCACACTGAAATTCTTCCATTTCATTGAAGTGAAAGGTGAAAGACGAAAACCTCCTTCCCATCTTCAGGCATCTGTCCATTAACAGAAGCTACCATACTATTTTTGAGACAATAAATAAGCAGTACAAGAACTAGACTTTTCTAGACAGTCATTTTCCAGTAAGACATTATTTTTCAGTAATCCTGAAGCATACATTTTGCAAACATGCCCACGAAAGCAAAGGAATAGGTTGTTCATAGGGTGCAACTGTTGAAGTGCCTCTGCCTGCCACTGAGTCCTCTGCAGATGAAATGAGTTGCCATTTTGTAGCTGGTAAAGTCTACTCCCGCACTGCTATTGATCCAAAATTACTACAGTGGTCCAAATTGGTTTTTAAACAAGAAAATAAACCTTCACATACAATCATTCTTATATTATAAGGAGTAGATGAAAATAAACATTTATCACTACACAGACACAGGTGTACTGATTTAATAGTTTCTCATTAATGTTACCATTCCATGAGACAAAGTAATCAGTCTCACACTTCAGCAAGAACACCTTAGTCAAAATTATACCAGAATTATAATAGACAGCCTGAAAACGACCTCTCAAGCCTAAGCATTTTCCATTCATTTGATTTCAAGAACAGGACTTGATTCTATGCAACTATGTCCCAGGAAACAGCATAACAACAAGCACACTCTACAAAAACAAGACACACATATCGTAAGAAAGTCTCCCACATACTTGTATGGAATTGGCAATAAATCTTGAACTTATTTAAGGAAACAAAAAAATGACAGTCCATAGTTTTACTATAGTAACAAACTAGGTACTCATTTTTTTGAAAAGTTAACCTTTTTCTCACAAATTTTACGTGAGAAAAAAAAAAACTAAGCTGGATGGGCTATCAAGAACACACTTAAAATGATACAATAAATGTAAAAATGCTATTACCAAACAAGTGCCAATGGCTAATCAGAAAATGCTTTACAAATTACTTTACTTTCCAATATCAGACATGCCCTGGGTCCTGTGAAAAGTTCTGCTTTCATCTTCCACACTACCAAGATTTCATAATCAGTTTTCTCATGACACCTAATGTTCTGATTTTAGAACAGCATCATTCTATTTTGTATTTTCAACAAAAAAATTCTCCTCATTATTCTGTTTTGCAATATTGTTTTCAATTGAATCATTGTTGATTCTAAATACCTTCATAAAAATGACAAGTTGTTATTTTTCCCTTTATTTTCATATGGATTATCACTTTCTTCTCTCTGCCATCACTACCAGTTAAAAAAAAAAAAAAAAAAAAAAAAAAAATATAAAACCAAAATAAACCCTTTAAAATTTTTAAGGCGCTGATAATGATAAATATCCCCTGGTGGAATTTTTGTTTTGTGGAATGAAATTTAGAAACCAAATAAAAATTGATTTTTGTTTTATTTAAAAATTAAAAATTTTCAGTGTATTTCCAGGCTTTTCTTAGAGCATATCTTCTGTCATTTGGCTACTTTAAATTCCAATATTAAGAAAAAGGAAATTTTGAAAGGGAACATTAAAAAGTGATCATTTTTGCTTAAAGTCAATAAACCATAATTTAAGTTCAGTTTCTTAGTTCTTTATTTCAGCTATGTCTTTCATTAAAATATGACCTTGATAAAAGAAACAGTGAATGATGTAATGAGATTTGACAAGCCAAGCAAAAAACCCCATTATTCAGTTGCTATACATGTATGCAACAATTTCAGTGTTGTGTTGTCATAGAATTGCATTCCAGTATTCTTAATACTTCTAAACAATGTAATAAAAGAAAACCAGTATATACATACCTTTTTAATAGTTTTGGTCTGCACAAGAGCAAGTTCTCTGTTCTCATCCGCTACATACAAGGAAAGTTTCACATACGGGTCACTGCAAAAGAAGTTGTCATAATTAATGAGAATATAATTTTACAGCCAAATATCATTTCAGTATCAATGTGTCATTTAATTGGATAACAATGGCAGCTCTAAACACCTCTAGTGAAAGTGTTTTCAGTGAAACCTAGTAACTGTAGTAAACTACTGAAACTTTTAAAATATGTGTTTGAATATGCTCAGTTAAATACTGACCACAGCATTAAAGATAATTTAACTTGCAGCTTGTCCCATTGCTATGGACAAGAACCACTTGGTAGCTCATCAAGATGAGCAGCAGTCCATTAAAATGAGTAAAGTAAAATTCTGAGCCATGAGTTTTAGAAGATGCTCACTGTAAGTAACCATTAGAGGCTGAGAAGAAAGGGAACAGGAATTACCTTGAAGAAGTGGTTCTAATTTCATTGAACCATAAAACCCAGCTGCATGGCTATCATCGGTGACACCAGTGTGCCCCTTCTGTCCATCACCCCTGCCTAGATCCTGGGCTTTCCTACCCACGCCATGGGTCTCCTCCTCTGGTCCACTGTGGTGCTCACTGCGAACAGATGCTTGTACACGCATCACACAGGCAATCCATCTCCTGAGTGCCCCCTGAAAGCTGTCATGGACCCTCTCCCCATCTAGTACGCTTGCCTGGACCCAGGGCCTCCTACTCACTGGCTGGTCCAGCCTGGGGTATGCTAGTGAGCACCACATCTACCCTCCCACGCATATCAGCTCGGGGGGAGATACAGACTCGGGGGGAGATACTCTGCCCCCCAAGAGCCATCACCCAGACTGTGACCCAGAGCCCCACTCCAGCCACTGGCACTGAGCCCCTCACCTGCATCATTGATAATCTTAATGAAGAAGATGCTCCCTCCTTCCTCATTTCCTTCCATTCCAAATACAGCACACTGACCCTGCTTCAGCATTTCCAGGCCCTTCTATTTACCAGGGCACTGAAGATGAAACACTGTCACAAAGGTTTGCACAAATGCTTCAGCCTCCATTCAAATCCAACTTCCAAGGTCAATGAAGAAGAACAAACATTAAATTTGCAGCTATGGGGTGTTATAACCACTACCTTGAGCTCTACAGAGTACCACTAAAGCTATTTTCCATTAGTTTATCAGCACTTAGGGAAAATCTTGCCCACCATGCCAGAACCCGCCAGCATAGGCAAACCTGGCCTCAGATCCACACCCCACACACCCCCCACTACCAACCCCATGTCCTCTCTTCAGAGGGAGAAGGAAGTAGAGATAGTCCAAAGACCATACAGCTCTCTACATCAGACACCTTTCAGATGTAACACGTTCCGCTAAAGGAGGTCACTGCTTTCACCCTAACTCCAGCTGCTTATCACTGTTACTGTGCTGTGGATTTCTACCGTCCAAATCTGTGCTAATTCCTTTCAGCAGGAAGACAGTCGCTACCAGTAAGGGGTGGTGTGGAGGAAAGCTCCATGACACCAGTACGAGACAGTCTGCTAGATCCTTCCCAGTACCAGTCAAAGAATGCTACATCTGTTGGGAGGTCTAAATATTAAAGGACTCCACAAGATCTGAAGAAGGGAACCTTGTATGCTACAGCAACCTTAAGTATGCTAGTGCAGTTTCCACAGTATTCGCAAGTAATACATTCAAATGTAACCCTTCTTTTATGGAATAGACTAACATGGCCATGAAAATGATCCAAGGGCTGCAACAGATCTCCAGTGAAGAAACGCTGGGACAGCTGGGGTTGTTCAGCCTGGAGAAGAAATGGTTCCAGGCAGACCTTCTTGTGGCCTTTCAATATATAAAGAGGGCTGTCATGGTTTAATCATAGCTGGCAACTAAATACCATGCAGTTCTCACTCACTTCCCACCATCCCGCAGCAGGATGGGGAGGAGAATCAGGGAGGGGGGATGAGAAGGCAACACTCAAGGGTTGAGATATAATAATGGAAAGGAGAGAGAAGGGAGAGAAGAGAACAAGTGATCCACACCACAATTGCTCACCACCTGCTGACCAATGCCCAGCCAGTCCCTCAGCAGTGATCAACAGGCCCAGGCCCACTCCCTCCAGTTTATGTACCCAGCACGGCATCCTATGGTACGGAATATCCCTTTGGCTGGTTCGGGTCAGCTGTCCTGGCTGTGTCCCCTCCCAATTTCTTGTGCCCCTCCAGCCTTTCCGCTGGCAGGGTCTGAGAGACTGAAAGGTTCTTGACCTAGTATAAACATTATCCAGCAACAACCAAAACTTCAACATTGTTCTCACACCAAATCCAAAACACAGCACTGCACCAGCTACCAAGAAGAAAATTAACTCTATCCCAGCTGAAACCAGGACAGAGGCTTATAAAAAAAGACAGAGAGAGACTTTTTACTAGGGCCTGTAGTGGCAGGACAAGGGGCAACAATGGTTTTGAACTGAAAGAGGATAGGTTTAGATTATACATAAGGAAGAAATGGTTCCCTGTGAGAGTGATGAGGTGCTGACAGAGGTTGCCCAGAGCAACTGTGGATGCCCCATCCCTGGCAGAGTCCAAGGCCAGGCTGAACAAGGCTTGGAGCAACTGGTCTGGTGGAAGGTGTCCCTGCTCATGGCAAGGGGTTAGACTGGATGATCTTTGAGGTCCCTTTCAACCCAAACCCTTCTGTGATTCTATGTTGAAAGGACCCAACTGGTAGGAAAACATTCTGCAGAAACAGACTAACTTCATACAAGTATAACAACAGAAAGTGGAACTGGAGCAGTGCCTCTGCTTGAAAAGAAGAAATGGGTAGAAGAGTAAAACCAGGACACCAAACTGCTCTAATGCGTCTCTTTTGAGACTGCAGCACTGTCAATTGGATTCCAGGCTATGATTTCTTGAAGGAAGGATAAATAACAGACACTCGTTCAGAGATTCAGACACTCTCAAATACCTTTCTCTGATACTTTTTAGATTTAAAAAACAATTTTGTGGCATTATCACTACAGAATAACCAGAAGTCAAGTGTTCACTATACTAGATACTTAATTTACTTGGAAAATAAAATACCACAGTAAAGTGAAAATTAAGTAAGAATAAAGAAGAAATCATGTTGGATTGATTATTTATATCAGCAGATGCACATAAATGCATCTACTTAAACTGCAATTAAATTCAGCTTTAAGCACCAAGGTTTTAAAAAAAACAAAGAATCATGGTGATTAAGAAGAAATGCTGATACTGCTTTGAATTGCTTAACATACTGTGCTGCCTAATATTTACTGGCAAAAAAGCCTATTACAAGAACCAATAGAAACTAGATATTCATTGAAACCTGCAGCTTGCTGTGTGTGTGAGGAATCAGAGCCCTTCTGACATAAACCTATGTGAAGGAAGAAGTTTGTATGGAAGAAGGATTAAAACGTGAGGTGAAGGACTTTACTGGGCTCTGAAAGTCTTAAACCCAAACCCAACACTGCTCAACACTGAGAAACTAAGGTAGTTAACATCTGAATCCACAGAAGCATTTAGGCATGTTTGTGGATCTCACGTGCAAGCTTTTCTGCAGGCCTGGCCCTTAGTCTTAATTCAGTGCTTGGACACTTAAGTTCATGTCTAGGAATGTAGTTTTGCCTTTGGTCTTAGCTAGTCTAAGCTGCTGCTGAAGTTAACCCATCCTCTCCTCCACCTTTGGCCACATATTGCTGCATCAGTGCTAGTCAATCAGATCAGACAGCTGATGTGACTGAAAAAACCCTACAAAAATACTAACAGTAATTACAAAGTGAGAGTTTTCACATATAAAAGTTTCCAGAAGACAGGGAGGAAAAGAAACACACAGCTGGGATAAGGGGAGGGCAGGACCTCACTTCCAGTGGAAGCATGGACTCAGCTTAGCTTAAACTAATTGTAAAACCTCGCTCTTAGTTACTTCTGGAATTGAAGCCTAGAAAGTATTATTCTGATGACAATTTTAGCGCACAAGACATTGACAGTAACATGTAAAACTGAAACAAAAAGACCACAAGGGTACAGGTGGACCTACCTCTAAACATAACACTACTAGCTATGCACGCTTGAAAAATGTGAAGGTTCTTAAAAGAAAAGACTCTTTAATGCTAAAGAGGTGGGAATAACACCCTCCTAGTTTTAACTTATCAATCCATTCTTGGGCAATGCTGTTTTCACGAACCCTTAGAAATACTAGATTTTTTTAATCCTAAAAATATCCTGGACGAATCTTCTGCCCACAGAAATTGAAGAACTTGAAGGTGGCAACAGATTTTCTTTTTAATAGACTTCTTTTTAAACAAGAGAAGAATTTATTATAGATTTCAGTAAAGAAAATTTTGCCTTCACTGAACAGGCTACTGACATCTCTGCCTACTCTAAAAATGGAACAGACTGAACTGTACCAGCAAAGATCTCACTCCTGAATGTGAACTGGGTTAGATATTTTAACACTGCTTACTTACGTGCATTCATTTACTTAAAATGAACACGTAGTTGGACATATACTATAAACCAACATAAGATGACACTGCTCTGAGTAAAGCCGTCTCACACCCCCTCTACCCTGGCCACTTGGTTCTGGCCTTTGCACTGCCCCTTTCTGTGTGGCAGGACACCTCTGCCCAGAGCTGGGCATAGGAACAGATCAGAGCAAGCATTCAGCTTGAAGGAAGCACGCAGTGGCGAAAGGAGAGGTCACGTTCCAGCCCCATCACTATCCTGGCTCATTCAGTGTGCAAATGCCCTAACATCTGCTGTTCTGGGAAAGAGAGGATACACAGCAGAGGCGGGAAGGTGTATCAAGGGAAAGGACAGAAGCATTTCTTTTTAAGTCACAATGTCATCTTAATGTTTTCTAAAGTCTATCATCTGACTTACTGTGTCAACAAACTAAACCTTGCAAATAAGTAGAAAATAACACTCGTTAAGGACATCTTTAAGCCATGTGAAATGCACTGCCAACTTGGTTTTTGTTTGGTTTTTTTTGTTTGGTTGGTTTGGTTTTAGGTTTTTGAATAGCAATAAGCAGTTAAAAAAGAAGCCTTAAACAGAAAATAAGTAAACAGTAAAGAGGAAAAGAAACAAGACCTGAGACTTACGTTTCTTATCCAGATGCTGTGACTGATGTGATTTGACGATAGCTTATAGAAAAGGTTAAGTCACATTATCTGCTTTACATACTGCTAAATTCAGCATTTCATTCACAACTCTGGAAGCTGCAGCTGCCTAAACAAATCTGACAGTCGGCAGATTTTTTTTTCCCTGTGCTTTGAACTCATGATCTTTCCCAAACAGCTGTGAAACTTCATGTGAAAGGCTCTAGGAACTGAGGATCAGAGTGCCAAACTAATTTGCAAAGAGCATCTCCTTCACAGATTGTAGCTTCCAGGCTAAAGCTTCCTAAAAGAATTTAGTTATCTCAAGAATAATCATCACACACACAACTTCTGTTCACGCCATCAGAAAATAAGAGGACGTGACTACCAGATGCCACAGGACAAAACACTGAATTTCTAACAGCTTTCTTCTCCACTTGGAATTAGCAGTAAATAAGAAATATCGTTCAAATCTATTGCGTTGCTTCTCTCACCACACAGGTCAAACCAACCCAGCAAAAGCTTACAGGGCATCATCTTAATTTTTCTTCATTAGGATGCAGTATCACAGTAATCACACCAAGTCATGGCAAGGGCTAAAACAAGACATACTTCCAAAATCATGAATCTGGGTACGTTTTATGTCCAGATAAAACATAGATTGAAACTTATTTTCAAGCACCACACACATTAGTTCTTAGTTCAAGAGATATTACAGAAGCCTAATGCTCAAGGAACCACTTCAGTCAAATCCTCAAGCTACATCTTTGTTTGGAAAAAGCTGTGTTTTCACATTAATGTAATCAATTCAAAGGAACGTCTTAGGGAAAACAAGACAGTTTGTTATAGCGCACAGGTTTCAGCCAATTCCACTGGGGATAGCGTTCTACCACATGTAATTTCAGTGAAGTTAGTGTCTAAATTAAATTGAAATATAGCAAAATACATTGTTGCTGAATCTGCGGATCTTAAAAAAAAATAAATTAAAAATTGGATGATTCAGGTGTCTTTCTACTGCAGTATCTAGCCCTCCAGAGTTTAAGAAGACTCATCAGTTTCAGCACAAAGCTAACTATTTCCAACCATTTGAATGGGGTTGCAACTCAGCTGATAAAGCCACCAAAAGAGAAAATGCCAAGAAGAAGAAAGCAGGTGCTCCAAGCCCGCTATGCAAAGACTGGCCCTGGCCAGCAGGGACGATGCAGAATTCACTGGATCCAGAACTGGCACTGCAGCCTGGTGCCTACACCCCCTGATCTCCATAGCATCCCAGCACCCGGGCTACTCAGGCAGTGGAAAACTCAAGACACTACCGACGTCCTTTCCCACAGCTCCAGGTAACAGAAGCAATCTGCAGAGAGCAAGCCTCTCCATTATTTCGCATTATTATCCTGGACAAAGTTGGTAAATAGCATCAAGGTAAAGTAAATATTTACTGCAACTTTTCTCTAACCATGTCTCTTTTCAAAATACTGCTAAAATTGTATGTTACATTTCCACAAGGATTTCACTTCCCCCCATAAAACTCCTGACTGATTCTTACAGCAAGATTGCTAAACAAAACTTCCAAAAACTACAAAATTGTGCTTGAACAATGAGACACCTCATAGCCAGAATGTGTCAATGTTAAAGAGCATACTCCTTCTGAAGAGGAGCCATTAAAGATCTGCCGCTGTAGGGGCATTACTGTACAATAAATCATCACTTTTTTAATGCTAGGAACACTCGGACACTTTTAACTTTAGACTTCGTAATCTCAAAGGCCTTTTCCTGGCAAGTATTGTTAAAGAAATGGTCCAGTTTACAATAATTAAGGCTGGATTTTGTTCCTTTGTTTGCTTTGGTTTTTACAGTTTCTTTGTAACATTCCTCTTATACCCTGGTGCCATGCCATCTTTAAACTTCTGTTGATCACAAATGAAGGCTCATGCTCTTGAACTCCAGCACTACCTGCAAAACTTCTTCAGGAAATTCAAACTTATCTCTGGGCAGAGACACAGGAGAGTAAGGATAGTGAAATATCTCCATAATGAAAACATACATGAGAGATGAGGAGCCTTTTAACAAAGTGAGCTCACTGTATGTTCGAAGGCCTGTAATGGCAAATGTCATGTCCCTCTTTTAGCCTAAGTGAATCTAAGTGAAACATTCAACTACTCTAGTCATGAAAACAGAAGAATATGGATCCATCACTATAACACCTGCTCTCACACATTGATTTAGCCAAAAAACAAACACAACCAAACCAAACACAACCAAACCAACCAAACACAACCCACCACATCTAACCTGTGTTTCTAGACTCCCAGAAAAAAAAACCAAGAGACACACAAGAAATTAAGATGAAAGATTCAGGACTTCAGAATGCCTCTGAAATACATAAACACAGTCCAGACTGAATTTTCCGATGGTCCTATCATTAAATTCAAGTAAAAATAATAGCACTCGATCCCACAGTTTTTAAAAACACACATCCAAACAACTTCATAGTTGGTCCCTATGATCATAGTTTACAGATCTCAGTACCCACTGTATTTCATCTGAAGTTGAAATTAACAACTTCTTGTTCCAAATGTGAAGTTTCAAATCATATTGTATGCAGCTCATTAATTTAGATTATGTTCTATACAGAACAGTTAGAACACCTTAAAAAATGAGTATTTATCAGTGTAACTACAGTCAAGGAATTGGCTATGTTGGTTTTTTTAATTAATAAATCAGACAAAAATACTGTTGAATGGTCTAAGTAATCATACTGCAACTTAGTCCTTAATCCAGCACACATTAACCCTTTTTTCTCTCCCTTTTTCTTCCATTTTTGGTGCTACTCCCTAGTGTCCAGACTTCTGATTACGTTTGGCTCCTCCGTGCTATGTTTCAGCAAGCCAACCATGCAACATTCTGATTGTTCTTCAACGAATTTCTGAAGTAACGTGACAGTTTCCAACAGTCAAATATAGTTTGGCAATTCTTTATATTGCAGTTACATAAACTCTTAGTGATTATAATATATCTGACTAATATTAAACTTCTTATGGTTGGAATTCTATAAAACAAAACACAGAGTAAAGCTTTTAAGAAACTTATTACTTAGAATCAGGTTCAGATTGCAACAACTATATAAACCATCTAATTTTTAAGTGTCAGTAATTTAGCAGCTCCAGATGAAACGCATGGGTTTGTATGTCCACAGAAAGAAAAGCTCGCTTGTCTGAAATGACTGCAGAATTAGAGCTCTGTTTGTAGAGCACGGTCATTAAGACAGTCTTACAGGATCAACATTTATCTTCCCAAAAGGCTGCAGAAAATGAGAGACGATCAAAAGTAGTTTAATTATAATCTGCCCTTTCATCCTGACTCACCTAATTCCTTTTTTTAAAAATTAAATTAAGGCAAAAATGGACAAGATTTTAAATATTTAGAAAACAATACTTTTCTATTCTTGTGGAAGAAAATATTCAGCAATGTATCTTGTTAAGTTTCTAAATTCTGCACTTGTTATATAACAAAATCATTAACAGCATGTACTTACTGTATCCAGTTAAAATGGGAAAGGATGAAAGCATTCCTTCCACTACCTTTAACTATCCCACCCCATGTTTTGATGCATAAAACTTTTAAATCTACTCCTTGCCAAGTAATTAATAATTTGAAAATCTCTTCCTGTCATTAGAATATGTTGAACCAGAAAAAGTCAGAACTGATTCAGATTCTTAATGAACATTAAAATAAGCCTTCCATTTAAGAAAACAAACACATATACCCTAAAAACCCCCAAAACTACAACACAATAAAAAAACCCAAACAAACCACAAAACACCCACCACAAGCTTTTGTTGCATAATGAATCCTTAATACAATAAACCCCCAGATTTATCTTTGCTAAGATCATCTATATTCACAAAGCCGATGCTTCTGCAGCTGAGTAAGGACACACTGAACAGAATTCACCATCATACCACATGCATTCCATGCATGTTGGCATTTCCAGGTCAGACCTTGCTGTCAAACCGCCGCTGGGTATAGTGCTGCTTGGCAGAGGCAGCGGCTCCTGCCTGTGCGGGTGCACAGCTACAGGCACCCAGCTGCTGGGGAGCCCACCTGTGCTACACACACCAGTCCAGGCCCAGCCTGCTGAGATCTTCTGCAGGGAATTAAGGTGGAGTGACTGAAACTCGTAACTCCTCCAGAAGCCCAGCATGCTCCTGGTGCAGTGTTGGCTAAGCTGCTCCCACCTCAGCTCCCAAACAGTTCAAGTTTACTTCTTAACATATTCAGGTAAACCAGCAGTTCGGTTCAGCTAATACATCCGGCTGCAAAACAGCAGCTCAGCTGGTGCACCACAAGCTGCTCAGCTGTCACCAACACCAGGGAAACAACTGCTGCAAGGCAGATAGGCCAGAGAGCTGTGGTCAGCAACCCCTTCAACTGAACCATCACAAACTGCATGCCAACAGCCTTAGAGAAGGCCTGCCCTACCATCTTGCTGCAGCCAACACATCAACTGCCACGGAGCTTGCAGTGCCCCAACACTACAACCACAGGTTCTGATCGGCTTCTCTCTCCGTTACAGCTGATACTTAAACTACGGCCACCTTTCTGCACCCAGTGTCTAACAAAAACAGCAATATGGAAAAAAACCACACTGACCGCATCAGTAGTAGCCCAGTTAAGAGGGCGCCAAGGCAGGATTTTGTAACTCATCCTTCAAGGCTGCACTACGTCAGAGTTATTGCATGAACTTTCATAAACTCTTCTCCCTGCACTTCTCAGCATTGGTAGTGCTTGATTACACACACGTATGCAACTAGATGGAATTCAGCAGGGTGTTGAGCAAAACCAAATCAACTGTTACTACTAGTAAAACACACAGTCTCTTGTTCCCAATCCGTACATCTGCCAAGTATACCAGATATCCTGCAATCCCAATAGTTTTTTTTAAATACCATGAATACATACAGCCACACCAGGTCTTAGTAAGTTAAAATAACGTGTGCCTAATACTGAGATACAGGTTAATACCTGCAGAATGATGCTGGTCTCTAACCTCTGATTATTAAGAAATCTCATCCCACACATGTATGTTATCTGCCCTGTTAAGTAACACAACAGAAGTTCCAGAGATCATACATCTACAAGGAAAAAACTAAACAAGTTACAAAGCAAAATAACACAGACTAGCTCTGACTTCTGACTCTTATGAAATCCAAGAATGGGAAAAGAATGAAAGACACAGGTGCATAATTAAGACTATAACTACAGTAGCAAAACAAAACATATAGAAGTTATCCCAGAGAACAGACATGAAACATCAAAGTAGCAGCAGAAGCACGGAAGCAATGGCTACCTGCACTCGGAAGCCCCACCTAAAAGAAGTATTCTAGATGAACATGGCATCTTTGAAAGGTAAAACTTGTACTGACAAGGAAGATTTATTAGGCAACAACATGAAGCGACATTGAGGAAAATTTGCAGAACAGAATACAGCATCTGATCTGTTCAAAAATCATGGAAAAATTACCAGCAAATTGGAATGAAATACACATGCAGACAAGAGGAAGTACCAGATTCCTGTCTAAAGGCAGTTATTTGCAGAGGTGTTAAAGAAGGGGAAATCCTGATGACCCAGATCACAAAAGACACAATAATAAATGAGACACTTGCTGAGAGTACTTTGAAAAAACAACAAACCAAGTAGGTTAGAGGGAACTTTTAACCACAGAAAGCAGATTCAGATCAGTTTTGAAGTTGTGCTTGCCAGGTATCTTCACCCTGAAACTGATGGATTAAAGGCAGCAGGGCGTATGCAGGTGATTAAAATGAACAATTGTCTTTTTGACTTTTATAATTCAGACCGATTCATTCTTGAAGAAAGCATTATAAAAATCCCCATATGGCACTCCTGCTAACCACAATTACATGTGATGTATGAATACTTCCATTGTTCTCTAAAAATAAATTGAAAATAAAGCAACGCATTCCACAGTTCCTTCTGAACATCCGTCTGACTTGAATCCCTGCTGATTTGCAACGGGTTTTAAAACTGAATACTAGATAAGTTTAAGAGCATGACACTGGATGAGCAGAATCAAACCTTTTAGTTAATGTAGATTATTTCATAGATATAACACGTTTGAAGTGAGTTCCGCAATTGGCTTGGAAAACTTGCTGTAAAGGTACCTTTAAGAAAAAGTACTGGTTTTGTCTTGGGAAGAGAGTAAAAAATTAAATGAAGAAATGGAGCAAAATAATAAAGTAGAAAACTTAATCTGTAAGAATTTTTACACCAGCACCAGTGTTAAAAACCAATCTTAATGAAACCTGCAACATGACAAATTCACAAAGTCATGGAATTCTAGAAAGCTATTTAAAGCTTTTTATATAGTTAATATCCACGTGAAAATTTACACAGGTGTTCTAGCAGAACTACTGTCATAACAGAAAGTGGATACAGAAAATGAAAGGTAAGTCTGCAGCCTGGGGACAGTACAGATAGCAGTTCTTTAAAGCCAGCCCTGTACCCAATTTTACACTAGCAGGCTTTCAGACAAAAGAATTACACCACCAGGGATGCCAACAAAGAGAGATGACAGATTGACAAAGATAGACAGTGCAAGCCAGGTCACCATGACCAAGAGGCTGTCCACTGACAGAAGACCCAACTATAACAGTAGAACATAATAAACCTACATTTCGCAGAACAAAGAGTAATTTCATAATACCTTCTTTATCTATGGAGGTATTTCTTGATGAAAGAGAAGCCATTTTTATCATGTAAATTTAGTGGGGAGGGGGAGTGAGGTACACAGAAGTTTCTTTTACCCACTATAGGGCCCCTTCTTTCCAGAGGGCGCTGCAGAAATTATACTAAAAGAGCCAGCCTAAGGTGTATTCATAGTAAAATGCAACATAATAAAAAGGAGAACAAAAAGTCCATTTGCAGTGAAAGAGATAGGCACAGCTATACTCACAGTCTAAAAGGTTACAATTTTTAATGCTTTAAATTTCTTACACTTGACAATGTCATGACCCACTAATATCAGAAGTCAGCGGATATATTCAGTATGTATCATTAGGCATTCAAAGGACTAAGCAGGGTTTTAAAATCAGGTTTTTGTAGAGAAAAATGAGCCCAGTCACTATCATACCAGTGACGGGAGATGAATGGGAGTTGATTTCTTGAACACATATCTAAAATATTCCTCTTTACAAAATCCCAAAATAATCAAAAACAATAGTCTCATTATCCCGACATGATCAGCCTGAACCTAAAAAGAATGTCAATGCCTGCCCAGATTAGCAGAACTTTGAAGCTGCTAACAGTTCTTTCCAGAATAAATTGGAATCCTAAGAAAATGATGTTAATAAGAACAGTTATTCATCATAATCACAAATTAGTGCAAAGAGTTTGGCAGAGCAACAACCATTAAAAAAACCCAATAATCTGAGGTCTTAAGAAATCCTTCTCTTGGCCTTCTGAAATCCCTCTGACATTCAGAACCATCCATTTGCCATGGTTTTGCTAACTCTCAGTATCTCCTATTTTTTTAAAGCTCAAGCAATTGCAGATATATAATTATCATCTTTCATTTGAACCTCAGCTTGAAAAAGCAAGCTTCCAGCTCTTCTTCTTGTAGAGGACAACAGAAAGCACTGATGACTTAAAAACCCTGGGCAGGGGGAGGGGGGAAGAAATAAAATAAAATAAATTAAAAAAAAAACCAACCAAAAAGATCTGCATCCTTTGAAAATCATGCTATTTCAGGGTACTGTGAAACTGGGGCCCATGAACAGTTTCCTATTTGTTCACTTGATTCTGGAATTTTGTTTGCCATATATTCTTGAAACAGCTTTGAAAGCAAGTCTCAAAACATCTTTTGCCAATGACCTAATGTATTATTTATTTATTTTAAGCTACAAAATAAGGGGATGGACAGTGCAGGCATATGTGCAAGAACAATGAAACTACTAAGCCCTACACTGCTCTGTTTTTATTTTAAAAGCTGAAACCACCTCCCCAAGTATAAAATTTAGTATCACTTGTTACGCAAGTGCATGCATGCCAAGCCTGACACACGAAGGCAAACTTCTTACTTCAAAATAGCCTTACTGTTTCAATGGAAGTAAGTCTTGTGTGAGACTATAATTTTGCCTCTGTAAGAAATGCAGGCAAACTGCCTCCATGTTACCCATTTCCCACTTCTGTCCCACATACGTGAAAGGAACTCATCAACAGCTCATATAATTCTGCATCAAGAAATCCTAACAGCCTCAAACATGAAGGCAGAGAAAGCTTCTTCTTGAAGAGACATCCAAATTCAATTCTCTCCATGGTCTTGAGGGGATGTCTATTTGGCTGTTGGTCAATTTTCATTCAACAGCTTTTCCCACTTGCTCACCCCATCAAAACTACCTGCCCTCTCTTTAGTGACCAGTGATGGGGGATATAATAAAATCCTTCTTGAGCCCCTTGAGGCAGATGCCTCCCTCTATTCCTGAGCAATACAGAGTTATGTGTTTTAACACTCCCCAAAATTACTAACTTCAGATTTATGTCAAGTACATTTGTAGACCTCAGGTCATCTTCTTCCCATGGAACTGGGAAGGCTGAGGCTTGTCTAGTTTGGAGAGAGGGAGGCTGAGGGGCAACCTCGTTGCTCTCTGCAGCTTCCCGAGGAGGGGATGTGGAGAGGGAGGTGCTGAGCTCTTCTCCCTGGGATCCAGGGACAGGGTGCCTGGGAATGGCTCAAAGCTGCGCATGGGGAGGTTCAGACTGGATGTGAGGAAGCATTTCTTTACCAAGAGGGTGCTTGAACCCTGGGACAGGCTTCCTGGAGAGGTGGTCCATGCCCCATGCCTGTCAGCGTTTAAGAGGCATTTGGACAATGCCCTTGACAATGTGCTTTAACTTTTGGTCAGCCCTGGAGGGGCCAGGCAGTTGGGCTAGATGACCACTGTAGGTCCCTTCCAGCTGAAATATTCTATTCCATTGCTGTGAATCCTCCATGTCCAGTTCTAACAACCTACATGCAGAAGACTGATCTGTTTCTGCTATTTAGCTCTGAAGTCTGAGACTTGTCAAGATTCATTCACATCACTTCGCAGAAAGAAGGAAGCAAGCATCACTCACTCTACCTACCTGCGGCCCTAAGCCAGCCTCTCTCAGCTGTTGCTGAGAGCAGCCACTGCAACCGCTGGCTTTCACCAGTCACGCTTAGCCAGAACTGAGACAGACCAGGACAGACAGAATTCCAGTATTTCAGCTTAACCTCTGTGAAATCTGAAGGAAGGAGAATAAGCAGAATGCATTCGAAATTCCTACTGTCCTACATTACTGAGCTGAAATTTGGGGAACCTCTGCGCAGTTTGCCAGTGCTTATCCCTTCCTTGATTGGAACAACAGAAACACACCATCCTGCCACCTCCCAGGCATGACAGAATTAATACAAGAGAATTCAAAAGTACAGGTACAGGGAAAGGGACATCAGCACAAACAGACCTGCCAGAACTCACTCACCAGTTTTGTCTAGTTTTTTTTAAAATAACATATTTATGCTACCCCAGCCTTAAAACGAGTAATATTTATTCTTACCAGGATATTTTAAGATTAGAAAATTCCAGCACTAGCACAATCCATTAAGACGCACACAAAAGTCCTCCCAGCTACTCAAAACAAAGTAAACTTTAGCCTTCATTTCACGCTAGGATTTGTGCCTTACAAGCAGAATCTCCCAAACTGTAAGACACCTGCTGGGGAAGTCAAGAGCCAAGCTAGGATGTGGCTGAAGGCCGCTGCATGTGTCTCCAGACGTGCTCTTTTAAAATGGCACGGCGGTACTACCTGAAACAGCTTTCTCGAGAAAGGGCTCAGTATTTCAAAACTTTTGCTATAAAAAACTTTTTCATGTGAACAACCATGAATGTCATTTGGTACAAGCACCTAGAGAAGCACCTATGCTATAGTTAGAGCATTAGATGTGTAAAGGCGTCTGAATTAGCTCTACCCATGGCAGCTTAGCACTTCGTATGAACTAATTTACTCTGACCAGACACTCAGGTACAGACCGTGGTCTACATGTACTATTACAGATATGCTTTTACAGCCAACATGCCTTCAAAAACATAATTTAAAAATTTAAATTCAAATCAGTAAAATATACTGTCTTCAAAAATATTCATCTCAATGAGTCTCCATAAAATTACAGGAGCCCCACAAACAGTAATTAACTTCAGGGCTGAAGCAGATCATACTTGGCAAGAGGAAGTTCCTTGAAGTTCAAGTTCCTTGAAAATGTTTTACAGAATCATTTAAACATACTTAGAGACAACTCTGTGTGTGCATGCACTTAGAGCTTAAAAAGTGATCAATAATTTTCAAAAATCCCAATGTTTTGCTTGGTGATTTTTAGATTCAAAGACAGGACAGAAACAAAGTCCAAAATACTCATCATTAAATAAAGTTAGAATAATAATGAGCCCTTCTAACAAAGTTTTATGAAGAGTAGTAAAAACAATGTTATAAGGCAGAATATCTCTCACAGTCACTATAATTTTTATCCCAATAATAATTTTCCCTGGTGAATTTCCCATTCCTGCCACTGTAAGAAGGGAGAAATACAATGGAAATATACTGAAATTGACTACAAAAAATGCTTCAGAGTATATAGTTTGCATTTGCTCACTGGATTTTACTTTAGCATGAGCCTTCTGGGGTTCACCTTCATGTCTGTACCATATAAAATCCATTACGAGTTTTTCTAAAAGAGAAATAAGATTTTGCTCTCACTGTCATGCAAGTCTCATGTACTGTGACTAAAGCAAAGCATGAAGTGACCAACCGTGCTAAATAAAGGAATATCTGCTTTCAAGAAGAAAAGAAAACCTTACCTTATCCTTCACTGAAAAGCCAAACTTAAAATCCATTGTGTCTAAGCATCCTAAAATCTCACCTCTCCGTACTAAATCCCAGAGAAATTTTTACAGGCCTCACATTCTCCTTTTAGTTTTTTTATTTTTCCAAACAAAGGCTCACACCTCATCTGGCACAAGAAATTTAGCAAGGCTTTATTCAAAGCGCTGCTAGAAATAATTACTCACATCACAGACAGCTGCAAAGTAGTGCCTGAGGGTAAAAAAGGGAGTTAAAAATTATGTATTAAACTCCACCTACAGTGTCTCCACCTTGCTAGGTTGTTCCTTTAAAATGCTATGTTCTAATAAGGAGTAATAAAACCAGATTCCTTTTGCATTTTTCCTGTACTGGAAAACTCCCAGAGCACAAAGAAAAGCTTAGTTTTCTGAGTAAGTCTCAAAAAAAAAAAAAAAGTATCTTTTGATCTTGTAAAAGAGATGGAAGTGTAAACATATGCTTTTTCCCCCCCCATCTTCCTTGAGGCCATTTCTTGTGATTGTATGGCTAAGGTAAAGAATGCTCCACCAGAGAATCTGCGTACATCAGCCCCTAGATCTGAATTCTTCTTGTGCTGTTTCACACACCCAAAGTATCTTGACAAGTTCTAAAATCCGTGGGGGAAGCGGGAATTCAATGACACCTGACTTTTGAATCAGAAAAGTTCAATTCAGGAATTCCAGGCAGCATCCCTACCAACAAATACCACACACACTGGCCTCGTTCAGGAACGGGCTTATCCAGCTTGACACAAACAGACAAGAGAGGCCACGACATCAGAAACATATTAAAGGACCTAACTGAGCACTGCTGCTAGAAGCTGGCCCACCCCATCACTCGCTCCCAGTTCCTATGCTATCCTCTCTCCTGTCAACAAACACACACTTCACAACACAGAGATGGAACAGATGGGGAAATCAACTTGGGTTACAAAGCTTTCCTCTTCCTTCAGTCCAGGCTGTCATAAACCCAGACTAGATCCTTCATCCAGCTCACCGCAAAGCCTCACAAATGCTTGTGCTGGTTGGTGGAAGATGGAATGAGCAGCTAAGACAGAGGATGACAGGACTTGTCCTCACCATGCAATGTGTGGGCCTGGTGAGGCTTTGAGACAGAACTGCTTTGGTCTCACCTTCTGCCCTAAAGAGTCCCACTGTTGCCACCCCCTTTTGTGTCAGATGGGACAAAGTGAGCTATTTCACAGGACCAAACTGAAGACAACTGTTAGCTATTTTTGCTAGGTTTTCTGCTCAGCAAAGGAAAGAGTGGTATGAGCAAGACTCTGGCCAAACAGATTTAGCAGGTGTAAATTGTCATCTCATCCTCAGAAAGCCTGGCTCAGCACCAAGGCTGCTAGCCCATCCACAGGCCACAGGAGCCCTGTGTGCTCAGCTGCTGCAGGCAGCCATGCGTATCCTGAGACAGGAGCAGAATATTTGATTGTAAAGACAAAAGAAAAAAAAAAAAAGGCAGAAAGCTAAGGAAACTTGCAATTAGCCCATGGAATTCACTGTGTGTAGGGAATTAGCCAGGTTCCAAAGGGACCGAGTCGGTCATGTGCATAATAAGAATAATCTGCTAATTACATCAAAAACTTTGGAATCCTCTTGCCTGAAGTCTGATGTTAATCTTTAGTTACTGAGGTAAACCTGAAACTTAGAGAAGCACGTTATTTTCTTGCTAATACAGGTTGAATTAGCTGGTAGAGATCACTGTGAAGGGCCAGACTTTCAACCTCCTCAGATTAACCTGAATTCAGACTTAAAAGGAAAGTTAGCTCAGGACAGCCTGCCAAGTATAAGGTTTCCAGTGCAAAATGAGAAGCTGACCATCTTTCATCTAAATATATCCAGTCATCCCCGCTCTGTAACGTGCCACTAGGAAAGAAATAATACCCTCACAGACAGAGAGGAAGGTTATTTTTCTAGCTATTTCATCCCCTTCCCATATGAAGCGTTTACCAAGAGCAAACAGGTTTCACAGTGACCCCTCCACTTTCAGCACCATTCAAACTCATCCCACAGTCTGGGAGACAGTACCATAGGTTAAAGAGCACCAAGAAAGAAGAAAACATTAACACTGAAAATCACTTATTCCTGGGATGCCTCTTCTACCAGTCTGACTTCAGTGCAGTACACAGCTGCTGCTGGCAAGCCTCATTTGTGTCTTTCAGAGAGAACATCTTCTCTGCAGGTAGAACCAACATGAAGTTTGCTACTGAATAAAGCCACTTTCCAAATGCCCCAAAGCATTAGTGTTAGTGGGAATGTGAAACAGTAACCAGACCAGAAAAAAAGATACAGATCACCACATATCCTATAATGTCTCACAGTGCAATGTATTGTCATGTGGTTACTGTTGGATAGATGCATTGGCCAGCTGCCTTCCTAACAGCATCTGTAATCACAAGGTCCAAAGATGCACAGGCAGCTCAGCCACCACAATCTACATTGCTAGGACGTACCTAAGGGACAAGCAACATGCTGTGCTTGAGCTCATGTCCTGACAACATATAACATCTTTTAAATCATGAATCTCAACAACCACAGAGGACATAGATGGAGACATAAACTAAAAATGTATGAAATAAATTACATTTCTATTGTGTTTAAATTTTAAGGAAAGCAGCAGAAGGAAAAGTTTCTTGCTATTTATCGCAAATAAAAAAGAGAGCAAGTACTGTACAAAAGGCCGACCATTAAGAGACTTGAACCACTGACCTCTACAACAGGAGGGGAACTTGGCAACAAGGGTTGGGTTTAGTGAATTAAATTCCCCAGTGACTACTGTGTCAACAATTCAATGAAAAATGCAAGTTATGCAAACACATCATAGAAGGCAACTGGCCTCTTACTGTTTCCAATGAGTAGCAGTCAAGGACATCCTAGAGGTTAGGCAATGAGAAGCAGCTGTATGCTTCATGGGTGCTGGCCAGCCCCATCCTCATCAGCCGCATAAACATCTAAATGGCACATGCACTATTAAAGGCCACAAACCTTTAAAGTCATTAATAGGTAGAAGGCCAAACCTGTTACCCTACACAAACACTATTCAATCAGCCTTCCCCCCCACCACCCCAAGCTGCTAGGTAAATGTCTATAATTCCATTTTTTCTCCTTGAAATATCTGATTATGTTATTGTCTTTGCTACATGAAAATTAAAAAGGTTGTGATCTCCAGAGTCAGTGTGCTCTCTTACTCACTACCCTTGGCAAGCTACTCTAACGCTACTGAAGCATGCAGCAATACAGCTATGTAAAAGTCTGCACCCACCAGAAAAGGAGATGCGTATCATGTGCTTATTGCCCAGAAACAAAATTTCATTTATTACTTCTAAGAAATGCTCCATTACTCTTCACCCAATTGTACAAGGTAAGTCTGAACTTCTGTCTGAGCTGCCCTTCCTAAGGGCTTTCTCCCAGAAATGCAGGAGACTTATACTTTTGAACAGAACTTATCCCCGATCTTAAGAAAGATACTTTTTAATGTCCTGGTGCAGACGTAGCTACAGCTTCAAGACAGCATGCATTTACTGTCTACAAGATAGTTTCTGAGTCTGCAGTCTAATTAAATTTTCCTTCTACATCTAGGGTGGACAGCAACTGTTAAGTTGCCAAAAGTTCCCAGAAACCAACATTTGTGAGTGCCACAGGAAGTCTACTTAATTAAAAAGAAATTGCTATTAAACAAGTGAGAGTACAACACTCAATACCACACCAGTGGAAATATGCATAACCTTGCCGAGAAACACCTTGATTAGGATTGTTCTTTTCTCAGACCCACAGGTCAGACTTGCATTGCTTTCCAGCCTCCTCAGCCTCAGCAGACAGCAAACTCCAATCCTCTGCATGAAGCTGTGTTTCCAGCATGGTGCAGGGCCTAAACTGAACGCTGTACAAGCTCCGATGGCATCGGGCATTTGGTAACCGATGCCATCAATATAAATGAGAAATTCCTTATGCAAACAAGCAGGTGATTCTGTCTCTAGCTGCTCTTGCATTACACCTGACAGCATCACAGCACTGTCAGGGTGGGAAGGGTTCTCTGGAGACCATCCAGTCCAAACCCCCTCTGCTAAAGCAGGTTGCTCAGTCGCATCCAGGCAGGTTTTGAACGTCTCCACAGAAAGAGACTCCACAGCCTCTCTGGGCAGCCTGTCCCAGTGCTCCGTCACCCTCACAGTAAAGTTCTTCCTCATACCCCAGTGGAACACCCTGTGTTAAAGCGTGACAGTCATGCCGCCAGGCCTGGTGGCCAGGGGCTGGGCTAGGCGGGACACCCCAGACCACTGCTGCTCCTACCGCACCTCGCCACACACACCCCGGCAAACTGCAGCTCCCGATACCTTCTGTTCTAACAGCTCTCTGCCTTTTATTATGAAAATGCAACAAAAACTATATCAAATGTGTTACTACATTTACAAAGCAGTTAAAAATAGGGCCAAACTGCCTGCGGAACCTTTGAGCAGCAGCACGGTGATTCTGCAAATGCACAGTCACACATGCTTTTGCCTCCACAGCTGCAACATTGGTACCTTTGTGTGTAACACGAGCCCACAATTTTTATTTCATCCCAGTTTATTTTATTCAGTGTTTAACCTTATTCTAGAGACTGAATGGTTCATTTTCTCATAGACTTTTCTCAGTCTCCAATTCCCAGGGTATTGGACTGTTTCACAGGTATTAATCCAGTCTCCACAATGCCCATGGAAACACAGGGCCATTTTTCCACATTCTACAATTAGCTATCCAAGACACTGAAAAGGGGAAAAAAAACCCAAACCAAAAAGAAAACCCCATTTTCTGTGCTGCTTCTCTGACCTGGATGTTCCCAGGGCTGTTCCTCTCACTTTTCCCCCTCACTCCTCTGTGGGTCCAGCGGTTCTGCCTTCTCTTTCACACACCTCCCTCAGCGATGCTGTGCCCTGCGCTGGGCAGCTGCCAAACTGGCTAGAACTGGCCCTGGCTGCCCCAGGCTGCCCTCGCAGGGGTCCGCAGCACTGCTGCCAGTGCTGGGGCACCAGCACCCAGCATGCCCACACCCTTAAACTGCAGTTTATGAAGAGAACTTAAGTTATTCCATACAATCCTACGTCTATATTAATGTTGCTCTGGCAGACAGTAAGCTGCTCCTGTACCCCACACCACACAGATGTGAACTATAGTTTGCATCAGCTCTGATACTGTCAGACAACATCATGAGGTGGCTCAATCAACTGAACTCAATAAAAATGGTCTACTCCCCTGTTTTCCACCCAAAAAGAAGGCAGACCACTTTCTGCTGGGTTAGTGAACAACACTGGCTCAGCACATGGCCCAACAGGAACCAGAGGGCAGGTTTAGATGGATCTTAGGAAGAAATTGTTCCCTGTGAGGGTGATGACACATTGGCACTGGCTGCCCGGGGCAGCTGTGGGTGCCCCGTCCCCGGCAGTGCCCAAGGCCAGGCTGGGGCTTGGAGCCACCTGGGCTGGGGGGAGGTGGCCCTGCCTGGGGCAGAGGATGGCCCGGGGTGGCTTTAGGGTCCCTCCCAGCCCGAGCCCTGCTGTGAGTTTATGAACTGGCACAAGCTCAGTCAGGGGCCCGCGGTGAGCCAGCAGACCTCAGCTGTTCCCCAGATGGAGAGATGAATGCTGGAGGTACATTTTCATGTCTCACCATGGTGTTGCCTGGAACCATCAGATTCCAGAAGACTGGAGCAGGCCCTTTAGATCCACCTCCTAAAGACAGCACTTAAAGACACGAATGTAGACATAAAAATGCATTTCCTGTCCATCTCACAACAGGATTTTAGGTACCAAGTATTCACCCCTATCGCAATCACATCCAAAAAACATGTATAAATGTACAGAGTTAAGCGAACTTGTGCCATTAGAGGAGCCAACAGGACTATGCTTTAGGATGCTAAGGGAAGGCATGGCTTTCACCACATCTCCCTCCAGCAGGGACTTGAAGAGATCCCACCCAGCATCAGTCACCATCATGTCCCAGCTGGAGCAGCACCACCTCTTGTCCCGCTCACAGTCCCACTCCCGTCCCCAGTCACGAGCCTGCTCCTGCCCAAAACAGCAGCCTGAGCTACCCTGAGAGAAGCAGGCAGGCTTCACCAAAGCCAGCCCTCCGACTGCAACAGGTTGTGTGGCAGTCTGGCTGGCAGGTCTGCAGGAGTAATAACCTTTACCAGGGGAAGGAGAAGCAATGCCAGCAAAGGTAAACCTCTTCAGCTGGCATCACACTAATGACACTCAAAACACATGTTCTCTACAACTGCATTAAGGCGACAGTTCCAGGATGAACTAAGTGACATCTTGAATTCACAAGGCACCATTAGCAACAGAAATGCCACCTTTAGTAACAGAAGCATACTCAACAGCAACACTTTGTATGCCAGAACGGGAAGAAAAAATAAATCAAGCCAAAAAATTCTTCCTTGTTTTAGAGACAATAGGAAATTTGCCATGAGTCATCACCTAAGATTAAGTTCTTAGTTACAAAGACGGTTATTTGTCATAAGAATGTATTTATTAAGATGGATTTAAGAAAAGTTCGTGTGTACAAAGGTTAGCGGTTGCCTGTCAAAGCTCTGCAGCTACATCAGTAAAACAGAAGGCAGCTGCTTTCCAATAAGGCAAAGGGAGGCTGCAGACATGGATTACCAAACGGAACAACTTCAGGAACACCACCAATCAACTGAGAGGAGGAGTTCAGTTTTGTTCTTGTGTGCTATTACTCGACGCAGTGAGGTTTTGATGAGATGGACCAGCACACCTTCCACCTTATCTAACTGCTCCTTCTGGCAAGGAGGGTGCCAGGGAAGACAGTGGCAGGGCTAAGATAAGCAATTTCCCCACAGGACAGTTTCACATCAGTCTACAGTGTGCTACTCAGTAAATATTTACACATCATCTTTGATACAGAACTAACTGCTAAAATTAAAAAGTGATCTTTTAAAACGGTTAGTCTTCCAACTCCAGTCACATAGCTCAACATTATCTCTCAAATATCTATCCTGAATAAGCCCCATTCTTAATTTTATCTTTACTCTCTGTAGAAATTTATAAAATCTGTATCAATTTCTCAAACATTCACATGCAGCACGCCATGTTAAAAGTCGCAGTTTGCTGTGTTAGTAATGAGCATTGGGTAAAGAAATAACTGACTGAACAGCATTTCAATTGCACCAACAAAAGGTACAAGTGAACATCTAAAGTATGAGGCAGAAAAAGGAGAACAAAGCCTTGGCACTCTAAGCCAGCTGTAGCACAGTCAGACTTATAGTCTCTACAGAAATGCCTCTACATGCTTGATGAACTCTTGCAGAAAGGACCTGGGGGTGCTGGTGGATACCAAGCCGACCACGAGTCAGCAATGTGCCTTTGCCACACAGAAGACTAATGGTATCCTGGGGTGCATTAGGCAGCGCATTGCCATCAGGCCGAGGGAGGCAATCCTCCTCAGCTCAGTGCTGCTGAGGCCACATCTAGAGTACTGGGGTCCAGTGCTGGGCTCCTCAGGGCACAAGAGACGTGGACATACTGGACAAAGTCCAGCAAAGGGCAACAAAGATAATTAAGGGACTCTCGTACAAGGACAGAGAGAGATCTGGGACTGTTCACCTGGAGAAGTCTCAGGGGGACATTATCCATCTGTATAAAAATACTTGGATGGGAAGGGAGCCTGACTCTTCTCAGTGGTGCCCTCGGCCAGCACAAGACACAATGAGCACAAACTAAAACACATGAAATTCCATCTGAAACAAAAAATATCTTTTTTTACATTTCTGGAAGAGGCTGCCCAGAGACTGTGGGGTCTCGGTCTGTGTCAATATTCAACCTCAAACTATACGCATCCTGCTTTAGTGGCTTCTCATGTCAAGAGAGCTCAATTTTCCACCTCAGAGTTGAGAAACAGCTTCACTGTTAGAAACTTTAAGAGAAATGCACCCTCTGTTTTCAGGGACCCTATTCAATGACACAGCCATTAACCCTGGGATTACTCTGTACTATCAAACTACAATTAGCCCCTGAAAACCAACCTTGGTCTTGGGTTTCTACTTCAAAATACAACTTAGGGAAAACAAACTTTTAAATGAAATCTAAAATTTTTCAAACTGTAAGAAAATCATTAAAATCCAGATATGCTTGAAGTTATGCATTGAAGTCTTTTCTATGGTAAAGTATACAAGTACAGGTAAAAAATATTAAATGTTACCAGAATAACATTTTTATCTTCTGACACCCTGTAAACAATAGAGCAACACTTCAATACCATCACATAAGAAAATGTTGTTTAAATGCATTATAATATTTATTGATCTATTTCTCCATCAATTTATTCACGTTCATTTTCAACTGAATATTATATATTTATTCACAAAATAATAGTTCTAGAGCAGGACTTCCATGTATCTACTCCAAAGCTCTTTACAAAGGAGCCCAAACCTGCAATCCTCTTCACTGTTTGGAAGAGTAAGGAACAGAAAAGGAGACCTAAACCTTGGTCACCTACCCGTGGTCTTTTACTTTTGCTACACAGCTGAAAATTTAGCACAACATTTCCTGATAGGTATTATTGAAATATCTTCTAATTTACCTTCTATTCATAAAACAGTTCAAGGACATTATTTTATTTTCTTCCCAGAACAAGAACACCAGCATCTTGGTTTTCTATATCCCCAAAAGCATTAATCTGATAAAACTGCTGCTTTGTAGAAGCATAATCAACATGAAACCCAGCACAGCTTTACTTTTGCTAGAGTAGGGAAAAGAAAAAAAGGAGACAGAGTGGATTTTTCTCATAATTTTGCCTCACCCATCCTTAGGTAAAACTGTTACACCCTGTCACAAGGGCTACATGCAGGCGTACACTTGCAGACTCTTTGCAGGTCTAATAAGTCTACTAAAAAAGGGAACCAAAAGTTATGTCTGTCACCCTGTACCCAACTCACCCGATGATGATTTCATAGCAAAGCCGTAAGAATACAGAGGGACTGGCTGTTTCTTGGCAGCCAGTGTCCAAAACAAAGCTTCAGGCTGAGAGTGCACATCACCTTCCTCCCCACAGTAGTGGAACATTATTTATGGAGTAATAATACATGATTGCCCCAGGGAAGGGAAAAAACAAACCAGGCTTTAAACCAAGATGGAGTGGCAGCTGCACAGTCACACAGGCAACAACCATGCAGGCTCACCAACATCACGAAATGGAACATATGCACTTGGGCTAACGGAAGTCTGGGTCCATAAGCTCATTCAGGACAGCACTTTGTGGACCCTGCACCAAGTCTGGCGCTACCAGGCCCCTGAAGCAGTGAACCTGTTCCTCAGCAGGGCTCTTGTCTTTGTGAAAGAGGGCTGCTACGGTCACCTCTAGTACACCTGCCGATCCACATCCAACATGCTCTACCCTCAACACCCCTAATCCCCCTCTGTGTGGAAGGCATGTTAAATCCGGCTTCTGTACCCCAACACCACAGGTGCCAGCCCAGGAATCTTCCAAGGCAGAAACAGAGAAACGAGTAGTTACAGCAACTTGGTTAACTTTGCATCAAAAGACCTAATTTGGAAGGATGACCCAGAATTTATTACCTCCTAAAACATGGGCAGAGGTAGCTGGGTGGATGCCTGCCTTTCTCTTGGGTAGCAAAAGCAGGCATCGAACAATGAATTGCATCCCACCATATTCACGCTCTTTGAGATATTATTTTTAAAATTATTTCAAAAATGGAGCTCACAAGTTAGGACAGGCTGAGATGCATTTATATCCTGCTTTTTATGCCCACAAAGAGTAACTGGGATACATGGAACTTCCTGGATAAACTCATCTTGACTGAAATATATCCCCTCTAAATACTAAGCCTGCATCAGGATTTCCACTGAGGAAAGCAAGGAGGGAAACAACTCAGTTCTTTAGTTCACCAGCAATGACAAATGCATGTAGAATCTGTTGTCTTTTAATGCACATCAGAAGCACTTAGAGCAACAGAAACTATATTGGCCAGCAGAAAAATTAAAAGCACCAGAACAAAAACTAACCACCAAGTTATACCTGCTCCAGTTACTCACAGAGAAGTCGGGGGGAAAAACACCAGTGCTACAGCAGTTATTTTTGGAAGTATCTGCATTTCCCTCTACTTTCTTCTCTCCACATTTGCCTACACTGCAATGTCTCATGCTGCCCAAAGCTTTCTACAGATCTCCACCTCAGCAGCATCCATGCCTTTACTGCAGCCACAGCCTCCAGCCAAACCACCGCCTGGGGGCTGGCTGTCCCCTCAGTCCGGCTCTCCTGCCTCCAGAGCTGGGGAGAAGGTATTTGCCCCCTCACCACAGAGCAGGCACAGGACAGGGGCAGCTGCTTCACAGAGGGGCATCCACACAAATGGGGACACACCAATTTGTCCTGCATTGCAGGCTGTCTTGAATTGACCCTTTGAAGTAAACACCTCAAGGGACACCAGCTCCCACTAACCAGGAACAGCTCACCTTTTCACCCACAGCTACAGCTACACTAGTCACCGCACACAGCCAATGGAGAGGGTCTCTGACGTCAGGCAGCTGTGGTCCTCCCATCCTTCCTACTGCAACCAAGTGATATGCCACCTCCTGGAGCTACCAAACGGCTTTAACCATACATTCATTTTCAGCCAAACCACCCCCCTGAACCAACGTGCAGTCCTGCTCGCCCTTCTGCAAGAAAACAGACCCACGCCATTAGGGCATAGCAAGTGGCAAACAGGACCACAGCAGCTGCTACTTATATGCATCAACATGTGCTGCTCATCAGCAATTAACTGTTCTCAGCCCCTTATCATTAGTACTGACCACACATGCACACCTGGCTGCTCCAATTCAGCACCCCACTGAACTGCTGCAGAAAGGACTAGGGTTTATGAAAAATGTTTCTAGCAGCTTCATTAGGTTTGAGATGGTTATGTAGCATCAGAATCTCCACACATCTTGTATCAATAAAAAAAACCCCAAACCGTTGTGCTACCAAGATGTGCAAGATGTTCCTCCAAGTTTTCTCAGGGCAAAAAGCACTGTTCACAGCCCTGGTATTCCCTATTTCACTGGTCTTGCCTTCCATAAAACTTGGAGCACGTTCTTAATCACAAATTATTATTTTATTTACCTATTTATTATTACCAACTAGGTGAAGATTTGGACAACTTCAGAGGGGCAAGGAAACAGCTGGGACAAAAGGTAAAGCTGCAGGAACAGAGTACTGTCTGGGGCAACACAAAGGCCCACACACCACCTTTGCCACCATTTGGGGTTTGCTGCTGCCCCCACTGTCCCCTCCTGGAGAAATCCAGGCCAGCATACCAGCATGGCTCAAGCTAACCACCCTGGGCCACCTCACACCTGCCACAAGTTTGCCCAGGGCTCCCAGCACTCTGATTAGTCTCTGTCAATTCACGAGAAGTTACCACACCTTGTTGTCACTCAAGGAGATGCTCAAACCTCAAAACTGGTTTTGTTTTTCACTTACATACATTATTGGTTCAATTGTAATCTCTGTAAAAGCAGAAAAAAAATCGCTGTGGTTTCTTTAAATGTGCAAGAACTCCCATGTACTGGACAAATACAGAACAGAAAGATGGCCCATGGCCCTAAGAGGGGACACAGCCCAAGCATGAGATCAGATACAACAGAAACAGATGGGTGAATACAAGGAAAGAGCAAACACCACCAGGCAGCATGACAGGATATATATCAGCACTGGTCCCTTTGGCTTTTAGCTAGGCATTTGCAAGATTCACTGGTCCCTTTGGCTGTTAGCTAGGCATTTGCAAGATTCACCACCAAAACAGTGTTTTATGATGACCAACACAGCTGAAGTACAGTAAGCAAAAAACCTTGTTTAAAAATTTAATGGTTGTTGAGAGCCAGACCTCACGAAGCAATCGCTGATGGTAGCTAACAACCTCAGATGACTGAGAGCAGCAGTTTCAAAGAAAGCAGCGTGACATGGTCAAAGCAGCAAGGTAGGAAAACTGGTCCTTCTGCAGCAAACAATTCAATGTACACCAACCCAAGCAAGAAAAGCAGGATGTGGAAGTAATTAAGGGCTCCAATTTATTAATTTATGCTGAAGAAATCTGCAAACTTCACAGACTGGACACACAGTCACAACTGATGCAGGCATGCACCACAGGCAGTAATGCTGCTGTCAACAGAGAAATGTGAGGCAGCGTAGGGCTCATGTCCAAGCGTTTGAGCAGAAGGTTCTTCCATGAAAGAACCAAACCAAAATCATGGCATGTATATTGGACAAGAGAGGTGTGACCCACACCAACATTTAGACTAACATGTAACCAGTACAGACATGGCTAAATTTGTAATTGCATATGGGAAAACGAGTACGCAGACAGGGACGAGGCCAGGGAACTGACAGGCCCAGAAACAGATTCTTGTGTTTCACCACCTGTAAGAAATATACTGAATTCATAGCTCTATGCACAAAAAATAAGCTGTTTGGCAGCAATATCACTTCCTAGCCATGATGCTAGTCTTGTGGCCTGCTCACTGCCTTCCCGTTGAAACCGCATCCAGTTCTCTGCTTCTCAGGGCCTCCTCCATACCTCAGGAAAGCGGAGGGAAGACTTACTTGGAAAAGGACAGGATGGGAAATAAAGTCACAGAGCCCTCAGCAAGTCAGTCATGCTTCAGAGAGAAATGCCCAGGGAGGTCAGTTAGCAGGATCAAGGAGAACAGCATAGAAGGAGGGAATCCCCAACTAGCTCACGGTCTGAAAGGTCCAACCATACCTCCATATGAGCAGCACTACCATCCTGTTTGGTGTCAAGAGCTGTGGAACCTTCACATTCACACAGCATTTCACCTTACCAGTTCTGTTCACGACATTCTGAACTATGCAGGGAGAGGTACTGAGTACCTTAAGGATAATGTGCTGTCACAAATAACATTTGGCCTCAGTAAGCTGCAGTGGTTAATGGAAAGGCTTCAGCAAATCTTTGAAAGTTTATGACTGAGCAGCCGCTTTATTTTGTAACATGATGCAAGGTTTTCCCTCAAAAGGTGCCTTCATTTCTTCTTTTAAGGCAGTAGTTTCTGCCCTCCTACACAGCCGCACAGAGTAGCATATGATTATGAGACAAGTGGATTTTTTTAAAACAAAATGTTAAAGAAGAAAAGACAGAAGTTCTGCCTCAAATATATAAACCAAAAGGTTTTCCTTCAAAGATTTTTGCCCTTTTGCCCCTTTTTCTTTTAAGAATATCAGATTCAGGTGAACTAATAAGATTATAGCAGTCAGCGGGCAGGTGGAAATAACTGAGTGGCTGAATACAGGTGCTTGCTATTTCAAACAATGAGAAACTTCTACAGTTTTTTGTATCTGTACACAGAAACATTTCTACTGAGTAATTATCTAATAAAAATTATTTTTCACTGTGACATAAAATTCAGGAATTATTACTAAGTCCTCTTACTCAATAGCAAGACTGTATACTCAAATAAGCAGTATTTCTCCATTTACAGCCACTGAAATATATACCCAGTGCATCCTGAAGAACACAGTATACATACACGGATAAAACCCTTCTGATTTTGGTGAAAAACAGGAAAGCCTAATTTCCTCGAAAGCCGCCAAAGTACCAGCTTGTAGTGAAAGCTGAGGAAATTCTCTGGTGCCCTCTGCTGCCAGCCACCAAAAGTGATCTGGACCTGACACATGGAAGCCTCCAGCATAAAATTCAAAGACATTGTACCAATTTAATGAATATACTGATATACTTTACGCCCACACTTGGCAGCCTAATACTCCTTCATTTCACTCACCTCTATGAGGCAAAATCAACATTAAGGTTTCATAAATAAAAATATCTATTATCCAACATATTTCTTCTGAGCAGACTTTATTCTCTTCTGATAACATCACCCTCTACTATCCGCTGGCCCTACATCTCAGTCAAGCCTTTGTTTTGCTGTCCCTTCAAGTGCTTTCTTGAAGCAGAGCCCAAAACACTTTCTGTGACCTTAGTCTGAGGTTACATGCCAGGAGCTCCTGGCTTGCTCCGCCATCGCCCACTGCTCCTCCGAGCAGGTTGTGGGCCACTGTCCCCTTCTGTCAAGCCAGTGAGACCAGAGTGTAAACCCAGTCACTACAGGAGCAGCTACACATGAAGCAACAGAGTAAACTATGCCAACTCAACAGAATCAAACTATGGTGTAGGGATGGAACAAGCCGCTGGAGCAGACAGACAGGAACTTGGGCTTTTTGTTGCTCGCAAATACACAGGCTGCAGCATCTTCACCTTTCTTAAACAACACTGTTGGTATTGTCTTGAGGAAAACTGCTAAACAACAGCGAAGGGTCTGCCCCAGGACTACCTGATACAATTATTTGAGCATGTATCTTGCAGGTCTCCCAGGAGAAGCTCAACAAGACAAGAAATTACAAGGCGACTTACGGAACAGTAGTAGGGAGAAGGAAGCAAACAGCTCTGGGCTTCTTGCAATTACTGAGGTCATGTATTGCATGTACTGGGATGTACCACCACTGACAACAATTACTTTTGGAAAACAGCCACCTCTGCTTACACTAGGTCCATTTCTCCTCCCTTCCAGGCAGGCATGCACATATGCTTTAGATACAACAGTGAATGAATTAATTTCAACATCTGCCCAAGGCAGCTCTGACTGCCTTGTGGGTTTTATTTAAGCATACTAATTTAATAGGTAAAGCACAAGCTGTGTGCACTTGCTAAAGAAGTGCAGATGCTACCTTGTCAAAGAGGCTGCTTTCCTCAGGACATCCTCATCATCTAGTATTTTACTGTCACATCTCTGAACTCTTTTTTTTTTTCCCCACTCCTTTGCTTTCCGAAGTACAGCTTGGTTTAGATTTAATGAAGCTCTCAACTGGTTTCTTTCCCTTCTGCCTATTCTGTAAATTACATGTTAATTTCTACTATAGTAGAAAAAACTTTCTTTTTTTCATTGCAAATCAAGCTGTCATTTAGAACATATTGCCAGGGAACTTCCCCCCTCCAAAGCAATACTATAACTAACAACCATGTGTTGAATCATTCAGCATTTTAAAAAAAGTAAAGACAGTTGTGACAAGAACTCATCATGGTTTCATCCCAATGCCTGACTTGACTGAGAGCACCCAGACAAGTTCCTCAAGAATAGTCTTATTTGACTGGTTTTTTGGTTGGTTGGTTGGTTTTTTTTTGAAGAGCAACATCAAGATCAAGATGTTCTAGTGAAATTCAACTTGGACTGCCCAGTGCTCACTTGAAGCATAGGAAGTGCATGGCAAATGAGCAATTAAGTAGCTACAGTGCACACAAAGCAAAAATAGGCAGCAAGCATGACTAAGACTAAACTCTTTCATTAATCAATGGCATTGCACAAAACTAAAAGAGTGGAAGGTTTGTACTGCTTTGAATATTCCATTTCTCAAAGCTGTAAAGAAGCAGAAAAGTTGTTTTCTGTACTTCCCCCCCAAACCAGAAAAAGGAAAAAGAAACACAGTATGAACTCTATCCTACCTGAGCAACTGTCATCTAGTCAAGCGGCTTTGTTGAATTTGGTCATTTGAGAGGTTTGCAATACAAAGCTCTCTAGCTTTGCTCCACCTCCAGGAACTCACTGAGAAAGGAGACAGGCAGTATTTTCACTCTCGCATATATGCCATTTTGCACTACTGAAACATTTCTTCAAAAATTACTTCTATGAATCTAGCTAATGCAACATTTCAGTGGGTAAAATTTTTTACTAATGTCTGATGTCACAACCCATTTCGTTGGGCCCACCACAAAATATAATTAGAGAGTTTGAGTTTTGCCTGTCTTTACATACAGTGAATTTTAAAGAAAACATAAGTTAAGGATAAAACCCCCTCCCTGCTGGACTCCGTATGAAACAGCCAGAGCAGTGACTGCTCCCGCTCCCTCCGACAGCGCACTTGTGAAGCATGGAAGAGGCAGTTCATCACGAGCCAGATTATTTTTTAAAACATTTGGTTAATTTTTGAGGCATTTCACTTCAACTAACTTATTAATAACTTGAAAAAGGAGAGACACCAGTATGAGAAGGAGAACGGGCTGATTTTGCTGTTTCTAAAACCCAGTCCCAAGGTAGCACACTCGCTAGGGGGGATAGTTCCAGGAGTATAGCTGTCACCAGAATTTTTCTATTTGTTAAACAAAGACATACCATAACTCAAAGTGGACTGGAAATAGTGACAGTGGTCTTAAAAGAACAGCTAAAAGGTAAACACTTGCTATCTTTGTTGCCTACAAGACACATTCATAGTCACATGGGCTCTCCTTCCATTGCCAATCCACAGTAATTAATTCTGTTATTAAAAATAACAGAATATACATGAATTAAAAAATTCAGCCACATTTCAAGCAGCCTTGTTCTCAAGAGGAGTACACTGTAGGAGCCTGGAGCCTGCATGACCTAGCACTAACACTACTGCTGAATCACTGATCTTAGACCAGGAAATCCAAACAGAAAAGAGGCTCCCATTTCAGCTGTACCTTTCAGGCTGCAGGCTTTTCAGAAAAGAGCAGGTAAAAGCAATAAGCCCAGAGGCAACCACAACCCATAATAAGCTATCATGTCATTAGAAGCACAGCTTCCTATTAATGAAAAATATCCTTAATTTTAACAGAAAAGCAACCTCCAGACAGCCACAATCTCCACATACCTGATGATTTAGAAGGCAAAAGCAGCAACTAATTCTGTCAAATACACCCATTTACAGGATACACACAATCCTTTCTTCCTTTCCAAACTGTTAAATAAGAACATCCACACCACAGTGTCTTATTTCACACAACCAATAATAACCAGAAGACATTTCTTCTCATTTTTATGCATTCACCCTTATTACTTGTGAGTGCATTTGCGTGTATATGCAGAAACTGTATTTATAGGAAGTGTCGCCAGTATGCCAAATCAACCAAACTTGGTTAATACCAAGTGCTGTATTTTATTTATGTTTTTAAAAAGCAATCCAAAACCCAAGTCCACACTGGACATACCTTCAGGGAAAGACGGAAACTTGACCACTGAGTCAGGCTGCATTCAGCACATAGAACAAGTCACTGGAGAAGTACTTCTACTTAGTTTTCATTAATATGTAAAGATGGTCAGGAGAGGAAATTTAATGTTGTATTCCAAGGTTCTCTAGCCACTAACTACATAGGCATGCACTGACTTTGCACAGTGCAGCCTCAGCACTGATGACAGTCATAGCATCATTCCTAATGTATAAGTAAAAACAAAATAGTAGTAACTAATAGTAATTGTTCAGTATGTTGCATAACTAGGATTGATTACATTATAATGTGCATTACTTAATCACATACAAGAATACAAACACTAGCTAAATTGATGAATTCTATGAATTTCTGGACTCTTACAGCAATATAGAATCATTTAGGTTGGAAAAGACTTTTAAGATCATCGAGTCCAGCTGTTAACCCAGCACTGCCAAGCCCACCACTAACCCATGGCCCTAAGCCGCACATCTATATGTCTTCTAAATCCCTCCAGGTCTGGTGACTCCACTGCCTCCCTGGGCAGCCTGTGCCAGAGCCTGACAGCCCTTTCAATGAAGAGATTCTTCCTAATACCCAGCCTAAACCTCCCCCTGTACAATTTGGGGCTGTTTCCTCTTGTCCTAGTGCTTGTTACTTGGGAGAAGAGACTGACCCTCCGGCTACAACCTTCTTTCAGGTAGTTGTAGAGAGCAAGAAAACAGAGAGCAAGCACCTCTCCTTATCTATAATTAGCTACTATCAAAATTATTTCATAAGCCAAAACACTTCAAAAAAGTGAAATCAAAAGCATGGAGTCTTCTTCATTGTTACAGGCTTCAGTAGAAAAATACCAGTTTCTCCAGTGCTCTACACTGGTAAGAGACCTTCCTTCAATTTAATCAGGCACGAAATGGCTTTCAGACTCTACAAGCCTACAGGCAGTGTTTTATAATAGTGAAGTTGATTAAAAACAAGATGCAAAACACAATGTATGCCTTGTAGTTAATCTTTCACAGTTCCAAGGTAACTTACTATTCCACCACAGTATTAAGCCCTGCATGACTCTTCCCATGAAGAGGCAGATCAGCTGCTGGGGCTGTAACTTTGCAATTCTAACATGTTTTCAAATTACTTTAGATTAACTCACTCTAAAGTGTGTAACTATCTAAAATATTTGGCAGTCACTTGACCTTCTTTCTCCCAAAAAGGATGTTACAAAGATCAGGAATTTGTCCTCTTCAACAGTTGATTTAATTTCTGAAAAGAGACAAAAACCCACGTGTTTTCCCATAATCCAGAAGTGCTGGCTAGGAACAACACGCAGAAATCTTAACGCTTCATTGCCTGTGGGATAGCATGAGTGTGTTAAAAACCTCAGGCCGTGCTGTTGTGTCTCTGGGCACGGACAAATTCTTTTCACTGTGAAGCAGTAAACACACACACAACCCTGTAAGTCAATCCTGTCCAAATCTACACCGGCATGAATCACGATGTATTTTCTGCTGTTCTCACAAGTTTATTTTTCAAAGCAGGGCATACTAATCCGCACACTTCCAAAGACAGAAGAGCCCACTCATCTGCCCCAGAGCTTCGCTCCTGTGCCTCCTTCATGTCACCCTTGCTGATGCACAGCCACAGTGGCGTTCCCCTGCCATCTTGGCACCCTCCATGTTCAAGGGGCAGACACCCACCACAGCAGAGTGCTGGGCTGCTGCTCCATGCGTACGTCCCCTGGGCTGACAGGAAGAGATTGTCCCCGTTGCAGCCAGCACGGGCACCTCGGGAAATCCAGCCCCCACCCTGCTGCTGCAGCCTCCAGCCACCTCCCTGTGGGCTCATAAGGCTCCGGGCGGACACTCAGGTGTCACCACCTCTCAAGAGCAGGTAAGGGAGTTTTGGGGAAGAGAGTCTCCAACTACCGCAGGTAAGAACAGGATGAGGGAAGCAGGAGGAAGATTTAAGAGGAGACCAGCTGCTGTGAGACGCCTTCTCACAGTACAGGGAGGGCAATAGAAGTGCTAAGTGCAGAAGTCAGCCTCCCCTCCTTCCCCAGCCACACTACTGGGTGCACCAAGGGGTATCCTGCACCTATCAAGGAGGTCCTCAGCATGGCCCGCTGAGTTATTTCATCCTTTGCCACTTCTGCTGACATTGGTCTCGCTTACCACGGACCACCTAGCAGCCAGCACCCGCCTTCTTTACAGACTCAAATGATTTACTTTCACATGGGACATCAGCCCATTGCTGCGTGCTAACAGGTACACCATCACAAAAACAAACTTGAAAGAGATTTGTGATCTCATGGAAATTATTTATGGGAGAGGGAAACAATGGAGTGTTGGGGTCCGCATCCATGCCAAGAGAAGCACACACACACGGACAGGATTAGTTATCACTTTTTTTTAGGGATCCTGAACATACACTACACAGTAAAGAACTGTGTACAGTTCTAACACCTGTACATTTTCCTTATCCTCTTGCTTAGGTCAAACATTCAATGTTTCTCCTCAGCTGCCCCAAATAAGAATTTAATCATCTACTCCATACTGATCCTCAACAGAGCTGTTAACAGGATAGTTAACATACAACACACTCTCGACAGCTACATTAGAATGCCACCATCTGTAGCAACTTAAATCATACTTAAGATTCAAGCAGCATGAAATGTTAGTATCTCAGCAAGGTATGCCAGGTCCCTAAAACAAACAGAAAAATTACACTGGCACTTCAGCCAAAAAAAGAAAACTTCCTGAGAGCTTGCCAATGCAAGCTTATAATATATGATGCTGTTAGTCTCAACTTTTACTAAAGAACTGTTTAAAACAAAGTTAGAAACATAAATTTGGAATATGTTTTTCTCTCTCTGGTTTTATGGAAATCCTGTTGACTTGAGACCAATTTACTTAACTATTTAAGGGCCACATCAACAGAAGTCAGTTCAAAATTCACTCAGTTTTAACTTCATGCATTTTGAAGATAAAAGGTATTTTTACAATTTAACAATTCCTAAGCAACTTCTAGGAGTTCTTTTGAACTCAACATCTTAAATATTTACAAAAGTTCTATAAGAAGTACGGCCAAAGGAGATAACTACAGTGCTGGGGATTCAGCTGTGATGTTTCCAACATATTATTTAATGAATCAAGTGAACACTTAAAAAGATTCCCACTTCTCTCCGATTACTACTGTGAATTTGTGACAGCACTTCAATATTTATATAGTAAAGTTCCTCTAAATGAGCAGATTCAATATTCAAGCCACTAGCTTTGATTTTTTAAAAAGAAGTTGTAACATTTAAAGCTCTGGAAATAATGCAGAAATAAAATCCAGCCAATGAAATCTATCAAGTAAACCAAAAATCTGTAATTGTATGAGAAGGCCAAACTAAACAAGATCTAGAAAAAGCAAAGTTTGCACATAAAAATGTCAATTCGAGCATTAGTGTTTGCAGCAGAAATCTTGTTTTCTCCGTGCTTTAGTCCCACCTCTTCTCTAGAATTTGCTGCTCCTCTCTTACCTTAGTACTGCAGCAACTCAATGCCAGCTGCAGGAGTCTATGAGGTAGATGCTAACATTGTGAGCAAGCAGCAGCATTCCATAGTGCGACCCAGCAACACCAGTTACAGTACCACCCTGGATCTACCTCAGCAAGCATCGTGTCCAGCTACACTGATGTACCGGCTGCTGCTTTTGTTGCTTGTGGTCAGCATCAAAGCTGTTCTTCAAAACAGCAAGTTTGCAGAAAGAAAACCCAAAAGGTTCTTTTTACCGTATACTGCACACAGCTACCAAAGGAACGTTTGTTGCAAATTTCACAAAAAAAAATTAAAGCTGTTGCTGCTTTCATGTAGTTTCAAGCTAGATATGCAAGCTAATAAATAATATGTAAGCAACATTAAAGAAATACAGGAAAATTCACAAGGAGGCTCATTTATACACTAAGAAATCAGTCATTTCGATAAAAACTAAATTGGATACCACTAATTTCAAACTGATAAAAAACTTCTAAGTAGACTGGAGCAGTCGAAGTAAAGAATTTCCTCACACTTAGGCTTGAGACACCAAGAACGTCAAACTTGAATTAAGCTTTAAAGGGAGGCTAGGAAATGCTTTCCAGTTCATTTTGGCTTCAAGACCAGCTTCTACCTAGTTGCTACCCGATTTGGTTCTTTAAGCCATTCCACAGCAAGCCTAGACTTGGAGAAAAGCTATTCTTCCAGAACAAAGGCTTGAGAATGTACGAAGTGACTGTAGTTGTATCTTTCCCTTAGACCATTTAAAACCATTTTTCTTGTTTGACAAGTGCTGTTTTGGCAAAGAACAGTGCAAACTATGGCCTGCACACCTCATCTTTTGATACACAGGTGAACATGAAAGCAATCATATGAAGACTGCCTCATGTGCTAGAAAAACTTCTCTTTTCCCTCTCAGGTCCCCACTTTAAAATTCAGGTGGTTCAGGGCTCAACTGGAGTAGAAAACCTAGGCTTGCCAGAGCCTAACAGAAGAGCACCAAGTCAGTGCAGTTCACTCTGAACTCTTTCCTACATTAGCACTTGCTGCTAGCCTTCCCGTGGCGTAGGCTGAATGGGAGAAAATGCTTTTATTGCCTTTCTCTCTAAAAAGGCCCTATCTTTAGGAACTGCAACAGCGGCACCTGGATATGTGTGAGACCAAGACAATTCACAGTCTGGCTACCAAGTCAGACTTTGATGCCTGGCACCTGAGAGACCAGTACTGAAAGCCAGCAGGGAAAACAGAGCTTCCTCAAAACAGGAGAGAGTGTACTGCTGGCTCCTGGTCTTTCCTGCATTACGCAGGGCGTACAGGGAGACAACTGGGAGTCATTTTATGTACTGCCAAACCCTGCTGAGCTTTGAGCTGCTCCTTGCATGCTTGCAGAGCGAAGGCAGACAGTGAACTCGGGAACGGCTGCCAGTGGTGGGAGAGGGTGTGAACAGCCACCGCTGTGATTAATGGCTTTCTTGCCAACACATAGTCCATAATTTGCATTGCTTGTAATCAGGTAACAGAATCTCTCACATTTATGAACAATCAATTATGAAGTTTCTTTGCTCTGCTAAGTTTATTCTGTTTAAACACATAAAACAGTCAATGCAGAACACCTACCTGGCTCCGAAGATGTCTTTTTTCGCTAGATCAATGCCAGAAACCACCTTTACCCTGAGGATACGAGACTCCTCCTGTTAATAAAAAAGAAAACAGGTTTAATGTTTATTCTGTAATTATTTTGAAGATCAACAGTTTGCAAAAGGTTAAGCAATAAAAAAACTCTCAGGCTTTAGACAGCAGGAGCCTTCCTTAGGTAGGATTTTGAAAATAAAAACCTCTTGGAAGGAGGTATACACGTTTTATACTCTGTTACAGAACAGTTCAAGTCCAAACATGAAGAGCATCCAACTCCAGTCAGAGTGGTTAAGAGTTAAATAAAAGCAGAGTAAGAGCTGGTAACAGTAATAACATCATAGTAATAGTAATGTAACAATAATAGTAATAAAAGTAGAAGACAATTTGCTGAACAGGTCCATTTTGCATCCTAAATGATCCATATTCCACAGAAATTCATTCTGCTTAGACTCTAAAGCTGTCTCTTCACACACAAGGGAAAACACTCATAACACTTCTGCCCCGAAATACCAGTGCATCTTGGTCAGAGAGATGTCTGCAGTTTAAAAAAAAAGGATGCAAGGTTAAAAATAAATCTGTGAAGTCACATTCTTTAAACCTTTCTCACCACCTTGGTATATACAACTTCCAATGACTCATTCCAATTTCTGAAGATGTGTATTACTAGGACTCAATCTAATGCTCAGTTTATCACTTCATTATGTTAAGCTCCTGAGGAACACTGGTATAAATGTTATTTTTTACTTTTTTTTTCCCCCACCCTGTTTGACCAGTTTATTTTTGCTACACAAAGAAGCCACCAAAATTATATCTGGAAAGGATTCTACAGAAACAGGTTTTGCAGTCACCTGTATCAGTTACACCTTTTTCTCCTCAGATAAGCCTTCCACAACTGCAAGATCGAAGATTCAATTACGGTAATTTGAGACTCCATTCCTTGAAGCTTGTTCAGAAAACAATAACATTTTCCCACAGGTTTATGCTGGCATGACTGCACTATGCCTGGTCTATCTGCTTTAGATAGCTAGAAGCAAGACACAGATTCATTAGCTGGATCTGAGATTTTTGAGATTACCAGGAAGGCCAGAAACCCCCCAGAAGCAAAGCCGTACCTGACCAGCCTAATACCATTCCCCTAGAAGGCATCTGAAACAGATTACTTCAGAGAATGAAAAACAAAAGTTTCATTGAACCTGCCTGCAGGATGAGTTTCACCCTGACACACATCTTGCCATAGTAACTGTGCTACATTAAAACAAAAGCTTGAGGATTTAAATCCTTTCAGAAAATCTGTTTGTTGGTATTCTTTCCAGCAGCACTTAACACTGTCCAAAGCAGTTTCTAATTAAGAAAACAGAACTCCTTCCAAAAGGAGCCTAAAGCTTACCAGAAAGGTGAACAAAACAGTATATGAAAAAGAACAATTCAATGGACTTATCTTAGTGGATATTGAGTACTTCTGTTTGTTTTTTTTTTTAATGTGTCAACTTTTTTCTATCTGTTAATGTCAATATAACATGTCTGGTCCTCTAGAGCAGTTTTAATAGACAAAAGGCAACGAACTTGCAAATTCTGATCATGAAAACACTTTCATTAAGAGAAAATAGGATAGCAAGGGGGGGGGGGGGGGGGGGGGGGGCGGAAAGTCAGAAACGCAGACTATTCTGACCTTACTGAAGGAGAACCGGAGGTTAAGAAGTTGTAATACTAAGTACAAAGGGGCAGAAGGAGGGATTTCTGACAGTTACTGTATTATCAATGCTACTCAGATTTCCTCCTACAAAGGCCCACATAAATTTTGCTATAGCAGCATCTTATTTCTGCACTAAAATTACCTCTGCATAGGAACTGAATAAAAAAAAAAATAAGAAAAAAAAAATATCACAGAGCAGGAGGAAGGATCCCTAATTCAGGTTTTGTATGACACAAAAGATGATGCTCCAGACTACCTAAATAGATAAGAGTCTCATATTTGAAGTTTCACTTCAGACTTTAAGTACACCAGAAGATATGATGCTGTTCCCTCCCTGCATGTAGGCCCCCAGCCTCTGCCAAATACTCAGTTTTACCAAACAGAAACAGTGCTTTCGCAAATGTTTGTTCAAATTTTCCTATGCATGAAACATACATAATATTTTAAAAAATAATTAAAAGAACCTCAATTAGTAACAAGGCCTTACCCACCTACCCTCAATGTTTTCCCTTCAGTTAGTAAGACACTTACTTTGATAACATCAATTGTATACAAGGAGCAAGGTGATTTTGGATGATGGAAAAATCTTTGGCAGAAGATGATACTTTATATATAGTACTCTGAGCCATACGAGTAGCTGTTCAGGCAGCTTGTCTGTAAAATAATTCTCTTGTAATGAACTGAGCTTTTCTTATCTGTACCGTTTTTTCTAAAAGCACTCACAAAAGCAGCGTAACAACACAGCTACATTCATGTGCACACAGACGCATAAAAAGCATAATAAAAGCATATTCCAGCTCATGAGACTACACAAAGCCTCAAATTATATAGATGAAGGGTTCCCAAATTAAGCATGTTTAAGCATCACCACAGGTAGCAGCGGGTACCAGCAGCAGCTCCCAGCTCTCCTGGCTGACACCTTGATTTTGTACTGCCTAATCTCCACCTCCTTAGCCGGGAATGGTGCCGGGGGCAAACAGCACGACTGAAGGGCAGAAAAACTTAAGAATTTCATATTTTTATGCTTTCTCCTTATGTCCCACTTTCCTCATTTATCTCCAAGTATGCTGTGTCTAGGTAAAGAAAGGAGTTAAAGTTTTCACAGCAATAGGGAGGTAATCTCACTTCACCGTCCACCAAAAAATCAGGTAAAGGATTGCTTGCCTAGCCACAGCCAGAGACCTGAAACAGAGCATCAGTTACCTGACACCGGTTTCCACCCACCCTCTTCTGAAAAGACTGTATAAGAAGAGAAAAATAGGATTTTGGTTGGTTTTTTCTTCTAAACCCAAAGCACGACAAAGGGTAGCCAAGACAAGATCACTCAACATGGAAAAATTCTGAGTGAGAAGACCCAGGATCCAAACCCCAAATAAAGGGATCCCTTTCTAGCTTTGAGTGCAAGGTAATCTTTAGTTAAGTAGCATTTACGCTTGTTGAGATTAAGGATGTGTTTATTTCTTTCAGTAGAAAGTGCCAATTTTAACACCTCTCCCTCCAGTTTATTCCATTCCCACACAGGTTTTTCTGCACCCAGGTCAACACCTTGAGCCAGTGGAGCCCACAAACAACATGCCAATGAAACTGAAGATGGGAGGAGGAAGAAATGGACAGCCAGAGATGACGCGAAGATGGACGCAGTTGCTTAAAAGCCAGCACTGCTGTGCGAAGATGTATGTGGCACCAAGACCAGAAATTCAAGGCTTCAGTCTACAACACCCACGAATATTCTGCTAGGCTTAGAAAATGCTGACATGGCTTTTATTTTTACTCCAAATACAAAGATTTCCAGGGTGCAGGAGAATGTCTCCACTGAGTTCTGTGTCACCTGGACACATCCTCTGGATTAAATAAAAATAAAGAAAGGCAAAGACTTAACCACTCCAGAAATAGCTAACTATAAACCAAAACTACTTGCTAGTAAAGCTAGTACCTCTTATAAAGTTTGGGCTCATTACTCACCCTTTGCACAGGGCGACTGATGCCTCTGAAAAGTAATTACTGACCTGAGACAGTAATCCAGCAGAGCCAAGCCCAGTGCCACCTTAAGTACCTACATGTATGTCCACCAGCACCCAGTGCACAGTCTGAGCTGGCTGCATTTAGTAGGCAGGGAAAACCCCAGAGACAAGCAGAGAATGGAGTAAGGAAAGAAAGTGGGAGGATTAAGAAGTGATGTGATGCAAAACGATGGTTCCTGCTGGGGTCCCATGCATGTGAGACAGGGTCCACAGTGAGGTTGAAGGATACCTGGAGAGACATAAGGTGGGAGTCCTAATTCGCAAAATGAGTAAATGAACAAGAACATGCAGAGCAGGGTAACAAGGCTGGTCAGAAGAGAGACATTCACGAGCACAGCTCTGTATCAGACTTGTATCAGGAAACTAGACATACAAACCACAGAAGCAGAGCTCCCCAGCGAGGGACACAAGTGTTCATGCTCGCTTGGTGTGCTGATCACAGACTGACCTCCAACAAGGCCTCCAAGACCAGCACAGCTGAACCATCATACATATTCTCCCTTGAGCATCAGACACAGAGTGAAAAGGGATCCTAGACAGGTCCCTGACCACAGCAAAATTATTTTTTTTGTTGGACTTAAAAAAGGCACTTGCTTAACTAGCCTGTGCATATCTTAAAAAAAGAAACATGACATAAGGCAATACTGTAATCATGAGTTCTTTACAGATAAATAGCTTTAGGCGCCATGTGAACTGACATGCCACTGAGCAGAAAGACAACCTTAACCTGTCTAGACAACAACCTGATACACACAAATCCAATAGAACAGAGTTTATTGGCAGTTAAGTATCTTGACTGAAAGACTTTCATGAGTAATCAATCTTATCTAACACATCCCCATAGAGTGGTTTTCCCAATACAAACAAACTTCCATTTTCTGGCAACTGTACCTAACACCCCTTTGAGTCAGTAAAAAGTGGGAAGGGGCAACCGCTTACCACCCCGCAAGGTGGCCAGGCTTCAGGACACAATCTTGGGCTACTCCTCCCTCCCTGCCTCCCTCCCCGCACACCCAAGAAGCCAGAACCCACCCTCACTCACTCAACACCCCACCCCATCTTTCCAATGGCAGCCACATCTTCCTTCTTGCAACATCACAGGCATCAGGAAGCAACAATGTGCAAGTGGGGTTTGGTAAGGGGAAGACCAGGCCAGGAAAGCTGAAACCACCTGGCAGAAACACTACCCTCACTGGAAGACTTCAGCTGTTTAGAAGCCCCTTGCTGCTTGAGGCACCGTTCCCAGCACAGTCTAAGAAAGAGGCAGCAGCACACAAGACCACTCTAGAAACAGTTCATGGTCCGCAGTCCACACTGGCCCACCCTAACCTACCCAAAATGAGTTAATACTTGGTGTTCCAAGGTCACTGTTCAACGCTGCACATTTTCACAGCTTCACTCCATGTCAACAGGATGCAACCTTTACACTGGCTGCATAGCCATACCATTTCCAACAGCATCTGCACTAAAATGCAAAAGGGAATATGGGAATATTTGAAATCAACAGTATCTGTTTTCCTCTACCCACTTTCCCAACATCATGGATGGGAGCTTTTGACCTGGATTCCTTCCTCTTAATTTTATTTAGTAATCACAGAGAACTGGTGTTTAGATGATTTAAATGCTATGACACTGACAGTGGTTAATAGCAGCAAATTATCATCTGCATCCATCTTTAAATCACTTTTTGTAATCTTGCTGCATGGATATATAAAAGGTGCTCTTCTGGTTCTGTTCACAGTTGAAATACATCAAAAAGAAATACTCATCTGGTGGCAAGACTAAACTGTATCTACCTTCTGTGTAACTCCTGGACTGCCTGAAACAACTGGTATTAGCCACTGACAAACAGCAAACCAGACGAGATGGACATTAACTGCAATTTTTGTATTGCACTGAATTCCGTTTGTTTTGAAAAGCAGATAGCCTAAACTTCTTTTTGAAATACACTGTTTGAAAAGGAAGTCAACCTTGCCCCACAGAGGAATTTTTATGTCGTTTTAAAACCTTGCCTGTAGCATACTAAGCCTGGAAGGGTCTCCTTAAAATGCCATGTGCTGCCACTCCCCAGTCTGCTCGAGAGCTGCAGTTGAGCAACTCGACAGCTCCTGACTCCAGAGGCCAGGGCACGCTCCTCCACAGCACTGACACCAGCTCTGGCACAGCCTGAGGTATGACCCTGAAACTGCATTCCTCCCTCGCTCGGTTTCTTTCAACTACAATGCAGAACATGTCTCGGAATTTAAAACTATGCTGCTCACAGTACTCTGACTAAAAAATTTTGCAATGCTCTGCTAGGAATCCAAAGTTGTGCATGCACATCGGGATGGCTGTCTTTGCTGGCTCTTAGCAGTTAACCAGTAAAATGCTAACATTTATGAAGCCTCACTTGTCAAAGTTATTTATGCCTATACTTCTTCTGCCCTCACCCCTCTAACCTCAGCCTACCTCGCCCACTGCAGGAGGGGTGCCATAAAGTGCTCAGTTAGGCATTAACATTGAGTTCTACTGCTAATCACGTTCATACTTATTTCTGCTTTGTCCAATGATTAACATCAAGTTTATGTATTCTTGCCTCCCTGAAAAGTGTCAGAGGTTACATAGTTTTCTTCTTTGCTGAAGGATAACCTTTACAATGATTGTGTCTTCTCATCTGTAATTCACTCTGCCATTTTAGAAGACTTAGCCGGTTTAGGTGGAAGCAAGCTATGAAGCTGAAAGCCCATTGTGCAGCAAAAAATAAACTTCACCAACAATGAACAAATGCCAGGTCACCTCAGGAAACAGGCAAGAGAATGCAGATGCATTTACAGACTTACAAGACTTTTGTATGTGTATTTATATGTACCACTCACATCATTTTTAAACGAATACCACATGCACTTCCTTCAGGTGCTCTGAAGAGCACAGTCATTTCTAACACCTATTAAAGCATTCACATAAAGAAAACTTATTAAAAAGTCCTCCTGCCCTGGGATTAACAAAATACCCTGGAGCTGGGACGTTTAGGGAAGAGTTACAGCAACAACAGGGAGAGAATGTGGACACACAGTGCCCTGAGCTGTGTGCTTCTTCCCCACTGACGAGGATGTAACACCATCCCTCAGCTTCGCCCCTGAAGAGAATAATACAGGAGAGGTAGCTTAGTCCACACAAGCCAAACCAAAATGGATATGCTCTAAAACCCAACCCAAACAAGTTTTGGAATGCACATCTCTATGTTCTAAATACACATAAAAAGAAATCAGCAATATGCGGTCTGGAGTAAGAAGGAGAGCTGTAGACTTCAACTTCCTATAGGGCAGAAAATCCCATGATATGTTTAGAGTATGCATTAAGAGAACAGCACTGAAATAACAATCAATATGTGTATAAAATTAGAAGCTTGGCTTTTTAAAATGAACAGACAAGTGTGAAAGGCACAACATTTGGATCAATGCAAAACCAATACTTGAACAGATGCCATGCAAACCAGAGAAGATTAAACATTTAACATGTTCTTCCACAGCTACCTTATAAAAGCTATATAAAACCATCTCTAAGTCAAATCCCTCAAGATGGACAAATTTCCTTTCACGTTTTCCAAGTCGCACCGAACCCCAGCCAGCCTTTGTCACCCCACGTCGGGACACCCGATCCTGGCTGTCGCCCAGGCATCACGCCACGGTCCCAGCACCGGCACCGAGTGCCGAACTTACCGAGCACTGCCCAGCTGCTTCAGCAGCAGAGCCCAGGCAGGGCCGCGTCCCCAGGAGCGTGCCACAGGCACCACCGTGGCTCGGGGGCACCACTACGGTTCAGGGGCACCGCTGTGGTTCAGGGACACTGGCCACCACTGCCCCGGCGGAAGTCTGGCTGACGGAGGCAATAAATGTCCATCACCAAGGCAACGAGGTGAAAGGACAGCAATCTAGGATTTCACCTGAAGAAAGCTTAACATGAACAGCAGCGGGGGAGTGTTGGTTTGGTTTTGGTTTGTGGGGCTGTTTTTTTTCTCTATGTGTAGAGACACTTTTGATTTCAAACCAAGATAGGCATCGGCAAGGTAAATTTCCACTGATTCTAAGGAGAGAAACCAGATTATACAGGAAAGTTACCTGCATGCAGAGACTCTGTGAATCCAGTTTCACCCGCTGTGTACCTCATCTCTGTTTTTATTGTACCTGAAAGTTTGCAAAACATAACAAAATAGAAAAGACAACATATCTTTAACTCAATATTCTGCTTGCAAAACATGTCAGAATGGAAAAGACAACAAATCTTTAACCCAAGGTTTTAACTGTTGGCACTTTTGTTATCCTGAATTTAAAAAGAACACACAACATGCAGAGCCCCTGGTGTGCTGGACATGTAAAAACATATGGTCACCCAAACAAGCTGCTCTTCCATTCTCCCTATTACTGTGAAAAATCAATCACACTTTCATTTGTGTGGTTTTGCACTTTCAAAACAGAGTATTTGTCATCTACTTAAAAAAAGAAGGGCAAAAGGTTTTTGACAAGACGACTAACATTAGGCTACTAAATCTTTTAGCAACTGAAAACATGGATGACCAAGTTAGATTGCAGAAGAGTCATGCTGATTCTTACTTTGATTTGTTGCTGGATTAAACCAACCCACATTACGGCTGAGTGGAAAAAAACTCATACTCTAGGAAGCTATTCCACATCAACCCCTTACACAGAGTGCTACCAGATCAGATTATCCCGTTCTGACATACAGGCACCTACCCAACACTAAACAACATGACGCAGCCTCCAAGGGAGGCCCAAAGCAGGATGCATGGCCAGCAGCCTGCTGCCGTCACCCCAGAGTGAAACTGGCCACCCGTGCACCGACCGAGCCGAGGAAAGCTTGCACTCCTGCACTGCCATCACGCTGCTACTCGGAAGTGAGAAGTCAGTCACCATACTAACGCCACTACCCGTGCCACCTCCCAACGGCACAGGCAGCTGGAACAGGAAGAACTCAGTTCTCTTTCTGGAGATACAGGGAGAGGAGGGGTATCCAACAGCTCAACCTCTGGGGACATCACAGTGACCTTCTGAAGGCCACAGCAAAAGTACCTGCTGAGTCTCAGTATAATTCTTGTGATATCTTAATAATCTTGAAATTTGTCAGTGGCAATTTTGCAAACAGTCTTTGATAAAATCTCAGCTCTGCAATGAAAACAAAAACATGCGCTAAGGGTATGAACTGCATCTCCAGTCTCCTCTGTGAAGTTCAGCACAGGAAAACAGTCAGAGTAAAGGTCGCTGGGTTACAGCCACCTACTTACCTGGCTCAAGCACGGACATCAAAATCTCCTTTCAGGTAGCTTCAACACAAGCAACCTGGTAACGTTGCTCAGATCTTCCTCCCTCCAAGTGTTGATCCCAGTCCTCCTCATGAACTCCCACACTACAACAAATTGTGCCTTTTCTGCGGAATTCTCAACCCCTGCTGCATGATGCAATGTATTTCAAAAAACCCACAAAACAAAACACATTACTTTGTCTAAAGCCGATCTCATAGCAAGTAAACCTAGAAGCTCCTGGAGGCAAGACTACCATGTAATTTGGACAACAGAGATCTCCCTGGCTACACAGAGCCAGCCAGCTGCCCCAAGCACGCCTCCAGGCCAAGGCGAGGGCTGCCTGTGCAGCACAGTGGTGAAATCCAAGATGAACCCAAGTTCTGAGGAAATCAGCTCTGCAGCTGAGCAAAACCTAGCTTCTCGTACTCACATGATGATGCCCCGAGCACAGGAGGACCAGCTTGCCTTAATGCTAGAGCAAGCGTGTATCCATCAGCTCGCTGCGCTGCAGCTGGAGCAGCAGCAGCTCCAAGCATGCTCCTTCTGCAGTGAGTCTGAGGGGCTGGCAGGAAAGACAAGGGCTTTAACCTCACAGGGTGGTCACACGAAGCCAAGCTCCTCCAGGCCACATTAGGCTAAGCTTAAAAGGCTCTGATTATCCCACAATGCTACAAAATCTATGGAATTGCATTTTACTGGCTATCTTACTAATGCACACCAGAGCATTCACATCAACAGACCAAGCAAACAACTAGTAAGCATTCGAAGAACTGAAGAGTTTGGAGAGCTGTGGGAATCAATCTCACATGACAGAAAAATACTAAATGTTTTACAATAATGATTCAAGTCCCACTTCTAGGACTTCAGACCTCTAGGAATAGGTACCATATTCCTGTTTTCCTTGGCCAGACTAACACAGCTTGGGAGGAAAAACAGCAGGCAAAATTTCAGAAAGGCACATGTTTGCCTTAGAGGAACAGTACCGCCATGCTGCTCTTACACGGGGACAAAACAGCACACAAAACTGAAGTGAGCGAGTTAAAAACATGCACATCAGGAGTAGTACACAGAGTTCAAAGGTCCATGCATATCAGCAACAGGGTTAGCAACCAGGACTCAAAACTCCCAGCCCTACGTTGAAAGCACATTATGAAGAAACAGGCTCAAATCACAGTACTGACCTCAAGAAAATGCGTCTGCAAGGTATTTTTACTGCATGTTTAAAAAAAAAACCGTGTTCCAGGTGAATTGTGACCTATTTTTATAAAAATCCGTTGAACTCCATGCAGCTAGATATACTTGAGCAATGTGAGCAAGCATGTTGAACCAGGTCACCACCTGTGGTCTTTAGAAATACCTAAGAGAATGCAAAAGAACTTTCAATTAATGGACTTCTTGTACTACACAAGACTCTATTCTCCTTATTTAACACTTAGACCTATTTATATCACTCACTGAAGGAATTCATCTAATTGGCACGTAGTTTGCTGCATAACCTAATTCATTAAACTCTCCAGTAGTCTTATGCAGATGTCTTCTAGACCCAGCTGTGCCAGTCAAGAAAAAAATTCTTACCCAGCAGCTTGCTTTCTGGTCTTTAACACTGCCAGAGGTTCCCATCTCCTCCCTTCCCGCTGACAGCAGAGACCACAAGAACTGAAGGAAGTCAGGTTAGTTCCACTGGCCTCACTGCCTTGGACAGCCTCAAGCTCACACGCACTCGGAACGGTGGCTGGGAAGGAGTCGCGACCTCTGCCAAAGTGACTTTCCCCTTCACTTGCTCCTGCTCTGCGCTCAGACTCGGTGATTACTTGGATTTCCATCTTCTTGGCTCTTCCACCTAAATAGGCAGCCACTGGCCTGAATACCTACTCCTCCTACAAATACTACCCAAAGAACTACCCCTGAGAAGCTTGCAACATAACAAGTTTGCCATAAGAAGCACAACAATCACTCGGGTCTGCTTAACTTAGCACCATTTTGTGGCAAGTATCTCAAAGGAAAGAAAAAAATAATGTAGCATGAGAAAAGACAGTACATTTGCTGAATCACCTGTATGCGTCACAGATTTATGGTATAAGAAATTATCTTAATGAAGGAAACTTCAATCTGCTTTTCTCTGGGCAAGCCAAGAGAAGTATGTAATCTTGGGTGGTAGCAAAGAAACAGGAAAAGCATTTGTTACACGTTGCTGTTAGGAAGACAAAGCTTTCACTAGGAGTTACTGGTGCATTTGCAGAAGTCTGTGACCTGAAAGTGACCCTCTTACATGGACTTAAGTTTTAAAAGGAAAATAGTAACAAAATCAACACCCAACCTTGATCTTGCACCAGAGATCAGCATCAAGATCTTCTGCATCCAAACTGAACGTTTATTGCAAGTTTAAACACAAAATGCATAAATGAAAACCTGAAGTAACCTCTTTTCCTTCCCTTAGGAGATACAGAAATTCAGTCGATTCATTAAAACCTCAAGCTTTTATTTAAACAAACATCTAACTTCCTAGCATTCAAAAATAGCTCTTCCAGTATGAACTACCATAAAATAAAGAAATAATGTTTTTACATGTGGCATGACTACACTACGCTGGCCCCGCTGCTCCTAAAAGCTTTGCCAATCAGAGTGAAACAAGACCAGCTGGTTTAATTTCAGATATTCATTCAATGGGCAGACAGATCTATTACTTTCCAGCACACAGAAGAAAGCAGTACTTCAAGACTTACAAGTCAAAAGAGAAACACACAAAAAACCAATTTCCCCAGTGTATGCCTAACAATTTTGGCTAGTAATGAAGAACCATCTAAATTCCCAATTAAGGGCCTGCGGTAAGAAGCCACAGGAGGATACAACAGACTTGTTTTCAAAGCATCTTTTCTAGCGTGACAATTAGGTTTTTATCTTTCACTAAGCCAACCTCTGAAAGAATTAAACTTTTATTAAAAAAAATCCAAAATTAAATATCTTAAAGTTGCAGGTTTTGATATAATGAAATCCACCAGGCCTTTAAAATTCATACTTTTTTGAAGTGAAACCCTGTGAATTACACTTAGCATAATCCTCTTAATCTTTCCTGTGCAAAGCACCACACAAATCCAGGTTTAACTGTATTTCAGACTACCACTTCTCATAAAAATCCACTGATTTGTCAGAAAGCCTCCACGAGTAAGCAGTGTGTAAGACCTCAAAGAGAATCACAGAAGGGATGCAGCTGGACTGACCTCGAGCTGATCTCTCCGACCCCACAGCTCACAGCCAGGCAGCCCCAACAGCTGCTGCACACCATACCCTGTGCACGTGCACATCTCCAGGGATGGGACTCCACCACCTTGTCGGCAACACACTGCCCCACACAGCCCGGGCAGGCATGCTGCTGGCTCCTACTCAATGTGCCATCCTCCAGGACCTCAAGGGCCTTCTCCACAGAGCTGCTCTGCAGCTCGCCAGGAGCCATCCTCTCCTGCAGCATGGGGCTATTCCTGCCCAGCTGCAGCACGTGCATTTCATTTGCAGAACTTCACGATATTCCTGCTGGCACAGCTGTTTCTCCAGCTTGTCTGGGTCCCTCTGAACAGCAGCACAACCCTCCAGTGCACCAACCTCTCCTCCCAGTTTGTATCACCTCCACCTCAAAGTTTGCAGACAAAGAACAAATTAGACTGGGGCAGTGCTTTTAAATTTAAAGAATAACAATAATACTACAAATGACAAGTTGGAGATCATTAGGAAACAGATAAAAACAGAATTCCCAGAAAAACAGCTTCAAAACAACTGTAGTCAGGAATCAGGCAGGTAGGAGAGCAGGTTTAAAACCGCTGTGGTTAAGAATCAGGCAGGTAGGAAAACATTAAGCTCAGATTTTATTTGTAGGCAATGACGTGCAGGGCTTGAAGGAGATACAAGCTAACCTGCTGGACAAAGGGCAACTTGTACCTGCAGGCAACCGAGAGCCATTCTGGAAAAGGACAGCTCTTGCTGCTGCTGGGAACACTTACCCAGGTAGCTGTTGCTGTGCTTTGTTACTCCTCATGGTTTGCAAAAGCTTTCCACATCACCCAGAATGGCACCAGTGCTCCCTCGTAACACTACTGTTAAGTGTTTAAACTGAATTTTAATACACACAGTATCCTCACATCACTACTATTGCTACTGTTGCAAGAGTCAAAACCACACTGAAGTTCACCAGATTGATGAATTTAGGAAGATTTATGTATTGCAAACCATCCCAGGAAAAGCACACAGTAAGAATAAGGTCTGTCTGAGCATTCACAAGTATCACTGTGTTTACGTCCAAGGAAAAAAAAAAAAGAAAATTCTCAGCAGGTTTCTTCTGTAAGTAGCTATTACACAAGAGAACGACTGTCTCAGGATGTACCTCAGCAACAGAAACTCCTCCTGCATTTTAGGACTATTTCAGATAAGGCCAGATGGAGCGAGTGTTACGGACCCTCTGCTCGCAGAGCCAGGGGATGCCCCAAGTAGCACTGCATGACCGCAAGGCATCGGACCCTAAGATTAACTAGAACAAGTATGATTTCAATGCTGCTGCTCCAGGTTCGGCACACGTTCATCCACTAACTGTCTGACAGTGGGTGGTAAGTCTTTATGTCTAATATGTATATATATAGGTACACCTATACGTATCTGTGTCTGCATATACGTCTCTCCAGACACACAATGCCGTGCCTGTACCTGCAGACCACACAGCACCAGGAGATGCTCCCAGGCAGTGGGGCTCTGCCACCTGCCCTGGCACTACGCATGCTCCCAAACGGTGTCTGAGCATAGCTCAGGAGGCAGCACGGGATGGGAACGATGCCCAGCACAGTCTGCACGTGGCAGCCTCCTTGGACAGCAGCAACTTCAACAGCACACACACACAGACCCTTCCATGCCCACGGGCCCCAGTGTAACAGCATGGCCTCAAATCTGCCAGCACACACACAGGCAATGACTCCTACGTGCAATCATGTATGTATACAACAATAATCAGCTGTAAAGAGGCGGGAGTTTCCTATGCATACAAGAATAAATCATTATATATACAAAAATCCAAGGAATTACCATATCAAAGTGTGTGTTATCTTGCTTTCCATGACCAAAATTTTAATTCTTTTTGGCATTTGACCAGACTTAAGACTTACGCACTTTGTTTGCAATACAAACATGACTGTAACAAAAAAAAAAACCAGTTCAGAAGTGGGAATGTAGTTTTACCAGTCAAAAGAAGATCATTGATGTGCTTATGAAACATTTACAATTTTGTTAGATGCTTAGAGGTAGGGTTTGGTTTGTGGGGTTTGGTTTCTTGTTGTTTATTTGTCTGGGTTTGTTTGGTTTTTTCTTATATATAATTATTACTTATAGAATTAGTTTTTCACAGTGGAACAGCAGTATGAGAATATCTCTAGAAGATGCTCCTCCCCCACAGAGGAAACAAATCCACTTTCTGATGAGCATTTGTTCATTTCCTAGGAAAGGAGGAAGATGTTCATGAGCAGAATAAAACTTGAACTCACCTACATTTCTGTGAAGGCCACACAATCCTAATACAACTGATGCACACACACCCCACCCCAAATTCAACAGCACTGTCAGTTTAATTAACTGATGATCTGAAACACTGCAGGAGCAGGAGAGCTTTGACCAGAACTGGAGTGGTACCTACAGCCCAAGACCCAGCCCACACCTGTTGAAGTAGACCAAAACATTACTAGAAGCACACCGAGCAGAGCTGCTGTATTTCTGCAGCGCCCAGAGACCTCGCTGGGGCACAGGCCTCATTTCCCCCTTAGCACTGCCAAACAGAGCAGCATCTGAGTTTGCCAGCAGTGTGTCCAAGCACACACAAGACAGGTGAGACACACAGCAGAGGGGAGCAGGTACCTCCAGCTGCTTGGTGCTGCTCATCCTGACCAGCTATTAGCACTGCCGAACTAACAGAGGAGCCCTGTCCTCAGCTGCACATGTGACACTACCCAGGCTTGGGCACTTGGATCACACACAGACTCGCCCCAAGGAACCTTTGCACACAGCAGAACTGAGTGGCAGGCAGATGTGCTGTGGGTATCGGCTGGTGAGAAGTGTGCATTTCCTGGCAGAAACGGATGAAATGCCTTCCTCTACACCACAACATGAGAACATTTCCTCAGAAACTCATTTGTGAGTAATAACCAGTGCTGGAGATCCAGATGTTTCTCGAAAAGTGGGACTACAGCTCAGATTAACATATTCAAATACCTTCCTTAAGAGCCTCTGCGATGGTCAACAGTTAATTTTAGAAGTTAAGAATGGACTATTCAGCAGCTAAGCAGAAAAAAAATAAACATCATAAGAAAATGACACCTTTTTGACTCATGTTATGCTCATTATCGACATGTGTTTTATCTCTGCCACTTCACGCTTTCAAATTCAACTTGAAAGCTTCTACCATTTCATATGATACCTTGAAAACAGTCTGAGATAACACCTTTCCTGACACTGCACACGTGACAGGCTGTTAAACCACACTGGTGGTTTGCTGCAAGTCATCAGGATTTCCCCCTCACTTACCACTCTCTGAGGAAGAGCTACTCCCATTCCATGCAAGATGCTATTTTCTTATACACATATTCTGATAGACCAAACCTCAAGATACTTAAGTTTCAGAGAAGCAACTGCTTCCTATGCACATAGGATATTCTAGACATCTTTTGTTTAAAGCATGTTTTACAAAAATTCTGTTACCTACTTTAAACTCTCACTGACAACCGAGATTAAAAAAAGTCAGTGTTGATTATTATCATGCCACAGGTTAATGTTCACACTCCCTCAGTGAAAAGCCTAGGAAGTGGCTGCAGATAACTAAAACAACTGGTATCTTACAGTTTTATGCATAGAAGATTTACATTCACAAGTATGGTGGTCATCAGCTTTATTTTTTTTTAAGACATGTAAATCTCAAATACCTACTGAACTTATTGCCATTTTGAAAGGCTGATTATGCATACAAAATGCACAAAAGATCCCACATCAAACGGGGGAGGATTGGCTGTATTCATTCCAGTAGCCCAATTAGTTGCCAACTGATCACACAAGCATGTTTATGTAACCACAGTCTATACTCTTGTTAGATATTTAATTATTTTAGACCATTAACAGCCAGCTTTATCACAGCTGCACTGTTTAATGACTGAATAGAGATTCAATAAAAAGATAATCCAACAACAAACTGTGCCTGGAGGCTCATTTCTCACCCAGACAATGGCAGTGCCCTGTTCCACAGCTGCAGCACTGGTGGTATCACCTGGAGAAGGAGAACGATCTGGAGGGCATGTGGGGAACAGGACAAGGAATTCCTTAAATAGCTTTTGCCAGAAAAAACTTTGATAGCAGGAAAACTACCCTAACGGACTAGAAATATCAGTAAGGCTCTTAAAACATTAAATACCTCTAAAAGGAGAGCCCCTTACTGCACCACTTCAGATTCAGAAAATACTGTATCAGGCACATTTTCAGAATGCAAACAGATACCTGCCCCTTTAGGATCTGTTGCTCTGACGATCTAACACTGCTTTAGCAGAGGGCAGGGTGAGCTTTACCTTGGTTCACTGAAATGCATAAATTAAAGTTCTTGTTTTCAAAAGGCTTTGTAGAGATGCACAAGCAAAATACTGCAGACACTATTCCACACACACTTTACATCAAGAAGAGGGAAAAAGCTCTTGAAAACTGAAAATCTGGAAAAGAGCAAAACATAAAGAAATATCCAAGTTTTTTTTACAAAGTTTCATTTTTTTCTTCTGCTCAAACCAGAGATAAAGTGTGATCGCAACATCAATAATTATGCTTTCCCATCATGAATTACTGATGGATACTTATATCTACTGTAATTCATCCCAATGCATTCAGCAGTTGTAACTTTAAACATACCAAGAAAACAGTGCCATAGAAATTACTGCTCAATTAACAATATGGTAAATTGTTAGGCATAATGTGATGTACTCCTATTCATCTTGGTTTGAGCTGTGGCAGAAAAATAACCAAGGATGTTAAAAAGCAATATGCAGTGCTAACGAATACAAAATGCCTATCTGAAAGCAATTTTAGAAAGACTAGCAAACGTTGCTGGCACTAAACCTTATTCTACAATTTCAGTGCTCGGTGTAATAATTTACTACAAAAAGACCTTGTTTGAATCCTGATTCATAGCAAGCCTTCATAAAGGTAAAAAGGTTGAAATTTAGGCTGTAATCCCAGAATTTGACTGGGAGCTGGATTCATGCATTTTGGAGACCTTCACCAATTTCTTTGGTGCTCTGTGACTGGAGTATATCAGGTATTCTCCAGATTTACTGAGTTAAATTAAAACATCATACTAAACCAGGTGAATGCAAAACACCTGTATTTTCAGATATATATATAAATATACATGTGTTGCTTGAAAGAAAATTATTTTAATTACTGCATATTTTACCAAAATAGAAAGGAAATAATGCATTTTGTAGTGTGGAGAAGGAAGAAAGTCTGCAGAAGCCCATGATTAGCACAGTCAAACAAAACATTCCTAAACACAGAATCCTACAAAAACTGTTAACAAGAATGAGAAGCTTGCACAGAAGAGGTCTGTGTTGCAACACAGGAGGTCGGGAAGGCACCCAGCAACCACATGCCACCTGCACCACAAGCAGGACTCACACACATTGCATGAAACCCAGAGCATCAGCTGTGGCAGAAGAAGAGTCAGAGCAACCAGAACGTCTGTCTAGCAGTGTTCTGGAAATGCACTGCATGGGTCTTGATCGCTCTGAAGGCACTTGACATTCGTAGAGAGCAGGGCATGCCTGGGTCTGGGGACCTTGCTCAGCCAGCAGCCAGTAGTCCCAGCTGTTCCAAGCCAGGTCCTGCAACACATTGCATGGCACAATGACACGTGGCAGGGATCAGCGCTTGCCAGAGAGAGAAGCAGGCTACATTACAGTTACTTTGGGATAGCAGAAACCATATGTCACCTGTCTTAACAGCCCACCGAGTGTCTGATGCAAGCCAGGGCTTTTCTTACAGCTTTAGGATTGGGGAATAAACATATTTACTGCTGTCAAAGCTACCTTGGTGGGCAGAGGGTACTGAGAGGGTGAAAGCAGCAGGCGAGGTGGAGGTGGGTGGGCTTCTTCAGCCTAGAGAAAAGAAGGCAGAGGGGCTGCAACTGCTGCCCACCAGAGCCCTCTGCAGGGACCAGCCGCCACCCCCGAAGGCCTGCGGCAGAAGGCCAAGAAGTAACCAGTGCAAGCTGGAACCAGAGAAACCCATTTAAGTGAAAGGACACATCTTCCACATCATCAGGTGGTGAAGGACTGGGACGGGGCCCAGTGGGTGCTGCTGACAGCCCCATTCCACCTGCTCTGACGCTGCCCAGCTCAGAGCCAGGGCCAGAGCACACGGTCCCCAGGTATCCCTTCCAGAGCTGGCATGGGGCTCAGTCCCCTTGGCCCACCACATCTGGCAGCAGCTCCAGCAGAGGGTCTGTGGCATAGCCCGCAGCACCTGAGATGAGATGTCCTAACAGATTGCATGTAGCAGCACAAACTCTTACTTCCTACTAAATGCACGCATGCAGACAAAGCGGACCAGGATAGATGTTTCTGCTCTCTGCAAGGTGCCTTGGAGAGCCAGAAGCCGCTGCACAACAATGCTGCACGCTGCAGGGCCCCTCAGCTAAGTCCAACCACTGATCAGCATCTATCTGTCCGCAGGAGAGAGAAGAACCCAACAGATCCAGGAGAACAGCAATACAGCCTCAGCTCCATCCCCTGTGCAGCCAGGCAATGCTGGCAGGGTACCCTCCTTGCTTTGCACCTCGGTTCCCCTGGCAATGCGGCGAGATGCAGGGGAGGTGCATGGATCATCGGTCTACCTGGCCAGGGGGGCAAGCCAGTGGACAGTGTGAAACATGGAGATACAGACCCAGAGGCCAAAGACAGACCCCAGACCTTCAGAGACACTGAAAACCTGACATCTGAAAAGAGCTCAGCCTGTACTTTACACTTATACAGTAGTCAAAGTCTTCTAATCTTCTTGCAGCATTTACATTGCCTGTTATTTTCAATGTGCAGAGCAGTGAGCAATGCACTCAGTTTGGAGGCAGCCACAATGCACTGGTAGCTGTATCTGTACCATGGAAATGCTGTTAATACCCAAGGCTTTTTTTTTCCCCCCCTTTGATGAAATAAGTTCTTTTTTTTTTTTTTCCATGTTGTAAAAGAAACTCAAATAAAGAAAAGGTAAAAAAATACTGAGAGCTTTTTTGGTTTACATTAATTAACTATTTCTGCACACATACTGATGGTAGAAAGCTCAGAGTTGGTGGTGGGGTTTTTGCTTTGGAGGGTTTGAAGTGTTGTTTGGTTTTGGGTGGGTTTTGTTTGAGTGTTTTTTTATTTTCATTAACTGCTTATAGGGAACTTAAGAATTTGTGAAATCCTATAAATAAATGGATTGTTGCCGGACAAAGCTCAGAGGTTAGCTCAGTCACTTGTTCCCAAAATGGTACTTGACACTGACGAACTAAGAAATACTCATTAAAATATTCAACACTCATTATCCAAAACAAAGGATGGACTTTGTGTTCTGCCAGGCATTCTGGATACAGAATGTGGCTCAATGCACTGAACAAAAGCCACATTCAGAATCAATGTATTGCAGAAGATCTGCAATAAGGTCAGTCATTCATCATCTCTGAGCAGGACCTTGTCCCAGAGAAACACAGATGCCTGTTCTTGGAAGAAGCAGAAAAAGAAGGGAGCAGAGGGCACAGAAATGCAGAACTCCTTAGCCAAGTTACAAGGCAATTGAACAGCTTCTACCTCAATATTCTGTGGTGTTCGCAATGTGACACAGGGCCCGTAACAAGCAGGTAGAAGCAATAATCTCTTCACCACAACTGGCTGTGGTTCCAAAATTAAACAACTAGTATAAGTTTTCAAGATTCAGAGTTTCATATTAATTTCCTAGCTGTATCTAACTCAGCAGCCTGGGATTACAAATACGAGCTATTTTCACAACCACTAACATCTTAGCTCATCATTTGAGCCTTGTCTTGCAGCATAAAACAACATCTTTCCCTGGAAGAGCAGAAGCCTGCCTATGAGGCAGCATGGGGATCTAACAGAGCTGTTTGCGAAGGATGTGCTTTAACACCATTAAGTCTTTCAGTTTTAGAGACCTCAGTCAGGAACACTGAGACTCAAGGATTGGATTTTTTTTTCCAAGACAACAAATGAGTATTACAGCAAATGAAGTACAGTGGTGAAATGAAATTGGAGTAACACAAATTAACAGAAGCCTGAAGAACACACTTTGTTTCCTCCAGGCAGGTTTAAATGAATGTCCCATTCCAGAAATAACAAGACTACCTACAGAAAGTCCAGTTCTGCTTCTAAACAATTACTGTGGCTGCACAAAGTGGAAGGGGAACAGCTAGGAGCTGCTGCAGAGACACCAACATCCAAATGCACACAGAACTGCATTATTCAACAGGCTACTGCTTTTGGATATGTTGGGAGTTTCAAAACAATATACAGCCTTTGACATTTTATGTGATGTTATTTGGCCTCTACATAATTTCATATTTGCAGTTGCTTATGTTGAATATAGCAATATCTGCCCAGAAGATCAGGTAACATCTCCAGAAAACACAACTGCTGGTAAGGAACTCATGACACTGAAAAGTGCCAAATCGATCAGCAAAGGAATAAAAGTAAAGCTGACAGGCACCAGCAGTGCTGCAAGGCAAAACAAAACCATCCCTCTCTCTCCTCTCCGCTCAGCCACACTTGTCCAAAGCTAACTAAAAGGAGCTCTAAGTCACTGCCCAAAGGAACTCCAAAACCCAGGCAGTGCTAGTGCACAATACCAAGGCAAGCTATTTTGTTTCCTAAGACTTCAGCCAGACTGCTTTAAATCACCAACCACGACATAACAATGAGGGTGGCTGTGCTGAGATTTCTTTGGCCAGCACGAAGCTTGGGGTTTTACCTTTTTGCATCAAGCTTCCCAGAAGTGCTATACAATCCAGGTACCTTCCTGCACCCAGCGGAACACCACCTAGACAACTAGCATCATCTCCAAAGCGGCAGCATTGTCACAGGTTCAGACAGAGGACTGAGGGGGCAGAACCAGCCCAGCATACACAAACTGCACGGCTAAGTCAGAGTCTGTTTACAAACTCTTCGGGGCTATCCTCTCCTCCCAGGTTCCACAGGGAGCGGTGAACACTCACGTAAAAACACATCCTCTCTGCCTGCAAGATCTCCAGGAAACAACAGGTACAACCCGCAAGCAATCGCCAAAGAAGTTCAGTTAGGGAAAGTACCTGAAAATTTTGTCAAACTTCTGGCTTTTTCACCAAACCCCTACAAAGTGCATGAAGAAACACAACTGAAGTTGTGTTTTGCAGGAAACATTTTAGAAGACAAATTAACTTTGAGCACTGGAAACAAGAGAAACCCCAGCGTTTTACCCTGTGTGTTCACTCATGCAGGAGTCCCCCAGATGAATGCTACAGCAATACAGAGGGACCAGGGAAGAACCGCCTTCTAAATTGAAAGTGACTTAAGCACAATATACTATTCCCAAGAGAACAAACAGACTTTCAGACCCCTAAGCTAACCTGTACAGGTATCAACAATTTATAAGCAAGAAAAGGAAGCTTTAACACACCAAAACCAGAAAAAATAAAAAAGGAGAAAAAAAAACCCAAAACCAAAAAAACTCAGGCAGTGGACTCTGTGAAAGACCCAATCTGTGCATATTGAATTAAGCCTGATTGCAATTGCCCTCAAGGACATTCGGCCTCTCCACCACCATTCACGCTCAATACCTTCCTGGCATTTGGCCTCCCTGGTAGGAAGCTGTAGTATACACATTCTTACTGTACACAGAAGGGGAAGAAAATAGCTTGAAAGGTTTGCTAAATACAAAATAAACAAGGTTTGGTGAACAGGGGAGCTTGCTCAAAATTCTGCAACTCTCAATCCAGTGTTGCATCCAGGGAAAGAAGGGATCACAACTACAGCAGAGCCATTTTCTCCAGAGGTGGTCTGCAAGTCCACGGCAGGAATTCCTACCTCAAGGCATCAACCTGGCACCCAGGACTACCTAATATGTGCTGAATCTGGGCATGCTTTCCAGCACAGGCTGCAGAGGTAACAGGAGCAGTCCCAGCCCTGGGCAAAAAAATTATAGCAGCTTGTGTGGCACAAATCATAGCCCTTTTCATCAAGTGAAGTTTTGCTACCAGGGGAAATCTGAAAATCACTGGCCTACAGAAACAGATTGCCACGTAACAGCTCTATGGAGCAGGTATATTCTCTATTCCTAAGCATCTTCATAGCAAGAAAAAAAAAAACCTCAAAAAAAACAAGGCACAAAACTTCGATACGTAGGCAAACTGGTGAACACAGAGTGATGCCACAGGGAATGACAGAACAAGCAGGCTGGAGAAAACAGAAAGAGGAGGAAAAGTACAAGTTCCTCCCATGCAAGGAGTAACTGCCAAGGGATGGGAAGATGACTAAAACAGAAAAAAGTCACAGCACAATAGGTGGGTTGCCAAAGATGTAAGGCAGTAATGACAGCGAGAATAATCACTAAGCCTTCAACCTTTTGCAACAACTTTGTCTTGTCTGATCTTTATCATCTCAGAGGAAGAAACTTCTTAGCTCAGTGATTTTCCAACTAGACCATACTCCATCCGAGCAGCAGCATGGCCAGAACTACCATGAAATTGTAAGTCAGCTGAAATAAATGGAACAATCTCACAAGTAGTCTTTCCCAAGTCACTGCTTGAATGCAAAAGGGTAATTTTTATTTAATATTCTTCAAGAGTGCTGGCCAACCCAGCAGACTGCTTCACTGACATGCAAAGCCTACTACTCAATTCGCTAGTATCTTCTGATAGGAATACCTAAATATTTCTGCATCCATCAGCAGTAAAGTGGTATCTCCTCACACTTCAGCTTTCAAATAGCAATATGGCCATCCTATTCTTTCCTCATCCAGTCTTCCATAAAACCTTGTGCTGATTTTGGCTGGGGTACAGTTAATTTTCTTCATAGTAGCTAGCATGGGCTATGGTTTGGATTTGTGCTGGAAACAGTGTTGATCATTCAAGTGAGGTCAGGAAATGGTAAAAGATAATAATAAATCAACATATCCCCAGCCCTGTGCTCTCATACACCTCCTGCCTTTAATGCACCTTTCAGGTATTGAAAGCATTTATGGAATATGGGGGAGTGGAACCTCTCCATGAAAAATCACTTACTCTAAGGTGATTGCATAGTGCGGGTCATTCTCTGCTTCCATTTACCAACAACCATGTCTGTCCCTTTGACTGGAAGACTCTTGATTATTCAAAAAGAAAAATCTCTTTACTGTCAGTAAAACCACAAGTCTATTTCAATCTAAGCTACATAAGACTAAGGACTTACGCGATATTAACAGCCAGTTTAACAGTGGAGAAAGGCTTAAACCCCTTCTGAATACCACCTTTATCTAAGACGACATAAAAAGCACAGATTACAATCAGAGATCAGACATGAAATCCAAAGGTCAAGAACTGCACCCATCTTCACGCACCAGTCCTTAACAGCAAAGAGCAGGTACACTTATTCTTCAATCCTTTGTTCACAACTGGATTTAACAGCAGTCCCCAGTGACTGGAGCAGAAGAGTGTAACCATCTGGTCTCACAGGTAGCAGAAACAAGATCACGATACCCAGCAGGAAAGAAAACCCAGAAAGTGTTTCAAAATGAAAAAAGCTGTTGCTAGGCAAACACATGAGTTGTGTGAATGCCAGAGCAAGAAAAAGTCAGGAAGTCCAGGTAAGAGCTGCAGGTGACTTTTTTCACACAGAGGTCCTGGATTTTCAGAGATACCATGCTTGCAGGGAACACAGCAAAAACACGTGTGTTCCTCACAGTTGGCTCTTCCCCCCATGGCCTGTTCTTACCAGCGGCAGCCCCGCTGCTGCCACAGCACTCCGGCGAGCTCTGGCTCCATCGCAGCCCTGGGCTGCCCACAGGGACACGGCAAGAGTCCCAGCCCTCGGGGGACAGTGTCCCCATGGCAGCTCCAGCCCACCCCAGCTCCCCAACAGCCCAGAGAGGTAACCTAGCAGAAGCTGCCTCGGAAAGCCAAGCCAGCTGCAGGACACATCTGAAGACCATCTGACCTCCTGATAGGAACTACTTCGGGTCAGACATCCAGCAGAACCAGTGTGGCAGCCCCAGCATCCACCAGCCCTGGCGTGCGATTCCAGGCTGATGGACATCAGCTGCAGCACTGCCTCACCTCTCCGATAAACATCAGGATACTGAGCGTTAAACGCACTGAAACAAGCCGCTGCTAAAATTCAGGTTTCCACAGCAATGCTACCAATGACACACAGTGCTTCTGTAGTACACTCTCGTGTTATCAAACACTATCGGCATCTGTATTCCAGCTTGCGGAGTTACACCAGTTTGAGGACCCTAATTTCATTTTCCAAACACTGCAGTCCTGGCATTTGAAGTATAGAGCCTAAGCTGCAAAGAAACCAAAGGTGGTCACAGTGCTTAGTGACAACCCTCACCAGTTACCGTCTGCAACAGTCATTTCACCACTCGCCTTCAAACGTGCTCTCGCATGGCTTTGCTGCGCAGGTTAACGGCTTTGCTTCTTGTGCAAGTGTGAGGAATTTGAAACAAAACCTCCACCCCTGCTGGGCACAGACAAGCGAGGGCAGGCAGCCCACAGCAGCAGAGCCAGCTCGCTGGTCGCTCCACGGCACAGAGCACACTTGCACAGGTTACAGTTACCTGCGCCAAATTACACCTCATTGTCTCACTGGAGTGAAATGAAGAAAAACAAACGCAGTTATCAGTAGTTCAGAACTGAACTGACTGGACTTAAAATCAGACTCCATGTCAGTAGCACAATGGATTAATGGTAAATTTCATTGTGTCAGCAGGATGAGCAAACAATGCAAATTTTTGCTAAATCAATTCAAGCAAGTATCAGAGGCATTTCTTTCACAACATCATCCATCAAAACACAGTGACTGAAGTCATGACTGAAATGCTTTAAAACATGCACAGTTCCAACCCAAATTTTGGACAATATTCTATGGACAAAAGTGACTCAGGTAAGCATGCAATATCAGAACATCTCCACAAGACTTGACAACACATTAGCTACCAACTTTACCACCTGAACTCTGAGGACTTCAAGGCTGCTCATTAGCGCTTATGAAGGACCCATGGCTTTGACAGCTTCCAAAAGGGGCTCTCCCAGCATGCTGCAGTAAGAGCATGCAGGCATATGGTAACTGAGGCTGAGGAGAACTTGGGGGTGCTGGTGGATGAAAAGTTCAACACTGGCAATGCCCACTCGCAGCCCAGAAAACCAACCATGTCCTGGGCTGCATCACCAGCAGTGTGGCCGGCAGGGTGAGGGAGCCAATTCTCCCCCTCTGCTCCACTCTGTTGAGACCCCCGCTGCAGCACGCGTCCAGCTCGGGGGTCCTCAGCACAGGAAGGGTATGGACCTGTTGGAGCTGGTCCAGAGGAGGCCACAGGGATGATCAGAGGCTGAAGCTCCTCTCCTGTGAAGTCTGGCTGAGAGAGTTGGGGTTGTTCAGCCTGGAGAAGAGATGGCTTTGCGGAGACCTTAGAGCAGCCTTTCAGGTACATAAAGGGGCCAACAAGAAAGCTGGAGAGGAGCTTTTTACAAGGGCATATAGTGACAGGACAAGGGGAAATGGCTTAAACTGAAAAGGCAGATTTAGGCTAGATGCAAGGGAGAAATCCTTTATAGTGAGGGTGGTGAGGCACTGGCAGAGGTTGGATGAGGCTTGAAGCAACTTGGTCTACTAGAAGGTGTCCCTGCCTGCAGCAGGGGGGTGGACTGGATGGTCTTTAAGGTCCCTTCCAACGCAAGCCCTTCTGTGAGTGACAGGCTTTTTCCTTACCCTTGGGCCTCATAGGTAACCCACGCCCAGCTTGTAACTACTTAACCTGATTTACGTTTGACATTTTAAGCTACAACAGCAACTAGTCAGACACGAATAAAACACCTGACTGCACAGTTGCACTTCATGGGACCACTGGTACAGCTGCAGGACGTCTCTGCAAAGCACAGCTCTACCCTCAGCCCCCAGCCCTGGCCAGAGCTGGCAAGCCCAGTACGTGCAGAGCAAGATCTGCCAGATGGTCCTCACAGCAACCATCTCCTCAGCTTCATGGGGTTCAAGAAAAGCACAGCCACCACCCTTGTGGGTGCAGCTGGGCCTTAAACTGAACCAGGTACAAATGAAACCAAATCCTCAAATCAAGGAAGAAAAATGCAAGAGCTTCTTTATCACGCTAATTAGACCACTGAACGAGAAAGTACCTTCTGGATAAAAGAGGCAACAGGACAGCACCGTCAGAATAACCTACTTCGTACAAAAATATATATATAGTGTTACCTTAAAAAAAGATAAAAAGCCATTCAAGTTAACTGCCCACTATTTCTACCAAAGGCTGTTTTGAAACACTGCTGGCCCCCACATCTACATCTGGTTTTCAGACCTTTAGCTCAGCTTACTAGTGGCCAGGTTATGACCACTTTTGTTTCTGCCCAGCCCTCAAGTTTCTGTGGCATCGGCAAGCATCCACGCAGCACTACCAGGAGTCCCAACACGCTGCTAGTGCTCTAGTGGTTTGCTTGTGCAAGTAACACAGCCAGCCAGATGAGGAAGACCAGGAAATCAAACAAAAGTCTCCACTGCTTCTTTGGGCAAAGGGTCACCAGGCAAATGAGGTGCCTTTTTAAAGCTCGGCTTTGACAGCTATTATTGTCAGAAAAGCACTCAAAAGAATAACCAATTGGTCTGTCAGCCCAAAGCTGCCTCCAAATCAGTAGGACAAACCAAGCCACACAATATGAATCTAGAACACAATAAACTCTGAAAAGTGGAAAAATCATGCTCTGAGAAACTATTCACATTACAGTACTTCAGTGTCATCAAACAATTTGGATTGGAAGGGACATCTCTAGTCAAAGCTCCTGCTCCACAGGGTCAGCACTGACTTCAGACCAGCTGGCTCAGGACTCCATCCAGTTGGGTCTTCAAAAGCGACCCCTCAACCTCTCTGCTCCAGTGTGGAACAGTACTACAAACTGAGGAACAGATGCACAAGGAGATTCATGGCAGGTAAAATATTCTGGGCTTACCAAAGGTAGCACCACATGAAGTTAACAGAGTGTATTTCTTGGATGAGTTGAAAAAAAATTGCTGCATAAAATGTATGTTGTAGCTCTTACTCATCAAGACTTCAGTGAAGCAACAATGAAACAGCACAGCAAAGGCTTCTGTTGGTTTAACAGCTAGCTACGGTCACAACCAGAAAGAAGCTTGTGAGGGAAGAGAAAACGCCTGCGATACTCCCAGGCTGCTAATACCCATGGGATATCTAGTTTTTCATAAGAATACTCTTGGACTTGTCTCCTACCAGTATCTTACCAAACATTACTGCTAGAAGAGGATTAGTACCAGAACTGTGGGTGAGAACTAGCACAAGACCTAGCCGAGGAGACGACAAAATAGAAGAAGAAAGCCCTCCCATTGGGAGGGCCATGAGGTTCAGAGGCAGGGAGGTACTACCGATGGAGAAGACAGTAAACAAGACTCATCCTACTCTCTGTGCTACCCAGTCAACCTCTGCTCATACAGCTAGTGCCGGTGAGTCACCATTAAGGACACTGTCAGGACACAGGTGTGCCACAGTATCATTAAGACCACCCTACCCTGCAAGGGAAAATGAAACCACAAAGCTCCTTTGCACAGCAAACAGGAACGAGAAGTGCTTACTCAAGCCAAGGCTGTGGGAGCAGACATTGCTCACCTACAGTCCTGGCTGAACTTGCACATGAACTTTTAGCACTGAACTCCTGACCTCAAGGAGTTAACTTTTTTTGATGGACACTGGAAACAAGGAATAAAATATTAAGTGATAAGACTCGGCCAGATGGAACCGATACAATACAAATAGCAGGGCTGAAAATAAAGGTCTTTCTCCCACCCACCAAACCACATGCTTTCAGTGCTTATTCGAGACACGCAGGGCTGTGTGACTGCAGAGCAGGCAAATGCAATTCACTGGAACAGTAGAAAGCTAACCTGTCCTAAACTGTGATTTATTTTTAATCCGTTTTTGCTAACCTGTATCAATTTACCTTGATATCAGAAGAGTGCCAGCACAAATGGCAGGGAGCTAGCTGGAGCTAAGGAAGGGTAAGGGAAAAGCAAAGCCATCTACCCTCCCCACTTTAGCAGCAACTTGACGTTATATTTAGCTCCTTTGATACACAAAAAATAAATATCATCTTAAGAGCAACCATTTTTTGTCAACTGGTGAATGTCTCCTAACCATAGGGAAAATGCTACTATTCATTAACTTGACGAGATTCATAAAGTTTTCACAAGTTTAGGTAAGTAACTGTATTCCTAAAAACAGTATAGTTTCCTATTTAGTACAGTGCAATGTATAGTACTGATACACTTCTTGAAAATACTAACAGAATACTTAGTTTTGGCATTCCAATAAAAAAAATGTATAAACAATTGGAAAACCACCCCAAAAGTTCTAGATACTTCGCACTTTGAGCACTGCAAACTGCAACAAATGGCACTGTACAGCACTCAAGCAGCCTCAGGCAGAGCAGAAGTATCACTGACCAAGAGATACAAAGTTCTCTTCCACTTTCTAACAGCTCTGCAGCAGCTACCCACAGGCACCGATGCAAAACTATGCCCGAGGATACACAACATCAGCAGTGATGCAGCTCCAGCGCCATGCACACACTTTCTCAGGCACTCAGCTCCTCACCTCGCCACTCCCTGTCCTCCTGAATCAGCTTTCCTAGCCAGGGCAGGGAAGTTTACCATCTCCTCAAGTGTGGGGTTTTTTTAAATAGTCATTATTAAGTCCGTTCAAACAGACAAAAATGTTTGAGTGACATACCTCCACTTTCATTTAACAGAAGAAAGCAAGATTTCATACAGACACACTCAAAAGCTAGGAAGAAAAGAAGCCTGGCTGGTGTTCAGCAGAGAAAAATACTTAAAATGTGAAGCAACATCTCTATTGTAATTTCTCAATGATTAAAAAGTTAAATACTTTTGCTGACTTATTTCAAAAGTTGATGACAGTTTACGTAAGTTACTCCACAGTGTGAAGGAGATGCAATATACTCTCTCTCCCTTCGAAGAGAGAGAAACCGGATGAATAGAAGATGATGACTGCAAGCAAAGCACAACCCCCAAAAAATTCCTTTGGCTCTCCTCCCTTCAATGTGTCCAAAAAACTTCTTCCTTGCTGTTAGTTTATCTTCCAGATCACTTCATTCTTGGAAGATAAAATGCTGCTCCATCCTCCGAAGACCTTGAACACAACCACAAGCCGCCCGGCAGGCGTGGGGGACCAGGAGAGCGGAGTGCTGCCTGAGCGACTGCGACCACCTTAGGTGCACATGGACACCAACCAAGCCTCACAGAGCGGCACCCTCGAGGCCTCACATCCAGTCTCATCCCCACCACACCAGTCACCAGACTGACAGTCACCAAGGAAGTCACCCCAGGACACATTCTACCAAGGGTCACTCATCACTCCCATCTCTCCAAAATCCTGCCACGCTTAAAAAAAAAACAGTAAGACTTTGAACTGCTTTAAATTAAAAACACAGAGAAAAGCACAGATTATATGAACGTACTTCCATCCTCAAGCCAGGATTATTCAAAACTAGGATCTGTCAAAGGAGAAAGGGTGGCATGATTGTGCACCATTCCAAAGAATTCTGCTCTTCTCCAGCAGGTAAATTGCATCAAAAAAAGAAAACCTGCCTTGAGTTGGCACAGCGCCAATGGAACAACACTAATGCATGCAGTCAGGCACAAAATTAAGGTACTGTAGCATAACTGCAAAGCACAATTCATTCATGGAATTATTCCTCATATCCCGCCAAGTGTTCTCAGAATTGCAGATATTTTTGATTACAGGCAAGATTCTTAATTCCTAGAAATCAGATATCTGACAAATATCTGCACCCTGCCAGTGTGCAGTCATTAGGGTTTAAAAGAATGAAGGGAGGAAATCCAGAACAATTACAAATACGCACCTTGACTTTGCTGCCCAGTCAACACATCATCTGGCAGACAGGCATTTCATAATATACTCAAGAAACAAGTTTTTGGATTTGTTTTGTTGGAGCTCTGGGTTGTTTTGGTGGTGGGTTTTGGTGTTTGTTTCGGTTTGAGGTTTTGTTTGTGAGGTTTTTTTAAACTGTTTTAACTGTAGTCAGCTTCTGGGCCTCTGCTATTTGACCATATCTCTTATTTTAAAATGAATTGCTAGCTAATTCCTGCTTCTTTGCAGAAAAAAAAAACTTTCCTAGAGTTTTGGTTTTCTTCCTTCTTTATGGGAGGGGAGAGGAAGAGACAGAGGGAGCAGGGGAAGGCAGCACTTCAGCATTAGGAACTCATCGGTTTAAAAACCCCATGCTGGAAAAAGCTGGCCTGACAGCAGGTTAAGCACTTCTCAAAGCTACAGTTCTAGTCCCGGTTGAATGTGAAACCCCTGGCAGGTTTTCATAATGAAATGGCACCAGCTCAAGTCCCAGCCAAGCAGAGCAGGGCAGCAGTATGACCACATTCCTTTCCTCCCGGTGCATGCACAAGGCTAAGTCACCCAACCTGCGCGGCATTCTTACCCAGCTTACCAAAAATAACAGTGTTTACAAGATTACACTCCATTTCCTTCTAACAGGGGACAGAGCTGCCTAGTAGCATTTATTTTACTGCTACAGTAAAACTCTTATTCAATACAATTAAACATTTAAAAGGAAGTGGCAGTGAAAGCAAAAGATGAAGAAATTTATGAAAGTTAGAGATTTCCTCTGTTCACCAACACCAAAATTTACAAAACTAACTAAATCAAGCTACTTCGGCACATCGATATTACATCTATGACTTCTTATCGACTGAAACTGTTAGACAATCCATCCCTCACTGCTATTAAAAGGCCTAGAGGTTTCCAGCTTGCTCAGAGAAGTCCCAGTTTATATGCCACAGAGTTTAAGCAAGAGGTCCTGGCCCCATATAATCCTCAGGGACTAAGAGGTTTTCAGTTTAGCCTGATTCAGCTGAAATCAGTTAGCTGTCAAACAGGCAGCATTTACATCAGATCTTGCAACACAAGCATACAGCTGCTCCACATAGCCCCCCCCACAGCAGATGCCTTCTTTCGGCTTCAGGCAGCCTTACCCACAAGTATGACATGAATAAAGATAACAGGACCAAGTCCCACAATCTCTGATGTGGCCTTGGGATCCTACAGCACCTGTGGAGATAGCCCATCTCGCATAATGAGCTGTATTTGGTTTAGAAAGGATAAATATTGTAACCCTTTGAACCTCTCATTGTCTGAGGATGTGACTCCAACCTAGAAGCCACTGTGGCCTATTCTTTCTTCCTGTAACATCCTTGGGTATTAACCTTATTCCCTTCTCAAAGGTAAGCTCACCTATCATGCCTGCTTACATTTTCAAGCAGAACACAAATCCCCCTATCAGAGATTCATTCAACGTAACTCCCCGACACGAGAAGGCTGCTCTGGTGGCAGGAAGGTTCTGCTCGACAGGCGCGGGGCACTCAGTCCGTGTTTGCTGTCCAGGAACGCCGTGTCCGAGCACAAACAGAACCTTGAGTGCGCATTTACCATTGCACAGTGCCCTCCGATGGCCAGCCCACAACACGGATCTTGAAAATCCTAAAACCCGACGAGATGCTCATCGTCCTGGCCCAAGGACAGTGTTTGGGCAGTAAGGAAAGCAGCGGCCAAACGACCCGCCACCATCCCTCACCCGACTGCACAATGACCAGCTCACTTTGTAAGAGAGCAGGGGTGAGGAGAGACACAGCTGTCCGGGGAGCATATAAAACTAAAATTTCTTCACTCCCTCAGGCCCACATTTTAATACAAACCAGCTTAAATGCCTTTACATTAATTTTACATTAAAACTAGAATTTACTTCATGTCAGTAACAGTGGCCAAAATATGCTGATAACTCAATTAAAAGCATAGAAATCAAAATGCAAGCTTTTATAAAAATCTATTGACCTACTAAGAACCATAGCCTATTAATTTTGTTATGATGCCACAACAAGTAGATACGCAAGCCTTTTCATTTCTGAAAGGCTTCCTTACCTGGACTTTTTATCATCATTTAGAGTTTTACATGCTATCCCTGGGAAGCCAACGCACTCAGAATCTATAAAACCAATTCAGGTTTTTTTTTCTCCATTTAAAAAGTCAATAAAAAAGTTACTATTCTGAATTGCTTATTACTAAGACACTGCATTACCGCTGCGACCAAGGGAGGCCCCTGCTCACACTCCATTGAAAGAGTTATGCTTTTATATAACTGGAGTATTCAGAGCAGAAACAACAGATCTCTCTTTTCAGAGAGCCTGCCTTCGCAGCGCTGTTCACAAAAGGCACACCTTCTCGGGAACCCGAGGGGTTGTTTCCCTACCTAAAAGCCTCCTGCCTCACAGGAGCCACAGACTGAGCCGGAGCACACGGCTGGCTGGACCCCTCACACTGCTCTGCCCGTCTTACAGCTGGGATTCAGCAGTGCCTGACACAGGACCATGACTGTCTACGAGCTGCTTCTCTGGCACACCACCCACAGCAATGCCCAGCACCCTGGTCATTCATCCAACACGCTTCCCATCCTCGCTGCTCCAGGAGCCAAGCTGGGAACCAGCGCAATGAGGGGACACAGCTTATAAGCCACTTCTCGAGGCAGCATATCAGAAAACATGACCTTAAATGTGATTCCAGCCATCTAGAATACAGACACTTCCCCCCAACAACTCGCCAAAATGCTCATTTCAAAAATGTATGGTTTGCTTAAAATGCCAAGTAAAGAAATCCAACGCCAAACTCCACTATGTCATTGCTTTGTCATCAAGTCAAGTGGGGGAGGAAAGATTGAAGCCTTTTTCCTCAACGATAAATCAAGTTAATCATCCAGCAGTGCAGTAACATACCGCTTCTGAGCAGCCCCATCCCATGAACAGCACCAAAACACACACAGACAAACCTCATTAACATGATGTCCAAGGTCAGGGTCCAAGGCATCCTCAATGGAGACCATTCCACAGCAACAAATCCATCGGAAACACATAAACATGAGACACAAAAGCCAACTTCCTACATGCTTTGCTTTGAAACAGTTTGCACAAAAAGAGACAGCTTGCCTGCTGCATTGCGGCCACACTCCTTATCACCTCGCAGCCCAAGCTCTGCTTCACCAGGATGCCACTGAGGCAAATCTTATCTTTATTCTTTACCCTGATAGTAGATAAAGTATAACTAAGCCTACACTTCACAGGAATTCACCCCACCTGCAGGTGCCATTTCCATCATACCCAAAAACTGTTTTTGTTATTATTTACCAAAAGCATGTCTCATTCTCCTGAGATCTTGAAATCCTTCAGGATTCATTTCTCACACACAGTGCTTTGCCCAGTATGGTACCAAGATAAGAAAAAGAGGTTAAGCCACAGTGACTATATCCAGAACTATTTATTTTAAGGCATATGGAATTATATCTCATGCATCAAGATACTTTCATGAACATAAGCTCTTTGTGACAATTTCTAATGCATGACAAAACGCCATCTCAGTAGGAAGCTTGCAATTTCGGTTTATTCAATTGCAAGTCATGGAAGCTGAACAGAACTTGAAAAGAGAAGAATGCTGGAATTGGAGAAGGCAGTTTCACACGCAAGCCTCTTTTTTGCCTGTATTTTAGAACATAAAAAGAGACTCTTTCTTCAAGGATCTTTTTCTGAAGACACGTTACTTATTCAACCAAAAGAGATACAAGAAGCTGCAAGTTTTTCTTCCACCCAAGTACACTTGAGAAAGGGGAAGGGAATATTTGTGGAAACTTCCATTTTGTTTGGGCCACAACTGATTCAATAGCTCTCAAGAAACTCAAACTGAAATGAATGTGAGGTGTACTTCTCTAAGAGACGTATTGTTTCCTTCCTTCTTACGGGGTGGGGGGGGTGGGGAAGACTAAAAAGTGAATTTATGAGATTAATCCAATAATTCCCCAAAACAGCTAGTCCTGACACATTCAGTGGTTTGGGAACTCCCTAAACAAATGCATGCTAGAAGCTGGGGGACATCGCTTACACCACTTGGGCTGGTGCTTCTGGTTTTGCTGCCTTCCCCTCCGCTCCCCAGCCAGCACTGCAGATCCGTCACCTTTAGCAGCAGGAGCTTTTCACAAAAGGCAGTCTCACAAACCAAGCACGCACAGCTGATATGCAGCTTCAGTTAGAAGAGTGCTCTATGCAGGAACAAAAACATGTTAAGCTACTAAAGGGTGGAAGTTTTTAAATATACTGGTATTTAAAGATTGCATGAAAGCACTTAAGTTTCCAGTAGCCTATGTAAATATTATTTCACAAAATCACAGAATGGTTGAGGTTTGCAGGAGCTCTGGAGGTCAGCTGGCTGGCCCACCCCGAGCTCCAGCTCATGCCCAGGACCATGTCCAGATGGCTTCCGAATGGCTCCAAGGATGGAGACTCCACTACCTCCCTGGGCAGCCTGTGCCAGTGCTACAGTTGCCCTCACAGTGAGAAATTTGTAGGAAGCAAACTTGATTTACAGCTAATTTTAACCAATAGATTAATCTAAAATTTTTCATAAATGAAAACAACTTCTGAAGAAAAATGTAGTCTGACGGTGGCTAAATGCAATGGCTGGCTTGTCATCTGTGACTCAGTAAGTCACTCCCTAAACTACCAAGTGTCTTAACGCCTATCAGAGTATCTGAACAAAGTAAGAACAGATGCCCATATTGAAGGTATCTACTGAAAATTACAGCTATTTCCAGAGATTAATGTAGGCACAAACTCTGCAAACACTTAAGTATATGCTTAATTTAAGACATGAAGTAGGCCTACTGACACATACATCTACTGTGCAAGTAGAAGTTAAGCCTATGTTGAATTATTTGTGAGAGATACTGCTACTTTTATGGGAAGCCATTAAGCAAGCCTAGCTTAAGCTTAAATAACCACTTTTTCCAGCCAGCAAACATAGCAGGATCGGCAGTCCTCCGTAAGGCCTACTTAAAACCCTACATAAACAGTATACAACTGAACTGCAAACTGTATTTCAAACCTAGGTAGGAACAAAGAAAAATTAATAGCCTAAATGTGTCCGCATACATGATTTGGCTTCTCAAGACTAGCAAGAGATTTTGTTTTTCAAAACAGAAAGACAGCTCAAGTCCAAGCTGATGCTGATGGAAGGTACCATTCATGAAAGCCAGCATGCAACAGAACTGTAAATGTACCTGCCTTTCTTAACAGCTCTTTAGAGTTACCTTCAATGAAGCATAGTCACAGCCGCCTTCCCAAGGGAGACTCTCCTCCTTCAGTGCCTTCCTTTGCCCATACATTTACCACAGATGCAATTTAGGCTGCTGGCATACTGAAACTACAGCCCACTGGGCTGTGTATACCGCCTGCATTCTTTGCTGGGCCCCTTCTCACCCTGTTCCCCTTTCCTCTTCCTTCCACCCCTTTGCAGTCTCCTGTTGTATTTTTAGGTGATCCCTGCTCTGTTCCGCAAAGCGCTGTGCACCGTCACGACCTACAGCAATACAGAACACAAAGAACTGGTTTATTGTTCCTTACGGGTAGGGTGGCAGTAGCCATCACTGCATCCGTGCCATGGGGACCATTGTGGGTCATCACAGAGAGACCAACCCCTTGCTCTTCCCAGTGGTTGTTTTTCAGACAGCCTGGTTTTACCTCAGGAGATGAGTGGCAGGCACCTCTTCAACCCGAATCGCCATGCCCACCACCAAGCAGGCTAGGTCCCTGGCACCAGCTGGGGCTGCATGCGCCGCAGTAGCAGCTGCCCTTGCTCTCCTGACAGCACTTCCACCTTGGAGCCAAGGTAGAGAGTGGCACACTCACTGAGCAGCATGGCCAGCAGCTACACTTCCCCGTCCAGCAGATTTCTCTGCATATTTGCTTCTCTTTAACATTCTATGCAAGTATGAGCATATGTCGAGGAAGGAGGCAGGGACAAAAGATAACAGCGAGTACACACACAACAAAAAAAAAGCCGCAGCCAGTCTCCAGTATCATGTTCTTGGCCACCTATGGGGGACACAAAAGGATGGCTCGCAGGTCTCCCTTCTCCTCGTGGATCACACCGACTCAATCAAATCCATGAAAGCACGTTAACCGCGGCCAATGGAGGGTCTTGGGGTGCTGGTGCTGGGATAGCAACCCCACTAGCCCAGCTGCTCCCTCAGGCCACACGGGCCCTGCGGCACACTGGCAGCAGGCAGGGCCACCACCGACAGGTCCACACTACCTGAAGGGTTGGGTGGTCGGGCAAGAAAGAAGCATTCCTGCGCATGGGAGCAAGCTGCTCAGGGGCTTCTGCAGCCCAGGCCACTGCCATTAGGAAAACAACCCAGGAAGGAGGTTCTCTGCCGGTAGTGTACTCGCTATCTTAAAGGCCCAAGGCTCTTGCAAGACGCTTTTCTCCCCTGCCTTCACACGCACACTGAGCACTTGAAATCAGGCTGCTCCCATAGCTTTATACATCAGCGAAAGCAGAACCAGCCACCCCCCCTTGATAAAAACAGCCACTGCAGCCAAAGAACCTCCTTTCCCATTAGGATTAAACGGTACAGTCATTTAGGTTTGGTGCCATTCAAACACATCAGGTAATAAAATTGTCTGGCAGCATCTACAGTCACAAGATTCTTTATGCCAGCTTCTTCTACATCACAAGACAACTGACAGGCAGCCCCTTGTCTTCAGTCCCACAAACCCAGGCATAATATTGTTGTTATTATTCAGTCCTGCAAAAACACAACCCGGGCAAGCAACGTGCCAGATGCACTGAAATCACAGCACGGCAGCCGGTCCCTCTGCCGGCTCTTTGTTACAGCGCCCACCGAGGGGAAGGTGCACCTCGCCGGGGCCACGGAAGAAAACGGGTACAAACGACAATTATTCCCATTCGCGTCGGACGAAGCAGGCTGTTCCGCTTACGCGTACTGGACCCGCCAGCGCTGTACGTGGTCCCGCAGAGGACACGGGTCCAGCAAGCGCCGGTGATAAGGTACCAGCGGCCCCACCTCGCTGACCGAGCTCACCGGGCTCTGCGCGGCACCGGCGCCCGGCCCCGCGCCCCTGCGCCCCGGCCCGGCCGCGGGCACCGCCCCCCCGGCCCTTTGTTCGCCGCCGCCCCCGGCTGGGGCAAGCGGTGCCGCCGGTGGCGGGCACAACCCGGGCGAGGCTCCAGCGGCGGAGGCCACCCGCCGGGAGCCCCCCGCAGCCCGGCCCCAGCCCCCGGCCGGGCGCCCCGGGCAGCCAGGCCGCGGGGGAGTTCCGGCCGCCCCCGGCCCCTCACGGGCAGCGGCAGCACCTGCCAGGGCCGCGGGCGGCTGCCGGCGCTCACCGGGCCGGGACGCCACCCCCGACCCGCCGCCACGTCTCCCCGGCCGCCCGTGGCCGCCGCCGGGGCGGGGCGAGCCCGCCGGGCGCCCTCCCGGACCGACCCTCGACCTTCGCCCGGCCGACGGGGGCTGCCCGCCCCGGCTAATGGCGATGGGGCGGCGGGGCGAGGGGCGCCCGTCACCCCGGCACGGGCGGGCGCACACAGGCGCACGCCGCCGGCCGCGGCCGAGCCCACCCGCCCCGACCCACCTCGTCCTCGGAGAGCCCGTACACCGGCTCCACCGCCGCGGTCGCCATGGAGCCGCTGCGCGGGGGCCGCCGCCGCTGCTGCTCGCCCGCGGGCGGCGGAAGGCGGCCGGCGGGAAGGGGCCGGGGGCGGCGCTGCCCGGGGCCGCCGCTCGGGGGCGGTGCTGGGACCCGCCCGCGCTGCCGCTGCCGCCGGCCGAGGCTTTGCGGCGGCCGCAGGAACGCGGCCTCCCAGCAGCGGGAAGCCCCGGCGGCGGCTCAGCGGGGCAGGGAGAGCGGCCGGGCGGGCCCAACGGGGGGGGCGGCAGCCGGGGGCGGGAAGGGCCGCTGGGCCAGGTCGATCTGCTGCCGCCCTGCCCTCGCCGGCCGCCGCGCAGGGACGGGGGAGGAGGAGGAAGGGCACGGAGCTGCACAAAGCGCGGCGGGCCCAGCTCCCCCGCCCCGCCCTCCGCGCGGCGGCAGCAGGCGCCCCCCGGCGGCCGGGAGCGGCCGCGGCGGGAGCGGGGCCCGGGGCCCGGCCCGGCCCGGCGGAGGGGCCGTTCCTCAGCCCGGGGGGCGTCGCGCTGTGTGGCGTACCGGCACCGGGAGCCGGGGCCCCGCTCCATGCCCATGCCCGCAGCCGGCGGCGCGCAGCTCCCTGGAGAGGGGCAGGGGGCAATGGAAAGGGGCGCTGGGGTAGCTCCTGGCGCCGCCCGGCGGGGGACACGGCTCGGGGCGGCCCCTGGGGCCGGCCGGAGGGGAGCGGGGGCTGCCCGCGGCCCCCCTCAGCACCGACCATTATGCACCGTCGCTTTTGGTCACTCGGTATCCTGGGGTTTAAGGAAACAAGATATTCTGGGCATTTGGAGCGAGGTTACTTCTGGGCAAACCCAAGTCACACCTCGGCTCTGAATGACTCCCTGATCCCATTTCTGCTACTGAAGCCAGCGCCCCGCCCCGCGCCCCCCCCCCCCGAAATGGCATTTATTGTCTGTTATCTTTTGGCAGCAGGATTGTACTTAAGCAGAGCCTAATGAGCTGTAGTTCACATGAAAGCTGTTCCCAGACCCACTTATGCTTTTGCAGCCCAACAATTGATTTCTACTACATTTAAGTAAGTACACAATGCATTAATAAGCCACGTGGAGCCAATGACACAGGAAAAATGTCTGTCACTGCACCCCAAAACAAGGCCGTCCTTGACAGCTGGGAGAGGGGTCTGCACAGCCCTGGCTGCTCCAGCGGGCCTGGTGCACAGGTGGGCTCCGTGACACTGACGGAAGCCGGCAGCACCTTACAGGAGTGTGTGTCACAGCACAGAAGCAGCTCGGCACATCTCCTGTACCTGTGTCTTCTCCTCAGCAAAGCCCTGGGGATGTCCCACAGGAGTAATGTGGCAAATACCAGGGCACAGCAGCCCCCGAAACCAGCTTGTCACAAACAGAAAACAATCACAGTGTCCCAGGAACTACTTCCCCCTTCCTTTCTTTTTACAGCAAAGGGTAAACTGGTCACTAACAAAAAAAACATCATGACAGGACCTTTCAGCTAACTGCTTCACAGGCATCCCAACCTCTGGTCAAACAAACCTTACACCTGCCTTCTGCTCCTCAGAGCCCAGCGGAAAGGGAAAGTGGAGATCCCTTTCCTGGAGAGGTTCCAGAAGCAGTCCGTAAGGCATAAAGTTTTTTTTCCAGCCTTTACGAAAGCTCTTCCTGGTGATTTAAAGAATCAGTCACCAATATTCGAGTGAGTGGAGGTTATCTTTATTCGGCAGTGCTGGGTGCATGGGGGATCGCTCCACCAAAGTCATGCACACCAAGGGGACTTTTCAGGACAACAGGAACTTAGGACCAGATAGCCTTTTTAAAGATGACAAATCCAAGGACTTAGCAATCAGTACATCCGTCATGTTAGCAATAAGGGTCCTTGGACGTTTCCCAACTTTTAGATAAACGTAAGTACATCATCCTATAGATATGTGGTACATCATTCATCATTCACTGGGGAACGAAGGGTCTGACCTCTGCCCAGACAGCAGTGCTCAAGAGCTGCTAAAATGGCAAGCTGTTAAAGCACAGCGTACGGGGGCATTAGCCTTTGTACTCACATGAACGTCTCCTGGGCACGAGCTGCGTATGACGTGGTTAATGGCCAGCGCATCTAGGCAGGGTATTCCCCAGCGCCATCCTCTGACACTGCTTCTGTTTCCCCTTCTGTTTCAGAGGACCTGTCAAGGCAGCCCCTCAAACAGTCAGGTCCGAAGGAGCACCGGGACACCAGTCTCACACAGCAGTTCTCACACAGAGGCAGTTTTATTACTCTTTCTCCTGAGCCCCGATCATTCTCAAAACTGGATCTGTCTTCTTTCCCATGCTTTTCCATCACCTGCTTCAATGCCTTAAACAGAAGCCGCTCCACCACCTCCCATCCCCTGGATGCCACGGAAAGTCAGGATTCTCTGATCATCACAGAAAGTAAGGATTCTTCAATCATTCCCTCCCCAAAGGTCTTTCTCTTCAGTTACCTCTATCTTGTTTTAGCTCTTCATACTACGCTTCGGAGCTCTGAGCAGGAGGACAAGTCACTTCAGGCTTTTTCTGAAAAGGCCACTTCTTCAGTAGCCTTTGGTGCCAGTCTGCGATGACACAAGCCCTCCCTCATCACCAGGCATCTGACCACAAAGTAAAGGTACACTGAGTCCAAGTCATCCAAAGGGCTAGTTCTGAGAAATTCAGGTGATACTTGGATATCTCAAACTATCATTTCAGGAGTCATAAAAGTATTTTCTTCTATAGTCCATTTCATAAACTCATCTTAGTTCTCTGCATGCCTGTATCCTCTCATGCATCAGCAGCTGTGACCATTAGCAGGAAACTATCCAGAACCTGGCACAGACTATCGCACACATTTATATTTCTGAAGTATAGAATGAAAAGGAAATAGGTGACTGTAATTCAATGACTGTAATCGGAGTGTCTATTCAAACACCATAAAACTGGTGATACACATACATCTCTGAATCTGGATCCTTTCTGCAACACACGATGACGAAGAGTGAGCTCTAGGTATGTGCAGTGCCAGTCTGTCTCTGGGCCTCGCAAACCACAGCAGCAGGGTTTTATTTCCATGTTACAGCACCTACACTGCTGGGTTTGTAAAAGCAGATAGCGCTCCCATCAACATGTTCTCCCCAAGGGAAAAATATGTCTGTACTTAAGCTGAATGAAAGGATGTCTGACGATGGTGCAGAAAATTAGTACTCTCTGTCACTAACATATCAACCCTATTGGATTGTAAAGCTTTAGTATCAGATCCACAATGGAGATTACTTGTTTGTTTGCTTGTGAATATTACATGCATAATTCCTCTTCAGAATTGTACTTAGAATAATAGATGGCCCCAGAGAGATGTAATTCATCTGAGAATGCTGGCATCAACAATCTGTAGGTGCAGCTGAGATGATTTATAACTGGTCTCTATATTACAAAGGTCCATTAATTATTTAAAATTTTCAGAGAAAAAATAGATAAAATATGTATTATGTATGGCAATTCTCAGTTAAAGATGAAGCTTCATACAACTGTAAGATGGGATGTAGTTGGGAGCGATGAGGATGCAGCGCTTCCCAGCAGGTATATATATTGCAAGGTGTAACGGGAGGAGTTCCTGTACCAGAACAAGCATCTTGCCTCAGAGAGCAGCGTGAGATTGATGATTCTTCTGAAGCTTCAGCACTGGCCCCACCAAAGGTGCAGTGCTGTGCCAAAAAGGCTGCGAGAGGGTTCCTTCCCAAGTCCAGCTGGTGATTAGTTGACAGCCTGGGGCTGGTGGATTTAGGATATCCCTCCTAATTCCTTTAACCTCATCAGCTAACAGCAGACATTACTCATATTCATACAAATGCCTAATCCTTTTCTAAATCTAACCGGCTTCCTCAGCAACATCCTCCAGTAGCAATGTATCCTGGGCTGACTACACAGACTGATAAAAAAATTGAATCCCTTTAATGTATGCGTGTGCTTGCCACCCATTCTTTCGCTCACACTAAATAGCTGAATAATGCCAAGGCATGCTTCCCTGTGGAAAAAAGGGAAATACCTTTATCTGCTGTCTTGCATGGACCCACAGTCCATTGACTTTTAATTCTCTCATATGGCAAATACAAGTCATAAAAATACCTGAGCACGTGCCTATTTTTAGCCTTCAACCAGTTCTCTTTGGAGGACATTTGCTCAGGAAATTGTTAATATGTCTTTTTTCCCCTTGGTATTATAATCTAAATGCTCAAACATCTTCCAAATACAACAGGGACTTTTTTTTTTTTTTACTGCTTCTTGATGTCAAGTGGTAGACTGTATTTCACCAAAAAATGTCTTTTAGCGGGAAGGATCAGAACCATCAGATTCTGGACTAGCTTGAATTAGCAGGGTACCTTCTTGCAGTCCAGCAGCTGGATGATAGACAGGGTCTGCTGAGCAGACAAAAAACAGAATTAGCATTTTATGTTTTCATCGGTACATATGTATATCATGGGAAAATCAAGGTTACAATAAGCCAGTAAACAGGAAAACTTCCCAGTTTGGATTCAATGTTTTCTTGAAACCCTACTCAGGGAGCTCACTCTATCACAATGTACCAGACCTCTTCCAAATCTCAAGCAGATATTTTAAATCTCCTGCTCAGAATGTGTGCGAGAGATTAAGAGGAATGAGATCAGAAATTAAGTGCTGTCTCTTTCAGTTCCATTTTTCTGTATGCTCTGAACGTAAGTTTTGTAATATACTTTTCTTTTTTCCTGCATTGCACCATCAACATTTGTTTATATCAGATACATATTTTTATTTCATTTTTTAGCTCAGATTGAAATATAATACTGTATTCTAACTTTTGTACTAATACTGCTCTTACCCTTCCTAAGTAATGTTTTTATTTTTCCCACAATGAATCGATGATATTTGGTATCACGGTCTATGAAGCTATGAACTCTTCCAGTGTGAGAAAGCTTATAGCCCCCATTGTGCTTGAAGTAAATTCCAATTACAATTATTACAGTAATAACAATTAAAATAAACTTTTTTGTTGTTTGTTTAGCTTTTAGGTTTTTTGTTAATAAGAAAAGCTTTATGGGAGGCTCATGACATATTCTGGTATTTTCAGATGGTTGTATTGGATTTAATGAAGTAAGTGGATTTTACTTTTCAATCACTTCAATTCTGCGTTTTACTGCTGCTTGTTTCTGAAATTCCATTTCTATAGACACAAGGACCAAATTCATCTGACCTAGTCATTCTGGGATGCTTTTATCCCCAACAGAGAGAGTAAGGAGCTTTTGAAATGCAATTCATCTCATCATCCTGAAGCAGACATCTGAAAAAGTCAAATGAATGTTGCCATGAAAGTGCCTCTTTCTTCCTATTGACTGTAAGGAAGCCCAAGGCAATGAGCTCCAATAAAGGCATCTGTCCATGTCACAGGCATCCAGCTGCAGGTGGGAATGGTGCTGTCATTCATGGGCAGCCTAGATTCACCTCACCTACTTTTTGTCATTTCAAAAAAGCTAGATGCTTTTTAAAGATAGTTTAAGAATGTGTTTCCCATCAGCGTGTTGAAATTTGAGTATGGGGTATGGTGTACTTTAACTCAACTTCATAACAAGTAAACCAGCAACCCACCTAGTACCTGAACGACGGTCATGCAGGGAAAACCAGGCAGTGCATGAAGCCCTTCACTATCATCAGTGCCTGCCAGACAGCATTCATGTCCTGTCCTTTAGATTGTGGCACATTAGCAGGCACCAAGGAAATGAACTTGACAGAAAACCTTTCCCTCAGAACTAAGTGGTTGCCAAAACTGCTTGGCCCCAGTTCAGCCAAACACTTAAGTGCTTTGCTACACTGAAATGGATTTTAAGCATGTGCTTAAGATGAAGCACTTGCTGTATTTCTTTGCTGTGTCATGGCCCCTAAGATTATCTCCTACATTTTTTTACATTAATGTGGAAATATTTCACAAACTATTCTGTGTCAATTGCATGTTAAAAGAAGTTAAAACAACCCATCTCCTATTAGTAATCCAATCAGGTTCACTACAATGAACAACATAAAATGAACTAAAAAAATGTTCCAAGCTCTGCTTGTTGTCTCGTGCTGCCAGTATACCTGGAAAATGTGTGTTAGCAGCTGAGCAAATCCTTAATGTCAACATCAGTGTCATATGGAAAATAATGCCTTAAATTTCTGTATTTCAGGAGGGTACTTTGCTGTAGGAGCTTGTCCTGAAACCGTTCTCAGCAGCAGTAACCCAAATGCAACTGCAGAGCTCACTTCCTCTGGCTCACACTTCCAGAGTCTAGGTGACACTGTGTTGGCAAGTTACAAACGCTGCAGCATGCTACTTAAAACAGAGTAGGGAAATAACAGTAACAACAGAAAGTTTGTGCATTTCTTGCCTGCCCTGCTCCTCGTGTTGGCTGTCACACAGCAGCTCCCCTCTGGATGGAGCCAGGACGTTCAACCCAGCCATGACGTCACCCATGTGAGATACCATTTTCCCCTGCCCCAGCCCACCCTTCACTTTTTCACACTTTCATAAGAACATGTGGAAGGAAACCCAAGCATTGTGGCTTGGATTCGCAGGCAACGTGTGTTTGTGTACGTGTGCAGCCCACACTGTGCTCTCCAGCTGATGTACTGAAGCAAGTCTAGCCAAGGCTGCTGAGACAGTATGGAGGGACTGACAGCCACATGTGCTCAGCTTGGAGAGAGCAGGGCTCAGGGGGCATCTTACCGCTGGAGCAACTACCTAGGAAATGGGCACAGAGAAGATGCAGCAGACTCTTCCCAGAGGTCCACAGGGACAGGACAAGAGGTGACACTGGCCAGTTGGAACACGGGAAATTCTGATAACACATGTAAAAAAGTTTTTAGCATGCAGGTGGGTAACCTGGAAGAGGTTGCCCAGACAAGCTGGAGTCCACCCTTAGAGATACTCCAGATTTGACTGATCAAGCCTGACACAAGTGCTGCACTAGCAGTCTGCAGTCTCCTGTGTCACCTGCATGATTCCGAGTTTGTGTCCTGGCTTCAGCTGGGATAGAGTTAATTTTCTTCTTAGTAGCTGGCACAGTGCTGTGTTTTGGATTTAGTATGAAAATAATGCTGATAACACACTGATGTTTTAGTTGTTGCTCAGTAGTGCTTACTCTAAATCAAGGATTTTTCAGTTTCCTGTGCTCTGTCAGTGAGAAGGTACACAAGAAGCTGGGAGGGAGCAGAGCCAGGACAGCTGACCCCAACAAGCCAAAGGGATATTCCATTGCATAAAGCATCATGCCGAGTATATAACCTGGGGAGAGTTGGCCAGGAGGGGCTGATTGCTGCTGGGGGACTGGCCAGCGATGCGCAACTGCATTGGACATCCCTCAGGGTTTTTTCCCTTGGGCTTTATTCCTCTCTCTTTCTCTCTGCTTTTCATTATAATAGTTGTTGTTATTATTATATCAATTATTAAATTGTTCTAGTCTCAGCCCACAAGCTTTACCTTTTTCCCAATTCTCCTCCCCATCCCTTTGGGGGCAGAGTGAGTGAGCAAGCAGCTGCCTGGTACTCAGTTGCCAGCTGAGATTTAACCATGACACTGTCACAGAGGAGCTTCCTGGCGTTGTATGGTTCCTGTGTGTGCAGTAAAATAAAAAACATTAAGTAATGCTTCTTCTGTTGCCGCTGTCATGCAGCAGAATCTAAGTTAGTGTTACTTTTAGAAGAGAGGCAGGAGAAAATTGGGTGGGAAAAAAGAGAAACATTAGCCAAGTTAATTTGATATATTAGTATAAATTAGTATAAATCCTACACAAGTCCTCTTTGGGACCCTCAACAAGCTTGTTGGGACAGATCTTCAGTGACTGCTTCATCATTTTCCTAAAAATACCATACATACTTGATAAAAAAGCATTAACTAAACATTGCTATGTATTTAACAAGCAAACTTCAGTAATTACAGATAGAGCAAAAATCTAGTGAATAGGCTGAAGCACTGCAAAAGCTTAGCTATTTCCATTATTTGTAGCTGTTATTTGTTCTGCTGCCAGACTTAACTGTGCCAGCTGTTACTCAAATATTGGGAGATGCTACTTTGGTCACTGTAACATGCCAATATATAGACTTTACACTGTAAATCCTTAGTACTTTTAATCATCCACTGACAGTAGACACAAAGAAAATCTAAGAAAAATCTTGATCTTCACAAATACAGATGGTTTGGGTTTTATAGAATTGGCTTGAACAGATTAATAGAGCCACAATCTAAGCAGAAAAGGCTCTTTAGGAAATCAGATGGATGCTTCACTGGCTTACCAAACAGCATTATGATAATAAACTGCTGCCAGAGTCTATCCATGACACACTGCTGTATTTACTGTGCGATGCAAATTCACAGCAACAGTTTCTAAATAAATGTGGTGAAATAAGATGCGACAGCACAGAAGTCCCCAGGAAAAGAGTCACCATGCATAACCACACACAGATCCCTGGCCATGGCTTCCCTGGCTGAAAAGCTCTGAGCTGCCTGACTGCCCGCAGGCCCTGGGGTTCAGGAGTCTCCAGTTGCTTCTCCTGCAGGAAATTGTTACTGCTTTTCTCCAGCAAAGGCCTTTATTTTTTCATCTGGCTGTTGTGGCACTGTGGACCTTAGGAACCTGCACGGGACACCAAAGCTTTTCTCCCCAGTCAGCCATTTGTCGACAATTCTCAGTGCCTTGTGTGGGGAGTGCACAGCCAGGACGGATGACGGCTCCCGGTAACGGGAGACAAGCGCAGAGGCTAGGCAGGGATGGCCACCCTGGCTGAGCCTTTGCTTCTCCCAACATGGGAGTGCAGTCTGGCAGCAGAGCAGAGGCCAAAGCCAGCTGCCAGCTGTGGAGGAGCCTTCCCACCTTGCCTGTCCTGGCTGCATGACACCATGCCGGCCACCGGCCCATGGAGGCTGTTGCAGGCCCAAGGCCAGTGGGAAAGTGTTCTCTCCCCCACAGGGCCAAGGGGATGCATCGCTGCCTGGCTCACCTCCCCACTGCACACTCTGCTCTGCTCCTGCTTTGCCTCCAGTCACCCAAACAGCCTTGTGCAGAGTGCCAAGGTGATGGTGCCATCACCAATACAAAAGGCACCTCGTTAATTACATGCGCAATCAGACTATTTTTAAACAAGTGTTGTTACGATTGAGTGACAACTGGGGAACTGATTAACTACCCGGCCTCATTAGACGCAAAACACAAATAGTCTGGCATGAAAGCAGGGCATCCTGCACTCTCTCTCTGGTGGCTTTAATGTCTGTAGATGTTGTGTATGACAACAGTAGTTAAAAATCTCGCAGATGTGACTACATTTCATTTGATGGGGTACTAGCTGCATGTTGATTTTTGTAATTCCTTTATCTTTTAAACGATAATTGCACTTTGGTGAATTCAAGGGAGTTTTTTAAAATGTTCTATTCACAATGTATTGCTAGTTCCACTGAGCTTAACAAATCGTGAAAGTAATAACGGGAAGTTACAGATTTTATCATACTGTTTTTCAGTCCTTAGTTTAAAATAGAATTTCATTATTTCCACAGAGGAGAAAATAAATCTACATTACAATGAGCCTAAAGAAGGCTGTTTACAGATACACTTCAACATTGTTCAATATTTAATGTTGCTACTGAACAATCTTTTGCTCAAAAAAAAGGCTTTTCTCACTGTAAAGGTTCTCAACAGTGACAGGGGTTTTTTTCTGGAAAAATTTCTTATTTTAATATTTTATCAGGTTTATGCTTGAATGACAACACTGCACCTATATTTTCAGTATATATCTTTCTTAAAGCATTATTAAAATGCCTAGGGTCTGAATATAATTCTGAACACAGAAAACTGGTTCTGAATGTAAAAGATTTAACTGTTTTAAAACATGTTAGTACTTTGTAATGTATTATTGAAAACATCATAGAAAAATCATCAAAGCTATAACCCAAGTTGATTCAAACTCCCACAGAACATAAATGGCTTTAAATATTTTATTACCAAGTTATTTTCTCCATTCTGTTCTTTTCTGGTTTCATTACGTTATGAGGATGAAACTGTAATCCCCTGGCCTATATCAAGATATCCTTTTTTTAAAGGTTTGTGGCAGCGTGGCAAAAACACCCAGGTAAACATCTCAGAAGATGGAAGCCTTCCTTTTGTTGGGATTGGACTGAGTGTCATCTAATTACGGTAACAGTTTGTGTCAACCAGTTAAAAATCCCACACTAAAATCTCCTTTACCTGCACGTCATCAGCAGATAATGTTAAAGTATGAAATAGCTTCAGACACTATGAACTGAGGCTTCAGAGTGGCCACTTTTTAAGTCAGTCCATTTCATTATCCACTAAATGCAAAGGGTGGATTAATCTTACCTTTGTGCTAGGCTTTACCGTCTCAAAAATCAGTGGAATTTTTCTAACTGACACCAATGGCAGAAAGGTCTGGCCTGACTTTTGGCTAGGTTAATTGTTATTCAGTTTCCAGCAACAATATAATACTTCAGGCATGAGCAAGATACTTACCCCTCCTTTAAGAGGATTCCACTGTGTTGTAACTTCCCTGTGGTTTTGAACATTTTGGATGTATGTCAAACAGTCACAGGCAGAAAGTGCTGATACATTACACACAAAGATCTGCTTTCATAACTTCCTACCTGATGTCAGTGGTAAAGCAAAATAATCAAAACAATCTCAAAAGTAAGACAAATAATTTTCTTCCTTGACTCAGGATCCAGCACTGTATTGGTGACTGCCACTTTCAACAACGGAGATGTAGCAGAAGCATGTAGCTAGGGATGCTGTAAGGAAAGAAAGAAGGATCAACATTCTCAGCAGCAGCAAGCCATTAGATCACCCTGAGCTGCAAGATACAATGGAAACCGCACCGCTAAATCATGCATAGACCTGGCGTTGGGCTAATACCTCCATCTCAGGCGTTTTTCTCTTAATAGGAGAACTGTCATGTAATCAGTAGCTTATTCAGGTGTGACAAGAAGATGGATTAAACACAGATTTAAGGAAAACAAAGCAGAGAACATTCAGATTTACTGGAAAAATGTGTTTTCTTGAGAAACTGCCAGGAGAAAAATCAGTATAAGCATTGACAATTATTTCTGTCAGGCATTTCTTTACCAAATTGTTCTGCTTTTGTACTAATATTTATGCTACTGTGGCATACTGAGACCACTATGAAAAGGATATAATTTTTAAATAAATATTAAAGAAAAGCCACCATTAATCACCCAAGATCAAACTTTTTTTTTCCTTCATTTTCAGCTCATTTCAACAAAGCATTCCTTTTTCAAGTTGTCTCTTCCCTTGTTAATTAACTACTTTCTTCAATGGCCAAAGAAACTTTGTAAAATTCATATCAAGCTACTTTGCCTATAGGGGATGTAGGATTATTCAGGAAAAGTGAGTTATCTTCTTGATTTTCATCAATCGAAGGGGGCTTTTTTGTTTTGTTTTTAAGAATGATTTTTAGGTACATCTAAATGCTCCCAATTAGGACCTGAACTTACAAACACCGAAGTTCATGAAACCAATTTTGTATTTAGGACCATCCTTCGTATAGTCCTTTCCTCTTACAACAAGTAATATGATACATAATCTAATTTTGGTTATTGTGCTACCAGTTCTGAGCATTTATTTCTAAAGGAGTGGGTTGAAAATATATGTCTCTAATGTTTCCTGAAACAGTATTTCTCAGAAGTAGCACGTTTTTCATCTTCACGACAAATTTCAGAATTCTCTATTTCTCTGTAGATTTGAGCCAATAAGCAAAACTAACATTAAAGAAGAGAAGGCCTGTGTTTCTACCAGTACTTCAAAGTTTACAGGAAAGGAAACAACAAAATAAATAAATTTGGGGGATATTTTAAGAAGAGTCTTCATAGCATTGTATGACCTGATCTGTGAGGTGTGGTATCACAAATGCTTTGAATATTGTCTGCTAATTATTCTTAAAGGTCAATGATGTAGTCAGTGGCCTGTTTTTCAGACAATACAGGAAATCCTTACAGTTTACTGTCTTTCATGGTATGTCAGTTTTCCAATCAGTGGGGTAACTTGATAGGTTGGGTAAAAGGAGGATACACATCCCCAGAGAGCAGCGTCATGCTGGCAGAAGGCCCCAAGCTGATGAGAGACAGAGTATTGCTGTCACTGTGCAGAGGCTTTTCTTCTTTCTCGGTAATTAAGCTGAAAATGTCTTACCTTGCTCAGTTTATGAGAAATGAAAATATCCTGAGATTTGTTATGCAAACTGTTTCTTTCACTTGGATTTCATATTCTGTCTGTGTTTTTAATAAATCTTTGTTTTGTTCAGATGACTATGATACTGATAATCTCAGGCAGACGTCCCTGGGGAGGAAAAAGAAAAGAAGAAAGAAAAAAACCACCCTGAAACCTTTATGGAAAAGTGATGAAAAGTTTCTCAGATTTACATGTCCTGTCTGGCTCACTCAGCAATGTAGGAGTCTAATCTCCATGTGACGCACACCAGTGTACATAGGTGGTAGGTGAGGGAGAGCATCCAACAGACCAAGTGATGAGATCTGACAATAGACTTAGACACAGAAACTTGTAACAGATTCTCTGAGAAATACAGTTGTTTCAAATGAGTCATACACAACACTCACCATAGCACTGCCTGACTGCAGCCTCTAATCTCTGTGGCATCTACAGAGCAATGCCTACAGAGCAATGCCATCTCAACTGCTACACCACCCAGGGCATGTGCCACACCACATGCCACCAGTCAGGGATACTGCTTGCTAGAGCATCCCACCCCTCCAGCCTCACCACCCTCACTGTCAGCTGTCCTTACTAATGCTTTATGTACAGTTCAACCCTTGTGGGGAGAAAAAAAACCACAAACCTATAAGACTGGTGTAATTAATGTTCAGGCTTGTCCAGTTTGGTATCTTGTCTCTGCCAGTGGCCAGCAGCAAACAACAAGGCAAGCATGCAGTGACACTTCTACTGCGTAACCTCCCAGCTTCCAGTAGCTTGCAGTAAAAAGGCCTCCTGAACCAGAGTCTGTATCTTTGTATTTTGTAGGCTTTGGTAAGTTCTTCCCTGAATTGGTCAAAATCTTTTCTGAACCTAGGTAAATTTTTGGCATTATCCTAGAATAACAAGTTCCAGCATACTGCATGAAAAATTACCTCCTTCTCTTTGCTTGTCTATAATGTTAACTATTTATTTTTATTTCTCCTGTTTCTTATATTATGGTTAATAGGGAATAATTGTCAGCTATTCAGCTTCTCCAGAGACTTATGCTTTTACTAGTTCATAACCCCCTCTTTCAGTTCCTTTCTAGCACGTAGACCCGTAGCACACCCTGTCCCTTCAAGTACACAAGCTTTTCTTAATCTTTGCTCATCTCTGTAGTCCTCTCACATCTTTTGTTAAGTCTGTTACACCCCTTCTAGGCTTTAGTCTCTAGGATATTGGGAGCTGAAGGCTGGACATAATCATGGTGAGGGTGCAAAGGGATTTATAATGTAGGATTTTAGCGTATTCTGTTCAGTTTGCTATTTCCCTCCTAGTTATTCTGAACCAGTCAGCTTGGGAGGGGCTGCTTTGGTTTTGTTTGACAACTACAGGCCATTTAGCTGATGCTTCCATAAACTTATCTACAGCTACATTAAGAACCTGAATAAGTAGGGCAGAATATATCACTGCATTTTTGTATTGGGGTTGGCTCTCTGTGTTACTTCGCATTTATCCATATTAAATGTCACCTTGCTGTATACTTCCCACTGGTTCAGCAGCATGACATTATCATGCAACTCTTCTCAGCTGGCTTTTTTTTTATTGTCTCTAATAATTTAATAATCACCAGTGAAACTTTTTACTTCATGATCTTTAACAAATTATTTACAAGCATACCCAATACTACCTTGCAGCACAGATGCCTAAGAAACTCTGCTTCTCATCCTTCTGCATTGTGAAAACTGATCACCCTGTCTCTTGCACTATAATCAATTATTGGCCTCTGGAAGGAGCTTCCTTTTTCACCTATGATCATCCTGAAAGTTTTCACAAAACCCAGCTCTGTCAGGCAGATGGCTCCTGTCCACACGCTCAGTAACTTTTTCAGAATGATGTAACAGACACATAAAGGCAACTCCCCACTCCAAATGCTGCTGACTCTTTCCTGCTGTTCTACGTTTGCCCATGTGTTTACTGATGTCACTGCTTCCACGAACTTGTGTACAATGCTGGAGCCGCCATAGGGTGGTTCCCAGGTTCCCCCCTGGAGCCCTTTCAGAACTGGTGAAATTGCTGTCACCCACCATTCCTCTCCATGAAGAGTGATTTGTTACCACACTCAGCGCTTCAGCAAATCCTTACTTCAGTCTCTACAACCACTGAACTCCCAGCAGTTTGCTGCTGTCTGCTTTCATGGCTGTGCTCCAGAGCCTATTCTGCAGATACCCGCCACTTTGAGACCTCTCCCACAGAGCTCTCTCTGTGGCGGAGGCTGCCAGTGTGGGGACCTCTTTGTACTCTCCGCCAGCCAGTACTGAGGTGAACTTTTCAGCCAGCTTTACTGCCAGGACCTTATTGTGGAGGACTCCATCTACACATTGGTCGCCAAGTGATGCTGCAAGGTTTCTTGCTTTCTCCTGTGTTTGAGAAACACATATGAGCATTTATACCTCACAGTCTTGTCTTGATTGTCTTATTATGATTTTATATTTAACTTAACAAATCTATGTTTTTTTCTCCTTTCCATAGATTGGCACAATCTAAAATTTGGGAGATACAGCCTTCTACTTAAGGAAGTTTGTTGGTTATCCAGGCTTCTTTGCTCTTTTCAAAGGTTCTTTCAAATCAGAAATATACCCTTAAATTTGAATACAGTTTTTAAAACTACTATCTCCCTGCCTGCATGCAGTCTGCTCTCTGACTTTTCTTTTTAATTACCTTTTCTACCAGCTTTCTTAGTTTTGTGTAGTTCTTAAATCCTACGATGGATCTCTTTCTGCACCTATAAAGGTATTCAGTCTGAGTACACTGGGTCACTGTGTGACCTTTAGAACGAGCTTTCAAAAAATCCATTTCAGCATTTTTGGTTCTAAGCAGTGCTGGGCTTGGTTCTTGACTTAAAAATAAGAAGAGGCTCCTCTTCTCCAGTCTGTCCATACACAGCCAATGGAAGGATTCATGTTTTAGATCCTGGAACGTTTTTATTTCTCTATAATGCTATCATGCATGATTTTTAGGTTGAGTGTAAGATATGGACAATGTCATCGATTGTGTACTCAACTACCATGCTGAATGCATTATAAGACTGAAAAAAGATCAGAAGATGTTGTTTGATGCTATTGCCCTTTTAGTAGTCAGCCTGAAGTTCAGTTATTTCCCTTTTTGAATTTCCACATGAAAGGCTTTTCTACTCCTAAAACAGACAGCTAGTTTCTACATTTTTAGCTGCAGAGAACGCATAGCCACATTTAGAAAATAGGTGAAAGAAGCAACTCACCAGAAAAGCCCCTCACTCTCCCAGTATCTGCTGTAGGCAGGAAGATGCATCTGTCCCCCATGCAGTAATGGACATGCTAATGACTGTCCATACACGTAATTTCTGCCCAACTACACTGGCACGTGCACAGCACTGGCCAAACCTTTAAAAAAGAATATGCAGGATTTCTGTGAATAACTGCCATATACCTGCTAACAACCCTGCTGCACATTCCATAGTAACAGCAGGCTTTTTTCTTATCAATTTCCTTTTATTTTTCATCAGAGTGCACCATGGAGGCTGGTGACCCATTCATTGTGATCAACCACTGAGAAATGGCAAGCCTGCTTTTGCCAATTTAAATAATCAAGTTGCAAGTGATGGCAAACATTATGTTCAGCATGGACTTAGATAAAGTCCTGGGGGCAAGCACACAGTTGAAGTCTGAAAATACACCATGCTCAAGCCAGTATTTATTTAAAAATTCACCCAGTCTCCTGCAGTTTATGGGAAATACATGACATATATTAGGAGATAGTTATTCACCTGCTGTGATAAATCTTGCCCAAAAGTAATTATTTGCCACTGTTGTGCCTTAACAGGCTGCGCCTCAAGGCTATGATTTTGTGCAACCATGTTCTGTTGTCCCTTGTGCTACTAATAGATTTTGTAGGCCTTTTTAATCCCCGCTCCTCTTTATTTTTTTTTCCTCTTTTTTTTTTTTTTTCTCTAGGACAACCTCTTTTATCCCCTCCTAGCCCATTACAAGTTGACTGTTTGGGAATAAGAGCACTGACAAACAATCCTGTGTCAACAGCCCTGCAGCTTTCTATAAAGGGACTTCTGGGTGCCTATTTGGTCTTTACAGTACTAGGAAGGCTGCCCTACTAAAAATGTCTTTTCTTAGCACATACATCCTATTAAAGCTGGTGTACCACCTTGAGAACTGGCATAATGCCACTCTAACACATGGGTATGGTGGTACACTCTGTATAAGCTTGAAATATGTTTGCCGAGGGTAGGATTCCAAGCCCAGAATGCTGCAATGATATTTCTGGCTGCCATACCCACAGTGAAAATCCCAAGCCAATGTTTTCAATGTTCACTAACCTCCAGCACTCAGTTTTAGGCTTCTCATGTCTGATTAACAGAGATAGCAACACTTCAGTGATTCCAGCTTACTTCAGTGCCCCAAACAATATTTCTGCCAATGCAGAAAAGCTGAGCAGTAGCTTCCTTTCCCCATCCTCTGCTGGAGCTGCTTTGCAACACTCAGGACAATATAGACAAGCTATCTGCAGTGAAAGTTGCCTTTCACTGTGGCAAATTCAACAATAAACAACATTTATACCCCCAAACGCAACCAGCTCTTGGCTCTGGCCAGCCAGAGGGAGGAAGGAAGGAAGAGGTTGGTCAGCTCAAGTTCTGGAGCCCTGCCCATGCGAAGAGAGACACATGAATTTAGGTCTCACAAAGTTTCCAATTGTTGCCTATATTGCTCGTTCCCTGGAGGATTATCAGTGTAGAAATTTGCACCATTTGAACTTGAGCAATGGTAAAAGGTTGCATTGCAGGTTATTCCGTTTATGAGAAGAAGTCAAGATAGCCTAATTCGCTTATTTTCAGAAATGCATAATCTTGTACCATTGGGCACCAGATACAGCTTCCCTGTTCACAGGTGTCTCAGCCAGCACCATCTAAAACCCCTCTCTCTAGATTTTCTTGAATCTGGGAAGTTCTGGGAAGGAGAACAAGGTGTCTAAGTTGCCTCTCCTCTATCACTCCTGCCCCAAAGAATAATCAGGAAAACCACCCCACCCATCCCATCTGAATACCAAATCAGGCATGCATACTGCTTGTTTTAGGGTGGAGATCTCTTCCCTGTATTTTGGGTTTTGTAACATCAGCATTTGTGTTGCAGATAGCAATTATTTCTCCCACTGTGTCTGTAGGGCACTGAATGGCTTCTCCCATTCTAAATGCAAAGCAGCAGCACAGTAGCTTTGGAGAGGTTTATCCAAGTTATGACAAGTCCTTCCCCTGCTCCTGGGAGGTTTTAGAAGCAGGACAGCTTTTTCTCTAGGCTAATTCATTCTTTGGCTTCTAGGCTTGGGTAACTAGATTGCACACCAAGTGTACTCATGTTTTTTGCCCCCACCACCACCCAGATCAAAGGACAGGATCACTGTGTGCTGTAGCAACATTTCATCCTATAGGCTTGCGTATCCTTCCTAATGCAGGTCCTGAGCATGAACAACAGTGTGGGCTCGGGTCTTGTCTTGACACAGAACTGGGAGACAAGCTGCGGTGCACACACAGGTCCCTCAGGCTTGTCTAACCAGTAAGGGTGCCTGTGCTAGGAGGGGGTCCTGCAATACACCAGGCCTAGGACAAGCACACAACTAGAGCAGAAGAGTAACAGTTCCACCAAAGTAAACAAGGCATTGATAGTTTGCTAACTTGGCCCACGGTGTGGTGTCACTGCTTTGCATGTGTACACTCACAGAGAGTTCGCCATAGAATAATGTGTGTTCATACCAGTATCAGAGGGTCACACACCTACTACAAGGGTTTTTTTTTTCCCATGCTGTTCTGCATTACTTTTTGAAATCTCAGAAGCTGCTGTGGGAGGAATCATTATCCTCAGCATATCACACATGATAGTGCATCTTCCACCTTACTTTCACTACCTTTCAGTCTCCCGCTATGATTACAGTATTAACTGGTCAGCATGGACAGGGACTCTTGAAAACAGAGAGGTGTGATAACACTGCCACTGGAAAATCACGATTGGAGATGATAATAGGAATTACAAACAGCAAAAAGGGAGTGAAGAAGAATGGGAGTTTAGTGTACACCTATGCACATGGCATTGCCTGTTATTTAAGTAAAAGGTAAGCTGGATGCAAGTGAGAAAACATGAACAGATGATCCTAAGAGTCAGTAACTTCTCCCTCTTCCCTTTTGAATTATTAGGAAATACATTCCCTTCAGTAACTTTTCCCCAGTAGGCTTCCAGCTATGTTTCTGTGTGCAAACTGCACTTGCTTTGAACTCTCTGGGTTTTTTTGGATTGGCCTTGGCTATAGCAGCAGAGAGAGGGCGGCGATTTACTGCTGTGCATCAGATCACAGATCATATACCTCTCACCTGCTCTGTATTAGGACGGCGCACTTTCAGTTTAGAGCGCATCTGCCCCCATCCCACGCAGATCTTACAGCATTGTATTTTCACTACTCTAAATCACTTGTGTGATAAGCACAGAACTAAGTTGTCAGGCAACATTACTTACACTAATCCTACATCCTTTACTCTTTTGCCTTAGTCCTGAAGCCTTTTATCTTGTCTCCATCATTAATTATTAGTGCATACATTTCAAAAAGGCCCATTATGCTGAGGTGAAAAGATGCCACACAGCAGTGGCAGACACTCAGCACACCCCTGCTCCTCACCATTGCACTCAGCCTGTATTCTTCTTAAAGGAGACCAGACCTACAACACTGTGCTAAGGTTCCTGAACTCTTCTAGGCATTACATACATATGTATCTGGTTTGTCTTTCTTACCTCTTCCATTTTGTTAAAATAAACTAGCATTACAAGCAAATCACAAAGGAGAGGGATGTTCAAAAATTCTACTTTATAACTACGCCAACATGAAAGCTAAATACAATCACTCATGCACTGTTACATGAGATCCTATTGACGTAACTCAGGAGACTTATGTATATTTTAGCGTCTTATATTATTTTCTTAATCAAAATCAATTCAACTGGCTTTTACAACCTATTTACAACCACCGAAATTCTTGATTTTAAGAGCTTTTTTATAGCAGAACTGCCCCTTAGTACCAGCCAGTTAGGTTTATTGCTAACATCAGATGAAGAGGTGTTGTTGGGCATCCGTGCATGTAGACAGACGCTCAGAGAATCAGGGTGCTTAATGATAGGAGTGGCCTGTAGCAGCATGCCAACGCACTTATACCAAGCAGTACAAAGCGGTGTTCAGTAATTACAGAGCACGTGCATGCATATTCAACATTCCACATTTAATAAAGGCCAACTACATATGCTCTGCCAAGAAAGTGACATGATCTGCATTGTGATGATGAAGCCAGAGAGGAGCTGCAATCACACTGCTGCGAACCGCAACAGAAGGAAAGTCCTGGTCAACAGCCATGAGGCAAACAGCCTCCTGGTGAAACAGGGATTTGCTAAAAGGATTTGTATCTCATCACTGCCTGAAGGGCAACACAACTATCATTTACAAATAGTAGTGACCGTATTGTTCACTCATGTGGTTCCAGCTTTTGTTGTCACTCACACTGAGCTGCACTGTTTCTAGGAAAAATCCAGGTTAGGTCAACATAAATATTCAGTCATGTATTTCTTGATTTATCTTTTGGGATTTTCTGCAAGTCTTGTGTACGTTTATCTGATTTTTCATCTTAGGTTGTAGCTGTTACAGATCCAGTAATTAGAAATATTACAGCCATTTCCATCTAGTCTTTTGATGAACTGTTTACAATTGCCTGTGACCGAACTGAAATTTTGCACACATGTGCACAAACACACACACACACACACTCCATTTTAAGACCATTACATTAACTGATTAGAAATGTTGTTTCCCACTTTGTCAGTGCAGGCAGTCTACTGAGGAATGTAGATTATATTGGTACTTCTGTGAGAAATGTAGAGACTGATGGGGAAAATACTCAAGTTGAAGCTAGGAAAGACTGATTAGATCATCCAATCCTCCTCCTAATGCATGCCAGTTTCTGTTAATAATGAGATACATTATTAGGGCTATCCCTACTTTTTTAATGTCATCTTTATAAAGGAGAATTCATTTACTTACCTCAAATTCAGATGACTGCAGGCATTTGCTTTTAGTAGAATTCAAGGCAGGTCAGTCAAAATGCATCTTTTCCACAATCTTTTGTACCCTCACAGCAGAGTCACAATGCTGCCTGATCATGCCTGAAGTTTCAAGATAAGCAGCAGTAATCCTCAAAACCATGACTTTTTAGACCCTTTAGAATGTGACAAACATACAATTAGTAACACGCAAACTACTTCAAGGGGTTATGTCAATAAATTTCAGCCCCATCATCTTTTTCCCTGTCATAAAGAGAGAGGTTTGATCTCCCTCTCTCAACAGCAGCAATGACCTTTACAATTTCTGTGCCTTCATTTGGTGTATATAAATTAAGACAATACTAACAGAGGCTCTGGAGCATTTCCAAGGCACATGGAGGTCTTCAGGTGAAAAGCCTGACACAGAAATGCAAATCTTGATTAGCATTGCCTACAGTTTCTGATGTTTGGTTTTCTATGTCATGGAGAAACCAACCTTTTCTCTGTTTTCTATCTCAGCCATCTAAGACCAACTGACACACCTCTTACTGTAGTTCTTGGATTTGTAGGTTCAGCTGCTGCCTGTAAAGAAGTAAACGATCTGAGAAAGCCTGAGGACTCCATTCAGATTTCAAACTGGTGTAAACAGGAACTAATTTTACTGAAGTCCAAGAAAACAATAAAAGGATTACTTTTTTTAAATGAAGGATCATACAGTTGTTTCTTCCCTCAAAGCCATTATCTGCCCTGTCTCACAGTGGTGCTAAGGCTCGGAGCAGCCCAGGAGATCTCATGGAAGCCAACATCCCTCATCCCACTACCAGAAAAAGCAGCAACATTGACAAACACAAGTTAGCCAGGTGTGCCCTCATTGCTCCTAAACACACTTCCAAGTATATTAATACAGGGCTATGAAGATTTGGAAAAAAGTGACCTTTTCTGGTTTCCTCCAGGTAATGTCCCAAATAAAATCTTTCAGAAAATACCTGTCCTTGAATCAAACATGCTACATTAAAAGAAGAACAATTGTTCTTACGTTGATGTTTTGGTTTTTTGGTATTCTGTTTTGGTTTGGTTTGGTTTTGTGAAACTGAAGGGTTTAGTCATCTCCTAGCTATAAGAAAGCAGTTTTTTAATAAGCAAGTCACCTGATTTCTCTAATGCCTGGCTGCAGCAAGCTAGCCTGGAGACCCTGGCAGATCCTTGGGCACATAAAATAATAGCGTCACTCTGGAAACGATGGAAGATCAGGCTCCAGTCCCACAAAGTGATTGTCAGGATGTGGCATAAATCCCATCAGCTCAAGCAGAGGCATTTAGATATTAGTGTTTAATGAGCTGTTTGGTTCCATTAAGTTTTGAATTGCTTTTAAGAATTTCTGTGCATTCAACCAAAGAACATCGTAATAGCACAATTTATTAAATGAACTTCCCAAATAATCTTAAAACATGGGAATACTGTTGCAATGAATAATGCAGAAATAATATTTTAGAATGTAAAAGAAACCTCTAAGTATTCTGATAGAATTTTCACTAGTGTGATTGCAGTATGAAAATTAATCAGTCATCTGTACATTAATTGAATTATCTTCATAAACAGTTCATTTGCAGGCTGAGGAAACTGGGATGCATACCATGAAATCAATTACATATAAAACAGATCTGAAATATTTTCTGTCTGTTTTCTCACAGTCTGTCTAACTTAAACTCAAGCTGCAAATGCATTTATGTATTATCAATAATATCAGCCATAAATGCAGTCTGAACGTCTGCATGTTAATGAGATTATAGCAAAAATATATATGAATGAATGTGGAGCTGGGCCAGCACACAGCACTATGTGTGTGCTGCAGTGGGAGGTGTGTGTTGTGGGTTAACACTGGCGGGCTGCTCAGCCCCCCAAGCTCTTTGCTCACTCCCCTCCAGCAGGATGGAGGAGAAGCGGATGGGTGAAACTGAGAAAACTGGCAGGTTCAGATAAACGCAGTTTAACAGGTAAAGCACAAGCTGCACATGCAAGCAAAGCAAAAGGAAGAATTCCTTCACTCCTTCCCATCGCAGGCAGGCTATCGGCCAGCCCCAGGACAGCAGGGCTCCATCATGCTTCACGGTGACTGGGGAAGACAAACATCACTCTAGACACCCCTCCCTCCTTCCTCCCCAGCTTTTATTGCTGAGCACTATGTCATATGGTCTGGGACACCCCTTCGTCAGTGGGGTCAGCTGTCACAGCTCTGTCCCCTCCCAGCCCCTGGTGCCCCACAGCCTGCTGGCTGGCGAGGCAGGGTGAGAAGCAGAGAAGACCTGATGCTGTGCAAGCACTGCTCAGCAACAGCTAAAACGTCCCTGTGTTATCAACACAGCTCTGGTCACAAATCTACTATGAAAAAATACCTTTCCTCAGAAATTGGAGATGAAGTTGATTTGTGAGAAGCAGGATCCCTCTTCAAAACAGATTCAGAACCTTCTAATAATTAACTAAAACCCCTTCTTTTTACTATTTTAGTATTCTTTATAAAGACCTGCCACAAATTTTGATTCCATATTTAAACTTGTATGCATTTTGCTACAAGATTACACACCTTTTTTAATGTTAGATTACATTATGGAATGCATCTTAAAAATGCAAAATATTTCTTATTATATTCAGCTTTTCCAGGTTTTGACTATAAGGTACAACCAGTTTTGATACATTGCTTACTTAGATGTATCTGCCTGAAAATTGTTTTACTTTAGCTTCATCCTTCACAAGGATCATATTCCAGCACCAGAATGATACTTCTGCTCAGTAGCTGAATTCCAGAGTTTGTAGGCTAGTTTCTCAATAAAGGGGATACAGACATGGGTTACACTCTAAAACAGACTTTTTATGTACCATAAGCAGAAGGCAATTACACTAATTCCTTGTTCCAAGAGAGCAACTGTACATTAGGAGCCTTAATTGGAGATGGACCTCACTGATGACTCACGAGCTCCTTTTCCAAGAGCTACCATCACTGAACAACTTTACACAACAGCATGTTTTCTCGACTGCAAGCATTTTATGCACATGAGAAATAAGCACTTTGGAAGTATGTATCACAGGGGTATCTGCTGATAGCTGTCATAACAATCACTATTACCTACATTGTTCTGTAAGTATATCCTTAGGGCTGACAAAAGCCAGCTAGAAGCCTTGCTACTTAGGATTAACATTATGAGGGAGTTCTGGCATAGGATAAGGAGTAACAGTATAAAATACTCGTAGAAGTATTCAGAGTAAGTCTTTCAAGAAGCCCAGAAAGGCACTTTACCCTTGGTTGTAAAGTCCACATTGGACCCTTGGCCAAGCATCCTACGAGCTAGACACTCCAAGCACCAGAGCCAAGGGAAGAAGAGGGAATGAACAAAACAGACAAGAGGAAAATGAGATGAAGAGATTAGTTAAAGGAGAACTGGGAGGAGTGTAGTGAGCAAAAGGGTGAGTAGGAGGAAACAAATCTGAGATGTGGGTGGGTGAGAGGTACATAAAGCCATGAAGATTATACCAGATTAGAGAGTCATGAGTCAAACACTGAAGCATGAAACAAGTCTACAAAGGGTATCCCAGATTCTTCTAATTCACACAAAAATTTCTGCAAATAACACTCTCTGCCAGAGACATGTTACGCAAAATCAATATTCAACTTTGTGGGTTAAGTAATGTTTAACGAGTGAGTCACACAGCTGATGCATGGATGTGAGTTTGAGTGGTTACACAGGCTCCAAATGTGTGCAAAATACAATAAAGTATAAGAGTGGCATTAAATATTGTGCAAAGCGTAAAAACTGAAATTATTTTGAAAAGCCTCACCCTGAAAAAGGAGGAATTTGCATGGGTCATACTCACGTGCCAGACAGTTTCAGTTTTTCAGGATCTTGCCACTGTCCCACAGGTCTCATGCTTCACTGAAATCAGCTCTCCAGAATACAGAATGGCTTTCTGCTGGACTTGGTTTTGCCTCCTCAGTAGTTTGCTATTTGTCTACCTCAGAGCAGGGATGTTTTTCTCCTAAACATGCCTGCAAAATAGGGAATGATATAAATGATCTTTCTTTTTAAGTGAAGCCCACATGTACAGACACAGCCCGGGATGGCTGGGCAGGGTCACAAGAATGGGGTGGGCCAAGACCAGGCTCGGATGTCAGCCCACTGAGAAACAAGCTCTTCGTAACAAGCAGAGCAAATTCAGACTCTGAATCAGTTCTATCCATCCAACCTCTGAATTACACTCAAGGACATTTCTTTCTTAATAAACCAAACAGGGAGTGTGGCAAACAAAAAATGGCCAAAACCAGATTATGTAAAACCTCTGATGTTTTCTCCTGACTTAAATCCTTATCTACACTACCTATTTATTTGTGTGAGATTACACTTCTTTATAGCATCTCCTAAACTTCTTGGCCTGATAGACAACTCCATTTTCTTCCTAGATCACCAAACTAGCCATGGTCTCACAGACCACCACTGCTCTGCAAACCACAGCATTTCAAAATGCAATCCTGTATTAAATACAGTGTGGGCCTAAGCTGCTCTTAGCTCCCCTACGCTGCTAAGGAAATCACTGAATTTTTAGAAAAATACAGAATTTGGGCAGAGGGAAATTTTACTTCCTTTCTTACGTGCTTTAGTGGGTATTTCACTTCTCATTTCAGAATATTGCCTCCGTAGAAATTAAAGTAATTCAGTATTTCATTCCATATTTATAGTTTCCCAATATCCTTCTTCAGAGTTGTAGAGCCATGGAGGACTCATTAATAACCAAGCACTTTCTCTGACTGAAAGACTTTTGAAACTGAAATTAATTTTCCTAGCCTGTAAGCCCCTTGTGCTGGCAACTCAGTCCTTGACCTAACAACGTGCAACATCAAAGCAGTAGCTTTCTGCTGGCAGCAGAAGCAGCAGCATCTGTTGCAGCAGCATTAGCCATATCGATTGAGACCTTACGCCTCTCAGCCAAGTTCTGCTTAGCCCTCATTCACTGGTGGTGCCCCTGCTGACTCTGGGCTGTGTGTATGCAGCCAGGGAAACATTTCTCTATCCTGCAAAGACAAGAGTAGAAATGCTGCAGATTCTTGCAAGTATCTTCTGGTAAGTATTACCAGTGTTACAGGAGCACATTCCTTATCTTACCTGGAAATAAGACTAAGATTACAATCAAGCCTACTAAAATAATAACCTATGTAAGTTTAAAGAAATACAGTAGCTGCAAGGGCATCATGAGCAAGTCGAGTTTTGGCCATCACAAAACTTGTGGTGGAACAAGCAGTGCTGGAGAAACGAAGCACCCAAAAGATTCAGCTTGAATGTGAGGCAGGGTGATGTTGCCAGCCTAACACCAGTAAGGACTGGGGGAAGGGCTGGGAAGGGCAGGAGCAGAGCTAAAGGACAGGTTTGTGCCTGAGCAAGTACAAGAACAGCCTGCAAAGCCAAACACCTTTGATGTGGCTCCCAGGAAAGACAGCAGAGGTGGCAGAAGCACAGCTTACAAGGGGAGATTTCAAATGGGCTGCTTGGCTAAACCAAATCACCTCTATCACACCTTGCCGAAAAGCTCCTGCATAGGCTAATCCTTCTCCTTGTCCTTCTCTTTGTAAACATTTGGCTTTGAAGCAAGTCAGGACTTTCTGCCCAATCAGTTTTTGGCAGAGCAGTGAGGTATTTCATTCCAGGACTGTGCTGCCCAGCTCTCTTGTTTCCAAATGCAGAATGGTTACTGGGGCTCCCTCTACAAGCGTTTTCTCCTAGTTCAGAAACAAAACAAAACTACAAGTTATCTTTTGACAGATAAAGCATTTCCATTCATTTTTACTTATTCATGCTGCTCTAGGTGTTTATGCTGCTAGCTTGGGACATAACATTTCCAATGGAAAACTGGGGGAGGTGTTTCTGCAGCTCAGCGCTACCCTCAAAGCCTTGCAGGATCTCATGTAAATATTTTCAGACTGGATTTGAATGCCCTTTTCTCCTCTGCAGATTCAATTAAGAAGTACAGGATAGTGAGGTATAGTAAAGGATGATGATAGTAAAGTAAAAGAAAGTGTTCCCCTCTCCAGTTCTTTAGAATTTGCAGAGTCTGTGTACACAATTTCACCAGAAACGTTAAGGTCTGCTTTTCAGACCACAGCTATACCTCCACACAACCCAAGGCGGTCTCCCCAGGAAATGTCTACACATAGAGAACAGTCAGATGTGCACGTAAGGGAAGACAAGTGTGCAGAGAGGTGAGTGGATACATAATGTTATTACATTCAGCACACCAAAACATCTGCACAAGACAGTGGAAGACGAAGCATCCACCGATGAACAAGGTCCTGATCAGTACATGGAATTATCACCCATTTGAGTTTAGTGATATAAGCAGGAAGCTTAATTATGAAATTGTAAGCTGTGGAGAGTGATAAACAAGCTTAGGCCAGCTTTTATTGCTTTGCTAAGAGGAGACAAACTTTAGCTTACTTGTGCAGCCACTTGGGATCCACAGATGTCCCAGCCAGGGTGGTGGTAAGATGTAATGCAAAATACAGGGCCGGGGGTGGGGGGTAAACTCCACCACAGATAACACCTGCGATAAAGCCTTTATTTCCTTCCACCACCAAGGGCACAGGAAAAAGCAAAAGCTGAGCAGACCTGGGACAACAAGCTTAGCAGTCCTTGTGAAGTAACATAAAGTATTAAAGCACTGTACCTTTAACTAATCAGTTCCTATTCTTGAGTCTGGTTAGCACTCCCTGTGGTACCAATGTTAATGCAGTAAAACTAAACACCCAGGAGAACTAAAACTGGTCTGGTATTTTCAAGAATGAAACATTGTGTGCCAGAGGAGAGACAGTGTCAGCTCTGTTTGAAAAGCAGTTCATGACTTGGGATGTTGATCTTTCCAGATGAAATTCAGTCCTGACTGGCTAAACATCATGTAGAGACTGTTCTCCTGGCATTTCTATATTCATCTCCATCTGGTGTGCTTGAAAGAAGAGCCATAAGAAAGCAGTGACTGATACCTCTTCTTGCCAGAAGACCCTCCAGGCAGCAGATAATGCCAAGGGTAGGACACTCTATTCAGGGAGGGGATCACATACCCTGTTGACTCAAACAACCCTCAGAAGAGCGAACTCCTCTGACATTGAAAGATCTGTAGATAAATCTTCATCAGCAAGGAAGACCTACAAATCCATTAGAAATACTAAGTCTTAAGCTATCTAAGGTTCAGCAGGTTTGCATTTCTGTACCAGAGAAACATTTTTGCTTCTCTGTTTTTTAAATTCTGAACAGTCTTTTCTGCTGACACTTATGGGGATGGTAACATCTGGCAGAAGGAAGCTGGGGACAGGGCATATCAATCCACTCAAGTCAGGCTGTTCAGAGCTTCTCTGCTGAGACTGCGGTCATCTGCAGTAATTCTGAAAGCAAGATTGTCGCCATTTGTATGCCGCTAAAGGAATAGAAAATAGTAAGATACACATGAAATGTTTATGCCATTATTTCCTTAATGTTTATTTCCAGTGACTTGCAGCTCCAAGGCCTTCCAGCAGCACGACAGGGTCACCAGCTAGCCAGCATCACTAAAGAAGTGGAGCCTTAACTAACAATTCCAATTCCTGGGAAAGAAACACATGACCGGGGAGGACTCTGTTAGGTAAAATCCTACCTGCAGGCAACATGAATCTGCCAGTGTCAAGCAGAACCTAAATTTTTTGATTATCCGAGGATACAAGTTGAACACTACAGGGAACCTGATTCTCAACCTACCCAAGCAAGAGTCAGGAATAGTTCTCCCGAGGTGTGTTAAATTATTCTTGAATAAGTCTTATAATGTAACACTTGTGTAAGCCTTTGCAGATAATTTTCTTGCTGAGTGGGAGGAGGATTAGTAGAGAAAGGAAAAAGACATCAGTTAAGGTAGAGTCTTCTGCACTGTCAAAAATTTAGGTACATATGACTCTGTAGATGGCTATACATCTTTACATACTCAGCACAGATTTCTGTGTGGTTCTGCCTGGTTTTTAATCAGCCATTGTACTATCGATATATACTATACCTATAATTTTCTATCTCTCAGTTATATGAACTGGTTTTTTAATTATCTTAAATAACTATATTGGGGTTTTTAAAATAAAAGATTTTTTGAAGTGTGGTTTTGCCCACCCATTACAAGCACCTCAGCAAAAGCTCTCCAGCCTCAAAGCAAACAGAGTGACACACACCCCCAACTCTCCTCCTTCTTTAAAATTGTAATTGAATAAAAACTCAGGAATAAAATCAAGTTTTCTTGACATCATCTTATAGCAAGGCAGTGGTGAAGTAGGTTTCTCGCCCCAGGAACACCACACATTTCACCAGTGCAGAGATACCATCCACCTCGGCCCTGCCAGGAACACCCAGACATGCCAGCTGGCCCTAGCTGCTCTGGGTGCTTCCCACTTTTTACAGCAGATCTATGCAAAAAAGGACAAAAGGTCTCGCACTCAGACAAGCAAGTGGGGCCGCAGCAGATGGCTGAGCAGCCGTGAGGGCACGGGTGCTGCCGTGGCAGCAGGTGATAGCGGCACAGGCTCCATTCCACACGCCTGCCTGCAAATCTGTGCCTGGTGAAAATGCCTGCAGCTGGTGTTCTTTCCACCTCCGTAAGCAATGTCCTTCCTGAGCCCTCATGCCACCTCTGATCTTTGCATTCCCCAAACTCAGTCATCCCCTTTGTCCCCAAGACCACTGGTCCCAGAGCATGAACTGCTGCCTTCTCCACTTCTCTCCTTTCTTTTTTCTTTTCCACTTGAGTCATTCCCTCACTTTTATTTCCCACCACATTACCCCCATTGTTCTTCCACCTCTTTCTTTTCTAGGCTCCCTGTCTCCTGAAGTTATTTTCCTCAATCATATTTTTATGCTTTGATGGCCACACCTTTACAGTTTGAAAGCCGTAGTACACTTCAGATAGAGCTAAACATGTTGCTTCTAAATGCCATCCCCCAGCAAGCATCCCAGATGATGGGCTACGTACCAGAGACAGACCGGTTTAGTTAAGCAGCAGCAATAGCTGAAATAATTAAAATAAATCTGATTTTGAAGCAAGCTAAGTCAATAGATGCTAACTCACCAAATCTAATAATTACATGCTTCCTCCTGTGAAACTTGGAATAAAAGGGCCTATTTCCAAGACACTGTATTTATGCAAATCAGCAATGAGAGAAAGAGAATGCACATTTATGTGGGTGCATACATATAATACAAATATATTATTGAATATTTTTTGGTCCAAATAGCAGCACTTTTAGAGAAACTGCAAAAATTTAATGCAGATGTGTCTACATTAAAATTGCTGACATTTTTATAGAACACCACACATAGAGCATAAATCACATACACCAGCAATCCAGTGCTTAGGCATTTCTACTTTGCTTGCTTTGGGAGTTTAATCGAATTAATGCTATCAACCTCTATCATTATAAATCAGCCATTTTAAGAAGTAAGGGAGCTAATAGTAGTATGAGTGAATGTATTTCTAGTTAGCTCATGCTTCTCTGCATATTAAGTCTTGAACTTACTCCAAATGCCTATAAAAATACCAAAACCAAATAAACCAAAGGGGGATACATTTTTACTGTTTAGATATCTGTCTGATAATAATGAATGAACTCTCATTTATTACACCACTAATTACACTCTGCTTTGCAGTTTAAGAGCACCAGAAAAATTCCAGGGTCCAGAGAGAACATAAAAATGAGCCAGTTGTAAAAGATACCACGCTGCAGCACTGTGTACGAAGGCTCCAACACCTTCAACACACAGGAGAACGGTGACAAGCCCAGATGTTACAGTCCAAGTTCTTCCAGGTCTAAAAGGATGGGCTAAGAGTTACAACAGTGAGGAGAGCACCCTAAGGTCCCAACTATTATTAGCACACCTGGTTGGCAAGTACAACTTCTCCTCTCCCATTCTGTTTTAAACCAATCCTTCCCACAGCTCAGGGCACTTAACATGAGCTCTGCTGTGTGATTTCTTTTATGGAATACTTTCCTCTTAGCTATAAGACAGGAAAAGAAGAAGGATGCCGTGACAGTTTTTTTGGAAATAACATATGTGGCCACTTTATTGTAATGCCTCTAAAATATATATATAGTCATGCCCACTCATGAAAATGTTACATAAAATGACTTTTGAGAGGTTGCTAAAAGCAGTAACTTTTCTTAAAAACAAACAAACTGACTCACTTTCACATGGCACGTCTCTGGTAAAACAGAGATATGCTGCTATGTGATGGATAAATACTGTGGATGCTAGAGACAATGGCAGATCCAGTCCCAGAGCTGAGCTGTGTGGGGACAACTGCAGCACCTGAGGCTGCCCTGCAGTAGCACAAACACAGGCTGGTCACGAGTATAGCTCTGTACGGTTCCTTAACTGTTGCCTGTGGCCTACATGTCCAGGGAACCCTTGCTAGAAATCTCTATGAAGATACCATTTATCACACAGTGCTGGATGTTCTCCATACAAACTATTCTTGAAATAGAAAAGGAAAAAAATCCAGATAACCTATTATTACTTTTATGTCTTAAAACTGTGGTAGCCTGTGCAGACATGCCAGACCGCGTGGCAAGCGAGCAATTGTAGGGTACAAGTCCATGACATAATAATCCATTAAAAGCATCTGGATGCATGGCCTGCAGCCACAATGATTTCTCCTTGGTATTCTTACTTTCTTCCTCATAATCATATTCAATGCCTGCCAGAGAGTGCAACAGCATTTAAGTCACTGAAATTACTTTACTAGAACATCTCTCTTGGAATTGCTTAAAAGATTATTTAATGTTTGCACAATACGTTGAATTTGTAAGTGGTATTATTGCTTTAGTACCGTTTTTTCCCCCCTGGGGGACTCCCTTGTTACAGTGAATTTTCATAGACTTATTGCTAGAATTGCCAGGTGAACTAGTTTTTCCCATCTTTCCAGCAGGCCAGCAAGTCAGGAGTACACTAATAACCCATGCATACTATCTGGGATAACAGTTCTAAGTAAACCAGCACAAAGGACTCTATGAATAATGTTACAGTCATTTCTGATCATAGAACTGCCTCCAACAGTAGCTGCAGGGAAGCACAAGACGGATTCCCTTTGTAAGGTACATAAAATAACAGCAGCTTTTTGTTGCCGCTTCAGTCAAGCCAACATACATGACCTTCTCTCAGAAAGTATGAAAGCAGCAAATTACCCAAAATGCGCACAGTTTTGTGCATTCAACAATGCAAGTCACAAAATCAATAATATACAAAAACAATTGCTCAGAGATGAACAATGAAATACATTACGCGTAAGCTAAACAAGAATAATGCTCCCTTCAGGAAAGACACATCAAAATCATAAAAGACAGCTTGTCATACAGATTGCAGAAAAGAAAAGTGACAGTCAGAAATTACTGAATTTTGATTTGTGGAAACAGACTCACAGGGAGAAAAAAAAATAGAAAAAAATCCTTCTATGGTAAAAAGACCCAAAAAAGACAGACTTCCTAAGTGTACAGTGATGGTAAAATTTCAGTTTTCAAAAGGGTCCAGGGACCACTTCTGCAAGAAAATCTAAGGCCTAGGGGAAACCCTGAAGTCTGTAACACAAGACTACTGTATTCACACCTTTTCCTTATTGAACCCAGCTAAACAAACAGTGGCACTTGCACAAGGCAGGGGCCACGCAGACCATGCATGTGGAATGGGCCTTAGACTGCTTCACACAGTAAATGCCCAGATTTGTTAGCAAAACTCAGTTTCCCACTGAAATATCAAATGGGAACCTGAGTAGGAATGAAGTGCTTAAACACTTGGATGGCTCCAGGACTAAATCATTTCAGCTCTTCAGGGGGTGGTGGTGGGAAGAAACTGCTTTCTGTGAAAACTGTATTAGGTACTGACTTATAAACCTGCAAGACAAAACCCACAAAGGTCCAAACCAGGTCCCACCAAGGTGCAGGAGTAACAAACAAATGCCTGCCTATCTCTGGAGCAGTTTAATGCTGCTGGCACAAGGAGAAGGCCCTATTTCGCTTATCTTTCTCTTTGCACAATGACAATCCTATTGGCTGGCATGCTGTCACAGAGTGAAATCCTAATGGTGGTCACTGGCAAATTCCCCATTTCAGAAAAGAAACATGATGCAAACAGGCACAGGAATCAGGTCACTTGCTTTTCAGTTCCTCGCTCTTACTCAAGAGTCCTTCATTTCCAAATATTTCTGTGAGAGTATGAGTGTGTTCTGCTGTTCTGAATTTATCATTGAAACCAACATAATTTGTAATTTCAGACTTCAGTAACTCACACAGCATGGCAACAGCTGAATGTATGTCTGTCATTTATCCAAATCGTGCAGGATTTCATGCCTTTCTGCTTCCTGAACTGATCTTAAGTAACAGTAAATATATCTAATGCTTTAAAAGCATTATTTTAAAACTTCACAGTCAAGATTCTCAAAAGTGTGCAACAAAGGCAGCCGTGTTGAGTTTTAGTTATTTTGCTCAAGCCTGTACTTAGTGAGACTGAATCTCCAGGTGGTTCAGTACCTGTCCCCTGAAAAGTCTGGTTTCTTCTACATGGCTTAAAATTGAGTCCATAAAAACCTCCAAGACAAATAACCATTATTTTCCAAAATTACTTAACACAACAATAGGATCATACTGCAAATCCAGTTCCAGAGGACTAAATTTTGACACATCATCTCAGTTGACCCACTCATTCAAGAAAAAACAATTTTATTTTGCGTAAATCAAAGCTGCTGCTAGAATGGGTGGTCCCACCTTCCCTCTTCTTGCCTCTGCTCGTTCCTACCACTCTTTACAATGGGGCCACCCCTCATCTAGCCCTGTGATAATCTGTATTAGGCAACTGATCCAGCTGAAGATGAAGCTTTTCTCTTGGCATGGAGAGATCAAATTAGTTTTCAGCCCTGTCATTCTGCAGATCCAGCTCATTGCACAGATGCACGAACGCTGCCACCATTATAAAGGAAACAGCAAGACCTAGCAGACACTGGTGGGAAAAGCAGCATAACCTCCTGCGTAAGGAAGCTGCAGAGTTACGGTCCGGTGAAAGGGCCGTGTAACCTTGCCTTTAGAGCAAAGCGTGCTCCCTAACAAACTGCAGCAACCTCCGAACCTGCAGTGCCTGGCCGCTGGGTAAGCAGCCATTCAGTGGTGTGGTTTCCCATCTATCGGCCGCAGGGAGGAGGAACGCCGGCCCTGATGCGGGGCGGGGAGCCGGGCTCGACAAAATGGAAGATGCCAGTCTCCGCTTTGCAGGGCTGACAGCTCACCGTTCCCTTGTACAATGCTTTACTTGGATAGATGAGTATGTAGTTATATGTTGAGCCTTTTCTTTCTCCCTTTTTTTTTTCTTGCTAAAATCCCGAATTGTTTTAGGAAAAGCATTAGTACGTAAAATGCAGAGAAACAAGTGATTTTGAATCACACATTTCTTTCCCTGTGTAAAAATCACCTCCCTATTTATTCTTTGTGTTTGTGGTTTATGTAAACAAATCTCAAATATTTTGTATAGTTTTTGGAGGTAAGATTAAACATTATTTGCTTTAAAAGCCAACAATATCATCATAGATTTAGAAAACAGATGGAGTCAAGGGTTCCTTTTTTATCTGCTAGAAACATTAAGCCCTATTTTTTACAATTAGTAATTTTTTACAGTATCAAGCTGGGAGGAAAAAAAAATAAACCACATGAAAAACCTTGCAAAACTTCAGACTATTCTGTTATTACAACAATTTTTAATGTTCTGGCACAAAACAAAACCACCCCTTTTCTTGATTTTCATGACTAATATTCCATCTGAAATTTACAAGCCCTTAGATTTTACAACTAGATCACTTGGGGGAAAAAGTTGATCTCCTCACATAAAACATCACTAGCTTGCTTGATTGCAAAAAGGTTTTCTCTACAGAAACAGAGACTTTATAAAATCCGTATGTATATAGTTGATGGCTCACAGAAAAGGAAATGTGTAAGAAACAATTTTTTTTTAATAGTTGGAGTTGGAAATTAATTTTGTTCTTTACAATGGATTTACAATTTACAGTTATAAATTGAGCCCACTATTATCTTAATCTCTCTTGCAAAGCTGCTATACTATAGTTTATACTACAGTCTCTTACCACTGAGTCTTCACATACGTTACTAATGCTGACATACGTTACTAGCAAAGCTGGAATCATGATGGGTGACCTTCCACTGGCACCACCTGTGGAACTACTCAAATGCTCAAGAAAGATATTCACAGATACTGCAAAACCGAGGAGGCAGTGGGGTCTCACACAGCTCCAGTACCAGTGCTTGCCAAGAAAAACGCCTTGTATTTGGATCTCCTAACCTACTGCAGCACATAACACAGAGAAGTAATATGTGAACTCTGCTCCGTGGAAGACTCCACCCTGTGCAGGATTACAGCTGTGAAGCAGGTCACAGCTGTGCTACAACATCTGCACAAAGGAAATGGAGATCTGTACATCATCTAATTGAAACCTTCAGGTGTCCAGTTCCTGCAGCCAGAGCAGGAAATTGTGTTCTGATATGGTTATCAAGTATCCTGTATTTCAATTAATAAATACACTGACTACATTCAATTAATAAATTAATAAATCAATTACTGAATTGATAATAAATTTAATTTAAATTAAAAAATAAGCAACAGCTACCAAGCTAGTAATGAAGCATAAGCCTTCTATTTCTGCTGCAGGCAGCAAACTTTCTCCACATCTCTACAACTACACCACGAAAATTGCATTAGGACTTCTTTATGTGTATAAGCATGATACAAGAGAACATCCATTAAAACAGGGAATAACGAGGTGCTCTCAGCACAGTTCAGCAGGCACTCCATCTTGGTGGAATTCCCTGCTGAGCTCCACTAACCCCAACACTGCTAATTAATGATCAAATTGGAAAGGATAGCTCATTTAAAGCTGAGCTACCCCTAACAAGTGCAAAACAGCAGGCAGGAAAATATTTCTATGCAGAGATGACCTTCATGAAGAAACCTGTATTACAAGGACACAAGTCACCTGTGACCAAGCAAGGGTTAGGAATACCTGCTCTGTATTCTGCTAGATTACTGAGTCCATGCATTATAAGTTACTTTAGAAAAGTCTCCATGCTCATCCTGTTAATGACACTTTCATTTTTACAGTATCAAGCTGCAGAGGAAAAAAAAATAAACCACACTAAAACCATTGCAAAACTTCAGACTATTCTGTTATTACAAGAATTTTAAGGTTCTAGCACAAAACAAAACCACCCCTTTTCCTGATTTTCATGACTAATATTCCATCTGAAATCACATGACTAATGTGAAGAGACATGAAGGCATGGGTATTCTTAGGTCCTGAGAACTCCCTCTAGAGTTCCGTCTGCGATTGATGTGTTGGTTCCTTCACTTTTAAATACTGAGTTTAGGCTACTGTATCTTCCAGTGCTGAAGCACTAAAAGATCGGGACTTAGCCTCTTTGACACTGAAACAGGGCTTTAACCTAGGAAGACCTCTAATCTATCAATTTTGTCTGAAAGGTTTTAATTTAAATCATGAAAAAAAAAAAAGGCAAAAAGAAGCAAAAAATTGTAAATCTTACAAATGCCTCACTTCCAACTTTAGCTCTAAGTAACAAATGGTTAAACGCTGCCTATCTTATGCTTCAATCCGCCAAGTTATTAACCAATGCAACCTGAAGTGAGGAGGAGGAGAAAAATAGTTATATGTAAAAAATATATAGTACAAGGAGACAGGCTACTTTGGGGCTCTCAAACCTGCATTCAGAGCTGTAAGAAAAGCAGCAAACACCAAACTAACTACAGGTTAGGAACACTCACTCTCAGTCTAATACATGATTTGCATAGTTCAGGTAAGCCCTGTAAATTGTCCCCACACGGCACTTAGCCTGCAGTCTTTTGTTTCAGAACAGAGGGAAGGGCTTATGTACCCCAAAAGTTGACCATACTTCCAATGTCATAAGTCCAATGTCATAAGTTCCAATACATAAGTCACTATAAAAGAAGATGTTACCTCTCTGTACAAGCCTTCTTTTTCCTTATAGCCTTGAGTATTAGACTCGTAAAGTTACCATTATTACAGGATGGATAAAATTATATTTTTTATGTTTATGACTGCATCACTTAGGAGGGTCTGGTGCTCACTCGTGCCATTGCAAAGTGTGTCTTACGATTCAGCTTGAATCTCTGCCATGGCTGGATGTTAGCCATTTGCAAAATACAATCCAAGAGTAGAAATTTCTTAGTAAAGTTACCTGAACAGACCTGAGTTAAAAAAAAAAAAAAAAAAAAAAGGCAGGCCCAAACCCATGCATTTTGCATGTAATCATTGCATACAAAAACCCCTGTCTTTCCATGAAGCTTTTATGAAGAATGGTCACAGTGAATAACAATTCACATATTTGAAAAAATACACTACAGCCAACTTCATCTACATCAGGAATATTTTAAATCAAGGTATTTTAAATCAATTTTAGCATACTGTGTTGTCACAATTTACTTCCTGTCTTTACAAACTGTAGAAGTTCTAGCATCCACCCTTTCCTCAAATTAATAATTTTCAAAATTAGCACCTAAATAACTTTTGCTTTCAGATTAGCTAAAAGATGTTGAGAACTTCTCTCCCTGTTTGAGTTTATTGGTAAAGTAACCAATGGAAAAATGAACAGGGAGAGGATTGCTTTTACAGCACAGCTTGTGAATCAGAAAGGCTTCAAACTGCAAATTCAAAAGGCTTCAAGCCACATCATCACAGGCACCTATAGCTGTACGTGGATACCATCCTGGCCAGGGCCCTGTAGGATGTCTACAAAGCGTGGGGACCTCATCCTTCCCAGAACGTGGCAAGATATCTGTCTTCAAAGATGAAGTCTGGCACAGAAATAATTGGTCATTTCACAAACTTACAGTTGGTCTTTGTTTAATAAACCCAGCCAAAGTAAACTGAGAACATGCTGGGATGACCTTACTTTGTTGTGTGTTTAATACCCCTGCCATTCTCAGCCCCCCAAAAGAGCTTTTCTAGCTGAACAGCAGGTTTCAAAAATGGAGTTATATATACTAATAGAAAGAAAAGCCACATCATTCCCTGTTTTGTGAATACGAGGAAACGATTCAAGTAAGATTGTGAATAAATGTGTTACAGAACTGCTTAAATACATAATTACTGATATGTGTAACCCTTGCTACACAGGAACAACTATTGTTAGGTTCAAATCAAGTGCCCATTGGTATTTTTGAACAATTAATTATTAGCAAAACTGAACCCTGCCTTGACACGTGCTCCATTATTTAAATTTATTTGCTCACTGCTTTAAAAAAAAAACCAAAGTTAAAATTGATTAACCTAGAGTTGCTATTTTAATACTATACACTTACTTTATACAGGTCATTTTGAAAAGGACTGTATTGATGATCAAAATAAAAGATAGCTTTTGGTTTTGAGAGACTAAAGCAATACTCAGAGGGTTTTGGGTGCAATTTCAAGTTTAGCCACAAACTGCTAGTATTAGTTGAAAAAGAAATTCAGTTGTGGCGTTTTTTTCCCTATGCAAAATGTAGCTACAATCCCCACTTCTCAAAAAAGAACGTCTAAAGTTCTAAAACATTCTGGTGATGAGGAATACAACAAAACCAAACAAACTCAGGTCATGCAGCTTCATATTCACCTTGGGGGTTGCACAGAAATCTGCAGATTGATGGGAAAAATAATAGCCTGCCTGGCAGATTCAAAACATTACCATGGCTGTGCTTGTTTTCAGTTTGCTTATATCTAAGTGATTATGTTTATTAAAAACAAACTTGCTTTGCATCCACCAGGGATTAACAGATGCCAGGGTTAACTTCTTCAGACGACAGCAGCTCCTTTCTCAAGGCTTTGTGCAGCAGGAGGAAGGACATGCAGGCTCGTTACAGAGGGGTACATCCTTTTGCAGGATGCCCCCTCATCCCCTGTGCTCCCCTTCCCATATGCTCCGGTGGAGAGCAGAGCAGCAGGCTGATGAGGGAGCAGAAGTACAGCAGGGCTGGGGACATGCTGTGTGCCAAAACATGCAGCAACTTGGGGACAGTGATGGGGCTTGTGTTTCCATTGGACGGGCAGCAAGGAGAGGCTAAGCAACAACCACTTCTGTTCAAGTCTTCCTGTGTCCCAGAAAATTTCAGCTCTGACACAGTGAGTCCCAAACACTGACAAAATGGGACAAACAGGAGGAGAGGGAGGGAAAGAGGGAAAGTGCAACTGTGCAGAAATTACCGTATTTTGGACTAGAGCATGTTGCTATTCTGGGGCAAAGGGGCCCGAGTGAAAGATGAGACAAAGGAATAAGGGGGAGTGAGGAAGTATACAGGAGAAAAATCCAGAAATAGAATTGGAGGTATTTGCTGGGACTGACTGAGATCAGGCTCTGTGAGTGGCAGCAGCGGAAGTTCCTCCATCATGACTGCGACTTACAGAATGGCTACTGCATGTCCCTCAAGCATGACCCAGTACTTTGCTAAGTGTAAAAGGTAATATTTGGACTGGGCCATTAATCACTGCTATAGCAATTAATCACTGTTAAGGGGCCTTTTTCTCTAATAAACTTCTTCCTGAAAGGGCATCATGCAAACCTAGCTGTGCATACAGCTACCTACTGAAAACTGATAGAGAAACCAAATATTCATCCCTGGACATGAATTAATTTCCTGGACAGAAATGGAATGGTCAAAGGCATAAGTAAACCTCTGCTGCTTTGTTAAGCTAAAATGTTACTATTTTAATTAACTTTGTTTTTATTCCTGTGTGAGGAGTTTGAGGCAGGTAGTAAAAGAGAAAGGTACTGAAAGACACAGCTTTGGAATCCAACATCCCATTTAGGTCATCACAGTTTAGGAAAAAAAGTGTATTTGAACAAGACTTTCTGTCACAGGAAAATAGAGTATTGTTGCTACTGAAAAATAAACTAAGCAATCTCTTACCTATCTATCAGTCCAAAACAAAGATCACTTTTATTATAGAGCAGCATCCACAAGTGGGCAGATTCTATTTCTGCAACAGCTACTCATGAATGAATAGCTAAACAGTGTTAACCTCAGCCACGTTCCCCCATATATAATGATCAAACACACTGTTCTTAGTTAAGCCTGCAGCAAGGGATCAAAAGATATGATCGTATGATGGTGTATTGATTAAAAACTGCAAGATACCAAGCTTTTTATTTTTCTCCCCCCACCTCACCCCCATCTTGTGTACCTGTTCAATAATAAAAGACCAGTGTTATGCCAAACTAAGAGTGTATGTTAAGATAGAAATTATTTCAAGAATAGAAGATATTCTACTGTAGTCTTTCTCACTCAGTTTCATAATATGACTTGAGTAACAAAGGTGCAACAGATCAGGTGCTGGTATCGCTATAGCCAGATGGAAACTATTTCCTGGACACAGTCACCTGAACGCCACCATGTTGAAACATGGATAATGTCCTCTTCAGGAGGGGGTCTGCATAAAGGGGAGCAAACCAGATGCCTTCCAGGGAATTATGTTTCCTCCTTACTGACTGAAAGACAAGGGGGTTTTGCATTAGCAAAGTACTCTGGTGTATGAAGAAGCTTTTCATTTAAGTATGTTTGATCAACCTTCAGTTTCAACCCAAGAGGCAGGTGGATATTGGTTTTAAAATGGATACCAATGTTGGAAATTCCTGAAAATGTTAATTGCCAATTTGACGCTACCTTGTGTGGGCAAGAAGTCAAGTTGGGAAACAGCAGCTGGTTCTTGAGGAGAAATTAATGCAAACCATGCAAACTAACAACACAGCAAAGACCCCAAATACTCAAGAGTGCATTTAAACCAGAATTGCTGCCCAAATTATGTCACTTCTTTCCAATTTTGAGCACCTTCCCCAACCATTTTCCTCCACCACCATGCCACTCTCTGCTCCCTGCAATGCAAACACTGAGTTCACAGATAATCTGAAGAACCTGGACAAGGGAACCAGCTCTGGTGAAATTTTACCCAGCAAAAAAACGTAAGTGCTTTTTCAGCCTCATAAATCCCCTTAATGCAATTCACTGTGATAGCACAGGACTTTTGCTGCTTGTGAGCAAGGCACTGTAAGGAGATGGTGCTGTGTACCTAGGATGTGAGAGTGGAGACAACTATGTGCAGCAGCAGCAACCTGTGTACACACTCAAACCTCCCCAGTCATCACATCAGCAGGACAAAATCACAATCTGGTCACAGTGCCAGGGGATACAACTTGGTTCTCTGCCTGGGAGCTCTCACAGTGACTGTAGCTGCTGCAGAATACATCAACACTAGTAACACAAACCACTGAAGAAAGAGGCACCCATAACATGAACAGATCCAAACATCACAAACAGGTATTATGATACCATAGCAAGCAGCTTTTACCTTGTCTTTAACAAGATACAGCATTGTGGATGCAGGTAGATTTGTCTCAATTTCTATTAGTGTACACAGCTTCAAAAACTGGTCTGCCAGGATAGGTGCTGCAAAACAAAACCAGGAATAGAATGCAGTGAAACAATTTCAGTCAAGTTTTGGAGGTTTCACTTGTACAAATAAGGTCAAATAAAAAAATAAAGTTTCATTTAAAAGAAAATAAAGAAGCTGGGCTGGTTTAGAAAGAAAACATTACAGAAGCAGATGTTTGCTTCAGTGGCTGGGCACTGAGCAAAAACTGGAAAGCATTATTGCAGAAGGAGCATGTTAAACGCTAGAGCATTTGGCTCGTGTTACTGATCCCATCATCACTTTAAGAGATAGCTAATGTTCCAATTTTTCTATTTAATCAGATCAGTAAACATATCTGCATTTCACTTGCCATAAACTGCATTATTTGTGAATAAAAGTACATGCAAAAATGTCATAATAATTTTAAAAATATTTCTTTATTATTTAGGAACACTTAGCGAGCATTTTGCTCTAAGCTGGGCTATGTATTAAACTTTTAAAATTTTTATAACTGCACTGCAGGAAACACATTTCTGGAAAACAATAAAAAGTCTGGGCAATTCTTCCTGCTACAGACTGGTGCAGGCTACCATCAGCAGCTTCACAAACTGCCCTTCCTAACGCCACCATTCCTAATACCTGGGCCCAAACGTTCACTTCTTGGCTCAAATCTGCACTACTTCAAAATTGCCCTAGGGTCCTGATATGCCCAGGACATTTGTGGGGTGGGGGTTAGCTCCTCCTCTTAGGTTATGCCCTAAAAAAACACATTTCCCCACACAAAATGGTGCACAGGGCATTGGGGATGGGGGCACCCAAATGACTCGGCCAGAGAAACAGAGCCTTTGCCTTGCCAGGGCTGTCACTGCAGAGCTACCAGCCCTGAGGTCTGGAGGTGACACCCATCACAGTGGTCACCATAGCCATACAGAGTGGCACAGGCTGATGTCTAAGGGGCACGAGACGCATTACGGGATGCAGAGATGAGCCTTTGGGGATAGCACGGGGTGGGATAGTCAGGGGAGGAACCAGGGGTGAAGAAGGGAGGGATCCAGATGGTCTGGTGAAGAACTGCCCAATCAGCACATTCTGTCCTGAATTCTCATTAAACTCCATTTCTAAATACTTTCCTGACTCTCTATTCCATGTGTACCAGAGTACATGGAGGCCTTACCAGGATGAGGCCGCTGGTGCTGTTCGCTCCCAGATACTTCCTGCAACCAGGACAGCTGCGAGGGCTGCCACGTGAATGCAGACACAGGGCAGGTGTGTGACTGTCCGTGCACGTGTGCACAGCAGCACTGCACACTAAGACTTAAGAAACTTCACTGAATTAAAACTTACAGTTGGAGCCTGTCACATACATTTGATGAGTTGCCATTACTCCTGAGATGTTCACATGTATTTCGCTGCAGCCTGAAAGAAGAAAAAATATAGTGAAGAGGATTGCAAATAGATACAGCATTACAGCAGAATTGCCTTATTGCCAGCCCTACACGTAACAGCTTTATTCGTTAGTTAATAAGCAAAACTATTGCTTTCAAGTACTGACAACACCGAGCACCCTCCAACTCTCCAATCCTTCCTTAACAAGACTTGGGAACCAGAAGTCCTTTCTCAGCTCTTACAGATGCCAAAAGGTTACAATCCTGTACCTCTTACAAAGTTTTCTCTGTAACACCATACAGTCCTGGTAATGAAGATGAGATAGAGTCATCCCATCACTTAAAACACCATGAAGGAGGTCCCTCCCATCGCAAGAGCTGTGCCTGCTGGGTGCTGGCACCCGCTGCCCCCAGCCTGGGCTATGCACAGGGCCCACTGGAGCACCCTGCAGGGCCTGGTGCCCTGGGACGGCGTCGTGCCAGACAGACTGCTACTCCCACCTGTGGCGGGGTGACAAGCAGACAGTGGTAACTGTTGCCCCAGACTTTGTCGGTACAGTGTTGGCTTCTGTCAACCACCACCGTGGTTTCGAGCAATGGCGCCAGGGCCTGGCTGCCTCAGCGCGGAACTGCGGCCTGCTGGGGTAGCGGGGCCGGAGCCTGGGGCCGCGTCCTCTTCCCCCCACAGCGGGTCCAGCCACCGCCCCCCGGGCCTTCAGGGTGATGTGGCCCCGAGCACAACTTGTTGCTGTTGAAGCACTCGTGTCACCTCTGGGTGAGAGAACAGCCACCGCATAATGGCAGCACAGGTACAGGCGGAGGGGCAGAGCCGGGGCAGCCCTGCTGCACGGCACACGGCGGGAAGGGGCCCGACGACACCTCTGTGCCTGGGACCCGTTTTACCTCAGGATCCAGCTCTCTGCCCCTCAGGCCCGGCCGCCCACCCCACTCTCCCCCGGGCGCTGCGTGTAAAGTGGCGCCTGCCCCGTCGCCGCTGAGGCGAGGCTGCCCGAGCGGGCGGGGCGGGGGCTGCTCCCGCCCCTCACCTGCCGCGGCATACGGCCGACGCTGCTCGGCTGGGCGGGGAGAGGCGGTTAGTTACCCGCCGGGTAACCGGAGCCACGGCCCCAGCACGGGAGGGTCCCGCCGCCACTTTCCCTCCCGCCGGTCGGTCAGGCCGGGACTGGGGCCAGGCATAGTGACCGGGCAGGGGCCGGCACGGCCCCTCCCCTCCTCCTGCGCGGCGGGGCCTGCCCGGCGAGCCGGGGAAACCCGTTTGTCCGGTCTGGCGGCGGTTCCCGCGGGGAGGCCGGGCGGAAGCGGGGCCGTCGGAGGCATGAGGGGGCCCTGAGCGAGCGAGCGGCGCCGGGACCCGCGCTCACAGGTGCTGCCGGTGGGCGGACAGGGACCCTTTCGTAGCAAAGTCCGGCGAGGCGGGCTGCAGCGCCGGGGAGCACGGGTGGGCCGGGCCGGGGCGCTGGCGGAACCGGGGAGGGGGCGGCCTCCAGCGGGTACGGCCGCCCCCGAGGAGCGCTCGGCGGGCCGGGGTCTCCGGGGCAGAGCTCGGTCACGAACCGCCCCCTCTGCCACAGGAGGGGTCAGAGCCGACCCCGGGGCGGCCCTGGAACGGCTTCCCCCCTCGAAACATCACCTCCTCGGTGATGTGAATAAGTTGTAAATAATATGGTCAAGTTTGTACTCATAAATCAATATTCATTTTAATGCATAAATAAGCTTGTAATTGTATAGCAACAAAGGGGTTAAAATGTCTGAAAGATCATATAGACTGTTCTGGCAAGAAAGTTGCAAATCTCTGCAAGGGGAGCTGTCCTCCCTATCTGCAAAGCAAGCTGCCCTACCAAGGAGATAACGGGACAGCAGGATGGCCTTGAGTAAAATTAACAAGGAGTATTGTAAAAACCCCGGGAAAGCTTTCTACAAGTCTGCCAACTCATCACTTTTGAGACCTAAGGTGAAAAGTACACCGTGAGGAAGACCTACGGCCTTCCTCCCATAGACCACTGCCCACATTCTAAAGACCCCGGCCCACAATTTTTGGGAGAATCTGCGCAAGCGTGAAGGACTGATAAGCTAATTAGCATACGAAGCGAGGGTAGGCGGGTTCAGGTGATGAATATGTATAGGCGTTAATGGAATATTCATTGTTTCATTATATAAATATAAGATAATCTGCCCCTCTGGGTGTGTACGATTGGTGGAAGGATTCCCCGTACACCCGACGCCGACAATAAAGAATAGTTAATCACAAAAAAAATTCTGAAGACGTTCTTTGAAACATCGGCCTGAGCCTGGCGCGTTTTGTTGGGAGGGCTGAAGGCCCAGCCGCCTCGATGCGCGGCCCGGGGTGTGAAGGGGCGGGGCTGGGCCCGGGGGAGCTCTTTTTCCGCCGGACTGGGGAGGTCTGGTAGCGCGATGAATATTTAAACAATTAAATATTCACTCGGAGACGAGTGGTTTCGTCAGGGCGCGTCGAGGCGGCCGCGTACGGTGTGGCGTGAGGGTCCTGTGCCCGGGAGGCCTTCGCTCACGGCTCGCAGGCCCCGCGGGATATGCCGCAGCTGACCGGCCGCGGCGCCCGCCCCAGCCCAGCGGCGGCAAGCGGTGAGGTAAGTGGGGGTCGGGGCAGCCTGGCTTTCTGCCTGAGCTCCGGCAGGTACCGCTCTTGTGCTGGCTTGCTTTTGTGGCCTTGGGCTAGTTGCTCTGCTTCTGGCTTTTCTTTTTTTCTTTTTTCCCCCTTCTCCCCTATCTATAAATGAGGAAAATGGCTTTCGGGGTGATTACTCATTAGTCAATGTTTGTGCAGCCTTTGGAGCAGTACTAGGTGTTTGTTGTGGAACCATCATAACTGCAACAGAAAATCCTGGGAAAGTTCCTTGTGAGGTCAGTCACTCGCTTGGGGTGAAAAGCATTTTTTGACACACCCCCTCCAAAAATCAGTATCTCGGTCATGTTTCCTACTGGTTTGTGTCTATAGCTTAAATAGCATCCCTTCCCTTAGAGTCTGAATGGAACCGTGTTAAATGGAGCAGCTAATGAAGTGTTTCACTGCAGGTTTGAATGTCAGCACAAGCGTTTTGAAACTGAAGAAGGCATATTGTATAGGGAGCTTCTGGCAAGAAATAGTTTCTGGTAATCAGTAACAGTGCGGTACCTTTTTATCTTGGGGGGGCTGGGGGGGTATCTGGATGTCAACAGCTGAAGAAAACAGAAGAGTGCCCTGGGCATCAGTGGGACTTAGAGCTAACCTGGTTCTGGAACAGTCCCTGCCTCTGTAACTGCTGCTAGAATCCTGGGTTCAGCTCCCTGCATAAGTGCCCGTGCTGGCTCAAATTTGCTCACAATTTTCTGTTTGGTTCTGAGTTTATTTGCCTTTCTCTTTCAAGTCTGGTTCAGGTATCAAGGGGTATTTGGTCACTGTGTGGTTTTTCCTTGTCAGCTTCTGCATTGCTGTTACTGATGTTCACATTAGAGTGTGGTTGCTTTTGCATCTGCCCCACACCTGTATTTGTCTCTTTGTTAACTTGTAGGTATCATAGAGATTATTTATTTTTGGTAACTTCTAAACTGTTCTCTTCACTTCATTTGCCTTTGTGAGACAGCTTGTGAATGTTCTGGTCCCTTGCTTTGCAGTTTGTGATGGTGATTTCAACAAACCACTTGCTCGCTTTGCATTGAGGCCCTCTATTTAAATTAGCCAGAACTTATTTTCCACCTTCTTTTGTTGTTGGTTTTATTTTGATGGCATAGGTGATGGTATTGGGCCTGACTGTAAGGTGTTACCTGCATTTAAATATGGGGAGGGGTTTGATTGGTTTTGTTTTAATTACAGGGGGCTTGATGTTCTTCCGTGACCTTCCCTTTATCTGGCCCCTGTTAAATTAGATGCTTTGTATAGTTGTAATTGAATGCAGGATATTAGCCAGGAGCTTCTGAAACCTAACTCTAGCTCTGTCTGTGACTTACCATATGGCCTTGGGCAAATCACTTAACCTCTCTGTGTTTCTGTGCTTGTCAGGGGCGAAGAACGTGGTTCTCATTATACCCCAAGGAGGCTCATGGTGTATGAGCTTTCAACTCTGCTTTGAAGATGCTGTGCTCTGTGACGGAGCACTGCTGCTGCCCCTTTGCTTTTTGGCAAGCTTACAAAATTATTCTGTAATGTGTAGCGGTGTGTTTAGTGCTGTGTGGTTTGGGTTTTTCCCCCCTCACACGTTCGTATATAAATTAGAAATATATTTTCAATTTGATAGTAGAGATGGACAATTTCAGCAAGTTCATGGATGCTTTTGTTTACAAAATGGTGTACAGTTAGGCACAGGGAGATGTAAAACGAGCAACATTTAAAAGAAAAAAAAAAAAAAAGGAGGGGGAGAGAATAAGCAGTGTAGAGAAAACAGGAAACAAATCAAGGAAAGAACCAGGTTGTTTGCGCAAGTGACTCTCTGCCTGAGGAGGCAGAGGAGATACCATGAAAGGGTTTGGAGAACTAACCAGAAATCTCTCTTTTTAAGAAAGCTTTGCAAGGCAAGTTAATTTCACCATTTGCCTAAAAGAGATTTTTTTTTTGTTACTGCATGCACATAGTTTCATGAGGTAGAAGTCAGCCAAGAAACCGTTTTCTAACATTGTTTCATTACAGATGGAGCCCAATTTAAAGTCCGATACAGGGGATTCTTCTTGAGCAGCCAGTGGTCTCTGTGCGCTTATTGATACAAGTGTATCAAGCTACATCTGTAATGCAGTCTCGGTTCAGTCACAAACTGTGTTGGATAAAGGTCAGTTTAGGAAAATACCTTTAGTGTCAATTTTAGATGCTGACTGAAAAGGTGCATTACTGCATAATCTCCAATTTTGTTAGCAGGAAGTAACCCTTATTTTTTACACTTAAAAATACTGGCAGGTTTTGACGGGGGAGGGTAATATCTAGGATAATAACTGTATTTAAAGTTCCAAAAATCTTACACAGCAAACAATACGGTTTATGTATGCACAAAAAGAATTACTTTTTCCTTTTTTAAAACAAAGGCCATTTTGTAACATGAACCTTGAGAGGCAACGTAATGATCTCTGTAAAAAGCAAGTTGAAACCCCTTCAGAGTATACTCACATCACCAGCTTGAACAAAGGTTACTAACTTATCTTTTGCAAAGATAACTTGTCTTGACTTGGACTTTAAATGATGGAAAGTCTGCATATCTGTTAATGAAAAATCCTAGTGCAGAAAATGAGTAAAATTATTATTTAGTTGCTGCAAGTGGCCTATCTTCATCTGTCCTTGCTTAGCCTCGGGCAACTTGGACTGTAGGTTACAGGTCTGTCTTTTTTGTTATTATTTTCTGTTAGATTGTTGGTGACTAGTTAATCTTTTCCTTGTGTAGAGTCCTGTTGGCTCACAGTGATCAGTTCACTTACATTGGCATGTTGTGCATATTCATTTCCATATGTATCAATCTTAAAATTTTAATGGGTAGCTATATTGGTGAGTACACAATGGCCCCTAGTTTAATTGTAGTGCTCCCTCTGTGAGGAAGGTGTGTTGTGTTGTTTTTTAAATGAGGTGCTTTTCTCCAGTTTGTGCAAGCATGAAGAACTGAGATGGGAATTGTAAGGAGTGAGGGAAAGAATAGCTTTTGGAGAAAGCAAGATTTCACAGAGCTTGGTGGTACCAAAGTGTTACAATTTTACCCCCATGTTGATGTTTACATCCTGATGATGCACGTAGTTGGGGTCATTATAGCATCCAAGGAAGGACTGGGGTCGATTCCTCAAAGGAGAAAGATCTGTGGATATTAAAAGGTTGGCTGTGTGTGATGCCAATAAAAAAATCTCTTGGAGCTGGAAATAGCCTGGCTTGGCAAGTCCTTGATCCTCACAGTTAAAAAGGTATAGCGGAAACACCTTTTTTAATGAGTGGTTGCTCTTGGTAGGTTGTACAAGGCTGGGTGCGTGTGTTTCTAATTGCAGTATAAGCTGAAAGTGGCACAGTAGCTGCCTCCCAGTACTGTGCCAAGGCATTTCTCCCTGGCAGAATAGCCTCATTCTAGTACATGTGTTTTGCCAAAGCAGTTTGTTTATGCAGTGGGAAGTAACAGTTCAAGTTTGCTTATGTCTTTATTCCTCCAGCATCCTAATTCTGCGCCATTATGGCACTTCTTTGCCCACTTCAAATGTGGGTGATTTGATAAGCATAATGTTAAAAGTTTTGAGTGAGGCACTGTGGGTTTATGGTGTCTTGGCATATAGCTGTGTATGTGGTACTCTCCATCAGTTGTCTGCGCTGTGGTATTCCCAGGTTTTTATCCTGGTGATACAACCAATTTTGAAATTTTAAGGGGAGATAAGGAGAAATCAATCATTCACTAGAGTTTAACCACCTTCAGGTCGTCTTCCTCTGGTGGATGTTAATGCTGCTGTTATTACTAATTTTCTGTTAGTGTACAAATGGTGTAAGATGCATTATTTCTAATCAATAGCTACAACAAGATGTTAACTTTATGATGCTAATGCTTGTGGAAAGTGAAACGAACCTCTGCTATTGAGACTAAATTCTAAGTAGCCTCTGCACAATTTGTAGTCACAAATTGCTCAAAGCAACCTCTTTTATAAATGGTTTCTGTGAGATGAGCTACTATTGAATCAAATATATACATGTATATATTTGTGAATCAAAATATATATACTTTATATTTGAAAATTATGTGTGTATAATACATATATATATATATGTATAAAACTTGGGTCTGGGTGAACAGCAGCAGTGGGTTGTACAACCAAGCTGACTCTCATACGAGTCCTGCAGCTTACAGAACAGGTTCCCTGAAGATTTCTCATGCTGCAGTGATAGCTTGAGTTTCTGAAGGCACCGTTTGAATCTTTTGTGGTTCTGTTATGTGGTGAAGATCATGGACTCGTCAGGTATGATGTGTGTTCTGGTGTCCTGGGATGGTGCACTACTTCACCATGAGCACTTTATCTGTAGCCATGTTTTAATCACTTGAATTTCAACCTTTTTTGGTGGGAATTCTGAGTCACCTCACATTAGGTATGTGTTGGCAGTTTCAAGGTGGGAACTTTCTCCAGGGTCACAGTGCAATTAAGAAGGTGTGGAGTTTGTTGCCTTACTACCTTGGATTTGATTAGCTTACACTCTCAAGTGTGGTTTGAGCATACTTATTTCAGAAAAGCATGCCTGACCCAGAATGTCTTTACTGTAGGTGGAATTGCTGAGCTGTGGGAGCTCTGACAGACAAGCACACACCCCTGCTTATTTCCTCAGTTCTGATGCATTTCCGTTTGAGCAGTTTGGCTGTGAGCTGACCCATTTGCAGCGCATGGTGTAAGTGTTCAGTAGTTCTGTTTTCCTGAAGCAGCTCTGGCAACTGGGGTGTGCCTCTGTGTCAACTGCCAAGAACCTGATTGTCCATGATGTCTGGTCAGAGTCTGCTTGTCAGTTGTACCAAGCACCAAGCCGTGCCAGTTCCTGTTGTTGTTGGGGCCACTTAAGATGATACTAAAGGGCGCGCACTGTATAGGATATGTTCTGAATTACAGGCTGTGATTTTTTTGCCTAATGCAAGGTGTACTTGGTTGGCCTAGAGGAGTTGAGGCTTCAGCTTCAGGATTCAGTTTGCCCCATTTCTAATGTACTGCCCTGATGGTACTTGATAGAGACTGCCTCAGATGAGCAAGAACGTGCCTCCAGTCACAGCTGACTTGAACTAGTTACCTAAACGCTTGAAGTTGCCTTTCTCCAAGACCTTTCAAGAGCTTCATTTCGCCATGGCCATGGCATACTGTAAGAATGCACACTGAAAGTCAGTGTGTTTCAGAACAAATGACAGACAAAATCGGTCGCGTTGAAGATGTAATTTTGGAGGTGTTCAATTATTTCAAAGTAGTCATTGAATGAAGTAAATGTAACTGTTATGTATGAAGTAGCAGTATAAACTGATGTGCTTAAAGAGTGTCATTTGCATGGCAATCTAGCTGAAGCTTAGTAGTGTTTGGAATTAAGGTTATTTCCTTGGCCCATTTGTGCAGAATCATGCTATTTTGAGTAACTACTGGGTTTTTGTCTTAAAATGTCATAAGGATTAGCTAGAAGGTTGGAGTTGCTCAGAAGATAGACTCTTACCTGCCTGTCCAAGCGCTTGTTACCAGTAAAATTGCATATCTGTTTTGAGTAATATGTGATCTGTCTCTTATATTTTGGAAGCAAATCTGGTTTTATTATTTGCCTGTTTCCTTATAGAAGGTCTTGTTACAGGTAGATTAGTTGATTAATGCATTTTTAATGAAGAATGATACTCTATTAAAGCATTTGGCAGGGATCATGAAGTGAGAATGGAAATGCAATATCCTGCCATCGAAGGACTTTGGTTTTGACTGCTGCTTTGTGAGGACTAAATAACAAGCAAGAACTGCAGAACCATTAACTGAACCCATGTTGCCAATTTGATGATTATCAGACTGGGAGATGGACTGCTGTGCAGTGTCCCAAAGTAACAGTTCTTTTGGAGGTCCTGTAATGCTCACCTACAGCTATTATCTCATTTTGTTGTTTGTACCAGCCGGTGGAAAGTTAGGTGGCAACCTCTTTTTAGACTGTAGGAATTTCACTTTACAAATAAAACCAATAGTACTTTGGTTTCTCTCTGATATTTACAAAATCCTTGGAGAATTTGTGTGGTGAGAAGCTGGGCTCCTGGTGTGATTTACGACCCCTTCCTCTGTGTTTCATGCTATGAAAACAGTCTTGCATTTAAGCAACTGCATTGGAAGTATTCATCCCATAACTCAACAGGAATCGTTTTTCTGACGCCCTAAGAACAGCAATAGCTAATAATAGCCGTATGAATTGCAGCCACCAGGTGAAAAAAAATCTTTGCATGTTGATTGGATGAACCATCCATATCCTTTGTATTGTGCTGCTCATTGCCTCTGTTCTGTTTTAAGCTGATTTTTTTTTCCTTCTGTTTGAAGCCCACTGTTGTCTTTTTAGATTGAGAATGCTAGCCTTAAGGCAAAATGCATGCACCTTTCTATATGTCCTGCTCTACTATGTACAGCAGAGCTTCCTTTTTCTGAAGCCATCTCCGTTCCTTGGAGTTCTGCTGAATTTGATGGTTTTGTTAGTAGCATGAAGAGGTGGGGGTTACCCAGTCATGTCTCGGTGTGCCCTACCTAGATGTTTCAGACCCCCTTTTCCACAGTCAGGTTTACAAAATGGTCATCTGAATTAAATGCTTTGCTTTGTATCTGCATTATTAGAAAGGATGGATAAACTGATCCTTAGGAAGTGGTTGTTTACTTGCCCAGGACTTGATACTGGTGACCAGGTTAGTTTAAAGAAACAAAACTGCAACCTTACTCAAGAGTGCATCATGAGCTGTCTTTTCAATCACAAACTTCAGTTCTCAAACATTGTTAGAGCCATTCTTTAAATGTTTGCCCATGGATGCAAAATAATTCTTTAAACCTGTCAGGGTATAAGCTTGGGTATGGACTTGAGCCTCTTAAATACAGGTGTCTGCTTTGACAGAGCCATCAGAGGACTCTGTGGGCTCAGATTTCTTTTTTGGTTGTTTGGATTGCAGTGCTGCAAGTGTCTGTTCACTCTTGCTCTGTTTACCTAACAGGCTGTCTTTGTTTCATGCTCCCTTTTTAGCTTAGAATCTGTTATAGGCAAGATGAGCAGCAATGTGTTACAGCTGAAGATGGCAGAATAATTACTTCTATCTCTTAGGGGAAAATGTAAGTGCACTAATTGGGCATCTGCTAGAAGGTCCTTGGGGGGGGGGGGGGGAACCCCCACCCCACAGATTAATGTTTAACATGGTGTTCTAGCTGCAGTTTTGGAAGTGTGCTTTCAGTCTTCCTGTGAGTAGGCTTTGCTTTTCATTATTTCTCCAGTAACACATAGTCAAGAAATAAATCTAGTAAGTATAGGAAGGCTTTTAAAAACATGCATATTGATAAATACGGAAATTGTACCTGAGTGGAGAAATTTCAAAATTAAATCATTGTGGTTTTTTAACTGTTACTCTATTGCAACATTATTGCTGCTGACAAGGAAAACAAGTAACATTTGACTAGTTCAGTGTTCGAGCTCCAGGTAGAGTACTGGCTTAAAAATGTTTGATGGAGTTTACCAAGTGAGATTGAAATAGGTTCTCATTTTTTTGAACAGGACGTTGGTGATAGTGTTCTATAGCAATGTTTTTACTGTTTTATTGGAGAAGACTATTGCCCTATTGGTTTGCAAAATGCATTTCCTTGTTTCACAACTGTATGAAGCCTGACAGCTTTATGTTCAGATTAAGGGCTTGGCACATGAACATAATTCAAAAAATGTGGAATTGGTGTAGCTATGGAAGTTTCAGTGTTTGCCTTCTGCCTGCCAAGGCAGTGATTAGTCAACTGCTGTTTAGATTTCCTTTTGGGATCATCTTGACAGGTGCCCAAGAAAGACCTCATTCAGGGGCTTACTGAGGCAGGAAGCTTGTCTGCATTTACCTGGGCTTTGCTTTGTTTTGTATCGGTGGTTTTTTGTTGTTTGTGGTTTGGGTTTTTTTTTTATTTGTAGTGATGGCTGTTGTAATCTTTCTAGAGTGAACAAATCTGGGACAGACCCAATATATCTGAAGATTAGGCTTTTCATGTATTTACTTCTTTTAATAGGTAGTTAAATATCAGTGAAACAGCTTGATGTAGCTTTTTTGTCCTATTTAAACTCCAGAGAACTAAAGTAGTTCAGAAAGATCTCTCTGAGCTTGCTTTTTGTACTCTTTGAGTTTGCTTTATGACTCTTAATTAAAATATTGGTGGTGTTACATTCTAAACCAACAGTCCACGGCAAGGTTTGGGAAATTGTTGTGCTAGGCACTGCCTGAATGTGTGGGATTGTCATATAGAACAACGTGCTAAGGAGACAGTGGTGGGCTGTAAGCTGTGTGCATGTTGTCAAGGGACTGATGACTGACGGGTATGTAATTGTTAGGCTTGTTCTGCTTCATGTCATGGACTTTTATATCCACAATAAATAAAAATAAGAAATTTAGTAGCATGTTAATTCTTTTACTATACATACATCTTGTTCTAGATGGATCTGTAACTTTGTTTTAGGGTCACTTTGAGTGACGATCTGATTTGCAGCATTGAAGTTATGCTCCCTGTGACCCCAAGTTCTTGCAACAGTGTCATAGGCAGTGACTACCCAGAGGAGAATTTAGAGTAAGATTTTTTTGTTGTTTTTTACTGCCTTCAAACAAGTGCAGTAAATACTTTTTTTACAAGGATTAATTTATTCCTCATAAGCTGGTACTACTTGCCCTGAGGCATGAGCAGACACAAAACCTGAGTGACCAAAGCACTGTGGAATTTGCACCTGAGTTTTCTGCCCTCTTAGTAAATTCAGGCAGGTATAGTTAAACTTGTCTTTAATACTATTTTCATCTCTTTTACCTCCCTGTACATCAAGCCCTGCTTTGGATCAGATTAATTTTCTAAGTTAAGGAGACTGTTGCAGAACTGGGAGCTAACTGTTGCTTCCTGCCAGCCTGGGCAGCATGGCTGCCCCGTCAATGCCTGCCAAGCTCGGAGCCAACGCCAGCCTTGCAAAGGAGATGGTCTTTGTAGCCGCACTGGCCACCCCACTGCAAGTGAAGTGAAAGCAGCTGCAGTTCCAGTTGTCAGTACTCCGCACACCTGCTCTCAGAGGCTGGATGGGTTTGTTTAATGTAAGGGTTTCTGCTTTTGTGACTTACCTGAGGTGGAGTGAAAGCCCCATCTTCAAGTCAGTAACTAGAAAATGAAGACCATACAAGCAAGAAACAACTTTTTAGAGTCATCTTTTGAGTATTTTATCAAGCAGCTTCTAACAACTGGGTTGTTCCATCTGAGGCCCTCCAAGAACTGTTTCCACAGGCACCTTTACAAAGGCACCTCTGTAAATTTTGGCAGCATTAGAAGTTATTTCAGAATTTAGGGGAGTTACTGGTGTGTAGCGCTTCTGGTGGGCTGGAGTTTGCTGCCCTTGCAAACGCATAGCTTGATCCCCAGGCAGCAGGATCCTTTGGGGCTTAAACTTGTAGCCTGCATTACATGTAGTCAAGTGGATCTCGTTTTATGAAATGCTTGTTCTGTCTCTGAGAAGAACTCTGCAGCTTTTCTTGCATTGGAATGTTGTTTTTCTAATTATTTTTCTTTTCCACTGCATATGTTCTAACATCATTATTGATTGAACCTAAGCTTGATGTGAGATATGATGCTTTCAGAGAAATTTCTAAAGCTTATTTATTTGTAGCTTTTTTTATTAGTCCATTCAATGCAAGAGCCATAGAAGCAGTGTTCATATCTGGTTGTGTTGTTGTGAGATGGGAAGAGCAGGTGGGATCTTGTTTGAAACCGTTTTACATCCAGCTCCAGCAAACCAAACCCTTTTTTTGACTTGGTGGAAAGACCATTTTGTAAGTGATTGTTATTTCAGCTCAAGTCTGAACATAAGCAGTGCACACAAACATAAGAAATTGTCTGTCTGTCTTCTGAGAGTAGATCCCTTTAAGAATGGACCATTGCTTTTATTTTATTTTAGTGTTGTTCATAAATAGTTTGTTTCTCTTGCATGGCATAGCTTTTCTAGCTTTTTTTTAAAAAAAAACAACACTATGGTGCCTTTTTTTCTCTTCAGAATAGTGACTGCTGCAAAAATCAGTCGTGGCCACCTCTTTCTGCTGTGTTTAATTCATCTTTGATTTCAGTTGTGTCTGTTCTCAATCCAGGTGCCAGAGGATGTGCACTCTCCTCTCTTTCTGTCCCCTGCTGGCTCAAGATTAGTTGGCACCTCTGCTGCTCTGTGCTGCTGGTTCCTCCTGTCTCCTCTTTCACATCGTGATCCGTCTCCACCTTCCCCTGAACTTCTGACATCGTGTTGACATCCCACCTAGCCCTTTTCATGCAGACTAGGTGTCAAGAAACTTAACTCTAAACCAATTTGTCACCCTTTCACTGGAAGACTCCTTTGTCCTTGGCCCTGCAACACCTCTGTGCTCTCTTCCAACTGTGGGTGATTTTCTGCAGTCTCCTAGCCAGCCCTGGGCTCCTCTGCTGCCACGTGCTCACCAGCAGCCCTGCCTGTGACCCCCATCAGTCAGGCCGCTGTCCCCTTGGCTGCTGTTGGTCCCCCAAAGGCAGGGTACATACGGAGCATGCAGGCAGCGATGCTTGCCAGGAGACTCTGCCAGCTACCGGGGATGTTAGCAATGAGGGCTTTGAGCGCAGAGATGGTGTCCTCCGTGTTTTATGGTATCAGGGTTAGTAAATGCTGCCTGTTGTTGTCTTCTGCAGCAATGATAGTGGTGGTGCCTGCAGCACAGATCAGCTCAGCAGGCAGAGTTGTGCTGCCTGCAAGGTAACAATGAGATTTCCTTTATTAGTGGGATTTTCCAGTTGGCAGTTTAGTTCTTTGAGGGGGTGAATACAGTTGATTTGAACTTCCCCCCAACAAATCATTGCACTGGCGTTTCCAGCTAGCATCACAGGCTGCTTCTGTTTGTATTTTAGGTATTTCCATTTAGCTATGCATCTATAATAGAAAACAAGTGCAGTAGATTTTTTTGACATCCCATCTAACCCTTTGCATGATTAATTAGTTTATTAATCATTAATCAGTTAATCAGTTAAGATTAATAGACTAAAGGCTGAATCTCTGTGTGTGCCGGAGGTACAAGCTTATTTTGTCTTAGAGTGAGGGCAATTCAAAGATCTGGTGATATTTTTTGTTTTAAGGACAGCACGTGTAAGGATCTTCTACTCTGCCTCGCCAGCAGTCCCCAGGTAAGGTATTAGCATGGTAGAATCCTTGACTGCTGCAGGGCTTCTTGCAGTCATGTATATTCTAGATATATTTCAAAGAGGAATTGAGCATTACATCCTGTTCTAAAAGGACTTTGTCTAATATTCAAACAATTTGAGATTGAAAACATATGGAATTTCTTCTGTCTGAACAGACATACAGTGCAAAGAAAATCTTGAGTATCTGTAAACCCTAAAGTAGGCATGTGGTTGAAGAGTCTGACCTTGGCTTGCTTGCAAGGCTAAGGCATTATTGGCTAAAGGCAGGATTATTCATATCCCTGTTTAGATTGAGAAAGTTGGGAAAAGTCAGCATTTGTGCTGGCTTTAAGTACTGCTCAGCAAGTTGGAGTTTGCAGGAGACTAACACCCAATTCAGCAGTGTCGTCTGGCTTGCCGAGGGAATGAAACCTCAACATAACCTGGGGCTCCTGAGCCACCTGCCTGCAGCTCCACAGCAAGGCACCGTGGTGGTCCACGGGGGCTGTATAGCCAGCTGCTTGCCCCACCAGGTGCGAGAAGCCATGTGGATTGCATCATGGACCAGTTCCTGTGATGATGTCAGTGCATGTTGTCCTGGCCCTGTGTATTAAGTTGTTGAGTAGGTTGCTCTGGAGGTAAATTTTTGGTTCAGGTTTCTGGTTAATACTTTTCTTCCTTTCTGTATCAGGTGAAATATGAGATTTTTTGTGGATGGAGTGGTAGTCAAGAAAGAACAAAAGAAGTAAAAAGAGGAGAAATAAACCAAAATATTAAGGGAGGTATTCAGGTGCCCGAATTTGAGCTTGAATCTCCTGCATCTTGAGGAGTATTGCATAACTCCAAGGCTATTTAGGAAAACAAACAACCTTTTCACAAAAATTTCAGGTTCCACAACAGTGTTAGTGACTAGCTGTCATATTCCTGGCTAATCACTTCAGTGAGCAGCTCCAACAGCTTGAGTGGGTAGTGGAAGAAGTAGCATTAATTCATATTAAATCAAACTGTGTGTTCATATGATACTTGCTGGTTTTGGTTTATTTCATAAACTGGCAGTCTTGAAACATTAGCCTGTGCGCTGGGTGAGCACTGCAGTGCCTCGGCTCATGAGTGTTGCATGCTTTGGGCTCCCAGCCAACAGCCATGTCATTTGAGTAGCATATTAAGTGCTCATGTAATATTTATGTCTGTCTTTATAGGAGATATTAAGGAGGGGGGACAATTCAGCTTTGCAAAAATAGAAACTAAGGTGGATGTCAATAGGGTTTGGTGTCAGCCTCAATGATTGCTGGTTTTGTAAGCAACAGCATATGGTGTATAGGGTGGCACTGGCCTTCATTTGTGACACCAGGCTCTTTTTGCAAGATGGGTCAACAGATGGGTACTTGGTAGCTAGCTGCTGTGCATGTTAGGTTACTTGGCTGCAGCAATCTTTTAACTTGGTTTTATTTTGAAGTTGCCAGGGAGCGGCAACAGGGAGCCGATGGGGGTCCCAGGACATGCAAGGCAAGTGGGACAGACCCCAAGGCCGTGGTGACGTCTTGCCACAGGCAATGCCACAGTGATGAGGCAGGTCCAGGGTCAAGCCGGGAAGTTGATGTGTAGTTCAGGCTTAGTATCAGGCCCAGCGATGCCTTCAGAGGTCCACAGTGTCCAGAGTTGAAGGGAGCATGGGCAGCTCAGCTGGAGACCAGCTCGCCTCCAGTGCAGTTCAGACAGGGCCTGTGGGCTGAGCCAAAATGTGGCTCCTGGTCCCGTGGGTGTCAGGGGGCTGGGACATGGCTGGTCAGGGCCAGAGAGGTGTATTGGTGTTCTCAGGGCCCTGGCAGAAATGGCTGAGGTGATGGAGCACCCCGTCCTCCTGTTGGTTTTTTGATTTTATTACAGTTGTTACAATGCCTTTCACAGACAGCATAGAACCTCTTTGGAAATTGCTAATCTGCAGAAACTAGTGCAAGTAACTTAAGCTTCCATACAACAAATTTGGATGTTGCATGGTTAGAGATGAACAGGACACGCTCGTCAGAATGGCCTGAACCCGTGAACCAGATCAGTTACTAAAATGCCGGGACGTCCAGCAAGGTGACTAACTGACCACATGTGGATGAAGACCACCTAGGAGTTGTCCAGGTGGTTGGCTGCTGGTGTTGGTTGGAGGGGGTTACACATGAGTAGATGGTTTCTGGATTTTGTTTACAAGCAGATAGCTTACGCTGTAGAAATTCTCGATTATCTAAAATGCTGGAGGAGGATGGGATCCCCTATTGCATGTCAGGCTCCTGTGTGAGGTCAGCACTGCAGCAGCCCAAGTCACAATGATGTTGGGAGGTTTTCAAGAACTATAGTTTAAGTAAACTTTATGGAAAGTGGAGATCCCTTTTTGGAAGATAATGTGCTAATGCTCAAGGATTAGGGAACACATGCACTTTCTGAAAAGCTTCAGGCAGAGGAATGCACATACACATCAGCTTCAACTGACCAGTCTTGTGTGTTGAACCACAAATTAGTTATAAACTCCCTCGGGTATTTGAACACCAAGATGTGGGATCTTGCAATGGTGAACACTGATGTTTGGCCTGTGGGGAGATGAGGGGAAGCAAAGGCTGATTTGCGTGAGACTGGGCAGACCAGGATGGAGAACCAACTGTGTGACCTGAACCCTTGACAGCATGACCCATGCTGGCCCAGGGCTGGGTGCCTGGTTCCTTGCCCCAGCGTGGCCAAGCAGGACTGCAGGTCCTGTGGCTCCGCAGGGGATGATGTAATGAGCAGTAGGAGGCAAATGTTTGTGGGCTCCCTGGTTCCTACATCCCGCTCAAGGTGTCCTCTATCACAAGTGCAGGGCGTTCCTTAGTCTTTTGTGTGAGCATGTGTAATTACATATGGCAGAATGGTAATGAAGGACTTGCTGTGAAAATAACTGCCTCATGACTTGGGTCTGTGCTTGAAAACTGAGCCTGTGCTCTGCGCTGTTCAAAGGAAACTGGTTTCAAATGTGGGTTTTGGTGACCAGCATCAACAGAGATGTGGTTTCCAGCACTTGCTACATTAACTCCTTTCCCTAATTTTTATAAAATGGTCATAGGGTGCTAGCAGCATGAGCTCAGAAAGGGATTCGGAGACCACCTTTGATGAGGATTCCCAGCCTAATGATGAGGATATGCCATACAGTGATGATGAAACTGAGGATGAATTGCAGAGTCAGCAGCCTCCGGTTGAACCAGGACAAAACCAAATCAACAGAGACACTGAGGAGAGCCAAGAACAATTGAAAAAAGGTAAAGTTATGACAGAAATATGATTTGGGTAGCAAATGGTCCTGAATACAGAGGCTGAGCTACACATGGATCAGTTTGACTTTTGCGCTTATTTGTTAGGTAGGATTTGGAATGGCTTGTCTGAATCTGTGGAGGAGTAATTGATGGCAATTCAATTTAACAAATGTCAGAATGAAAATCAGTGTCATTCCAGTCTGTAACCAGAGTTCTGTGCCACTGTTTATTGTATACAGCTGATGATCTGCACAGTGACCTTGCCACAGTTAAGGCAGTCCCTAGATGTATGTAGCCTGTGGCCTGAGAACTGCTCAAACAAAACTTCAGATGCTTGTCTTCCCCATCATCTGGAAACTTGAACCAGCATAAACCAATTTGTTGTGGTTTAGTCAGTTGGTTTGCTTCAGCTCTTGCACAGATGAGATTCTGGCTTCAATGCTAATTTTGTAGCCTCATGATTTTATTTATTTGCAGTAGTTTCAAAATCACAAAAAGGTGAGTAGGAGGAGTTCAAAGAAACACATCAAGTGCAGTCTGTGCTGCTGCCAGCATAGAAATGTAAATGGGAGGAACCTTTCTGGCATGTTTTAGACATACCTATCCTTAACCTCTTTCCAAGGAAAGTCTGTAACTCCCCTAAATACCCCCTTTTTCAGTGTTGCAGTGCGAGTACTTTTTATTTAACCAAGGCCTGTTTAATACATACAGATTTCTTCCTGTTTGTGTACCAATAAGGAACAGTTGATCACCTCCCATTTTATAACTACCTATTACATGTTTTCATTTTATAACCACCTATTATGTGTTTAGTTTTGAGGGGTTTTTACGATGACTGAGGTATAATAGTCTATAGAATAAACACATCATCCATCATATTTTTGTGAGTTCTCATCATGACCATTGCTTGACTCCCCTCCCTTTTTTTGTTAATGTCTTTTCCTCCAGATACTTTATTTTGTAGATGTGGTACACAAGTAACCACAGGTTTGCTTTGTGGCCTAGTATAAGCACAAGAGGGGAAAAAAAAAAAAAACAACAACACCCCCCCCCCCCTCCCCCAGGACCTCCTACACCTTCAGTTTCATTTCTGAAGTGTACTGTGCCTTTTCCTTTATCCTGGTGAATTGGCAAGAATCTGAAATCAGAGAGATGAGTTTTGATTCTGCCTGCGAAAGGGCTCATAGCTCCTGCTGGTTCAGTGTAACCACAAGGTTCCACTGTCTGTACAGTTAATGTTACCCAAGTTATTATCCAAAATACGGACTAGAGCTATGGATATGGCAGAGTTCCTTTGAATGCTGAGCTAGGGCAAAAGCTTTAAGGAGGTAGGATGTGTTACCATGCAGGCTTGGTAGGCCAGTGTTCTTAACCAGAGAGCTTGTAAGCAATTGACAAACTTTGTCAATTTTTTTTAAATCTCTTTAGACCCTTTGGGGTTGGTTGGTTTGTTTGTTTAAATCCTTTTTGCCTGCTTTTTCTGGTTAGTAGATCATTTCCTGGCATGAGTTGCGGAACTTGTAGAATCTGTTGATTGGTTCAGTAGCTAATTATATTCAGGTAGTACTGGAACAGTGTCATCCTTTTTACTTCTTACTTTTTTCCCTCGACAAAGATCGTTTTCCCTTTATGTTCCTTTATAAATGATGAATTACTGATGCAGCTTCCCAAATATTAGGTATATTAATATGACTTCTAAGCAATTTAAAGTGGTTTCAGGTAGTTTCCTTCACACAGGTTTTATTTAAGACCTCATTTGCCAATTTTCTATCTGGGATGCTAAGGTTTTATCAACACTGCAATGTCTTTTGGGTGTGGTGAAGAAATGCTCTCCTAGACATGTTTACAATTTTCTTCAGTCCTGTCATTTTGGTAAAATTTAATAACTTTCTCAATTGATGCACTTCAGTAATGTTTATCTTCTTGTAAACTGAAACCTGGTCCTCCAGTATTTTTTTGTTTTAAATTTAATGTAAGGCAACTAAAACACTGTGACTCGCAGCACACCTATGTAAGCTCTGGCCAGGATGCACAATGTATCTTCATCACCTGCTGTATGCTTTCATTTATGCAATCTTAAATACAAGTGCTACAGCAAGATAAATATTTCTCTATTATCTTGTCAGCTTCCAACCAATGTGCTGGAAATGAAAGTTGTACAGTCACAGTAAAAATCCCAGATACGTCAAATGAGAACTTGTTTTATGTGTTGGGGGCGGGGAGGGTAAGGCTTTGAGCCTGGATGTGCATTTTTAAGTCTTAGTCAGCCTTACCAGACATGACTACGTTACAGCTGGCCCTTACAGCTCCTTCACAGCTGCTTCCCTGGCAGTGGCTGCCAGTCCCATGCCATGCCTCTGCCTCTGGGAGTTTCACACCATCCATGCTCTGTAGTGCTGGATGCACTTAGGTCATGGGAATCCCACAAAACCAAAAAAAGTGCCTATTAAGGACAATTAATGTGGGCTGGAGAAAAGGGGGAGATACTTGGCTGGTGAGTCTGGAAAGCTGAGTTTCAAAATACTGTCTGCTGCCTCCTTCGCAGGCAGGCAAAGTGCTCCTGTGAGTCGGCTTAAAAATGAATGAGTTCAGCAGGGAATCTTTTTGATGTGGGCAGGGCCTGAACTTGTGGGTGTGGGTAGCAGGATTAGTAGGGCTGTCTGTGATGCAGATTTAGGGGCTGGAAAGGGATTTGAAGGATCTGGAGGGAAAGAGGTAGTCTGTGAAAGAGGGGGCATGGAAGATAACTTGACAGCAGAAGTCACTCTAGGAGTAAATAGTGGCTGGCCAAAAGCTACCTATATCCTACAAAAGTATAGACCCTAGGCAGACTTCATAGGACTTAGATTAACGATAGGGACCTGAAGGCAGAGGTGGTGGTTTGTTAGCACTTCTGGTCCAAAACTTCAGAAGGCTGTTGCAGACATCACTTGTTTAGCTTTTGTTAAGTTTTACTGCAAAATGCAATTTGTGTTCCTAAGTTTTCAAGCAATCCAACAAAATGGATGGATGAAGAAATAAAATGAGTACTTCAGATCTTCACCTTTTTTGCGGCTGTAAATGAAAACCATTGCACATTATGGTTATAAGGAATAATTGGTTTTGAATGTTGAGTGGACCTTTTCATTTCTGGAAACCCTGTTTTGAGTGCTTAGCACTTCACAGGTATAACAAAAGTAAACCAAAATAAGGGAAAGAAGGGAATGTAGCATAAAAAAATGTTACCCTAATAGGTTTTCAGTTTCTCATAGAACTTGAAAATTGTTAATCAACACTCCTTCCTACCTCAGATTATATTTTAATTGTTAATAAATACAAATAGTGTGGAAACTTCTTGAAAACTTTTTTTTAGACTGTGTACTGAAAAGCAGGTACCAGTCTTGTTGCAGCTGAAAGTATCTTTAAAAGATGGCATTTGAGAGAGAACCTGAAACTGGCAGATTTGTTCGCTGGTGTCTGTAACAATCAGGTATTGACCCATTTTGCCTTGTCTCTTCCAGACTGCAGCTGGCAAGTTAAAGCGAATGATCAATACTTCTGCGAACAGCCCCAGTTTAAGAGAACTGTATTTCTGTGCTTCAAAAAAAGCAAATATGCAGTAAGTTTTCTTTATCTCAATTCTGTGCTAATAGTACTTGTTGGGGTGAATACTTTCCTAATCTTAGTAAGACCTTTCGAACCACTGGTGATTAGTATAAAAGCCACAATTAACGCTTCCTTAGGATTTCCCACAAAGGTGGGGAAATAGAACTGAATGGGAAGTATCGAGAGGCTTGTTAAAGACGAGATAGAGAATTAGAAGCCAAGTGCCCTCAGTCCGAATTCCGAGATTTATTTGCTCAGCTGTGGCTGTTGCAAACACCAGCACAGGTGTCATCTTTCATATAACAAGTCTCAGTGTAGTATTAAGCAATATCCTGATTAAGCTAAACTGTGACACTTAAAAATATATGTTTGGAATGTCTACTCTTTTAAACAGTGTCATTCTAAATCCACCCTATTATGTTAACTTTTCAAAGTAATAAAGCTATATGTGCTTGTATGTCGTACTGGTTGTGAGTGACAGAGGCTTGGCCTGTGGGGTGACACTGGGCTGTCCAGCTTTACCTGTGGTGCATTGGCTTGTGTGGTTCTCTTGTACCTACTGAGATACCTGCCTTGCAGACCTGAGGTAGTTTGGATTGTCTCATGCGTGACTATGAACATTTAATAGTAAAACTTCTACAACTGGAGCTATTCAAATGGAAGGTAGGGACTAGCACTCACGAGAGTTAACCTTCCTGAATCTGATGTTGTCCCTTCTGAATAAGTCTAATTAACAGTCCTTGGTGTCTGGATTCATTATTTGTAGTTTTTGCCCGAGACCAATTGTATCACTAATAGTGGCATCGTGTATTTAGCAAATTATGTCAAAAGGCATTACAGAGAAGATTGCCCAGGCAGAGGAGGGCACTGCCCTTTCCTCCCCTTCCCTGTGCTTATCTGGCAGTGCCACGTGCCCTGTTTCCGTTAACCCAGGGAGAGGCTGTAATCTTTCCACACTGTGACTGTGCAGTGCCCTGTAGTCCTTGGTGTAGCTAAAGCTTCATTGTGAGATGCCTTTTGGGGTATGTTAACGTCAGTGACACAGACCTTTTATGCCTTGTTTCATTAAGATCATGACCCAAGTAAAATGCTTTACTTAAAAATACAAATTGTACATTTGTAATGTAAGAATAATCTGCTGTTGTGAATGACGCTTGGCTTTCTTCAACAGGGAAATGCAATTAAAACATACAAGTACAACCCTGTCACTTTTTTACCAATGAATCTGTTTGAACAGTTTAAAAGAGCAGCCAACTTCTATTTCCTTGTTCTTCTCATTTTGCAGGTAAGAAAGACAGAGCAAATACTTAACTGTGAAGTTAACTGGAGGTGCTGATCTACAGAGCTGAATAATACTTAATGACACAATTCAGTGCTGTTTCTATCAGGAAACTGCAGGGTACTTTGTATGGGGCTGTATCACAAGTAGTACAGAAACTACGCCCATTTTAAAAGAAGTCTGGAACAGCCTACCCTAGCTTTGTATTGGCTAGGATGAGCTAGTTACAGAGTTCACAGATTTTGTGGGGAAAGTATGTTTCTTTTAGTCTGTAAAACACGATGACCTTAAGTTCCACTCATGAATCAGAAACACCCAACAGAAAATATGAGCGACCAGAGTTGTTAAAGAGCAGCCAATATTGAAACAGGGCAGCACGGTCGAACTCTCTTTCGAGAGTTTTGTTCGTCTTCACAACTTGACTTAAAATTCCTTCTGATGTGTTAGGTTTCTTTCTTATGTTATAGTCAGATCACTATTAAATGACTCTGGATTGAGCTGGATTGGTAATCCTGTACTGAATGATTTTTATTTGTCTTTTGCAGTCAATTCCTCAAATAACTACCCTGTCATGGTATACAACATTGGTGCCCTTACTCTTGGTGCTGGGAATAACTGCAGTCAAAGACCTAGTGGATGACATTGTAAGAAACATGTTTTGTTGATATGAAAAGCAAAAGAAAACAGTGTAGCTAATTTCTTTAATTGTGATACACAGTAGGGAGTACATTCTCTACTCCGGTTTTCAGGCTCGTCACAGGATGGACAACGAGGTTAATAATAGGACATGCGAAGTCATCAGAGAGGGAAGGTTTGTACTGTTCCCTTCTTAACTTTGGAAGTAGTGTTTGTTGCCTTGTTACTAAGCTTCATCCTAGATCTTAAAACGTAGATGACAGGGAAAGTTCAGCTGTTTGTTCTCTACCATCTGTGTGAAAACATACTTGAAAATGGAAGAGAATTGCCCAAAGGAGTAATTTAAACTTAATTCTGTGGCTCCAAATCTGTGCTAAGAGCATCTCCTTTGGAAAGGACAGAAATGCATATATAGGTGAAGAGGGAAGAGAAGAGGTAGGCTGACTTCTAAATTATAGACCCTCAACTAAACTGCAGTTTCCATAAAGAAAAAACACACCTTACCAAAGATGTAAGGTTTTTGTACTAAGGAATGATCAATATTTCAAGGTTTATAGAGTACATAGTGTTCTAGATTGAAGAGTAATAATTATTAAACTATCTTGATATTAGGTTCAAAAACACAAAGTGGAAAGACATTAAAGTTGGTGATATCATTCGTCTGAAGAAAAATACTTTCATTCCTGTAAGTGCTTTAGACATACTTGTTTTCTGTTTCTATAGTTCTCTACGAATCTTGACTTGGATTTATTTGATGCTTATTTATTTGTTTTTCCAGGCTGATATTTTGCTGCTCTCCAGCTCAGAACCAAACAGTCTCTGCTACGTAGAGACAGCTGAACTAGATGGGTAAGGTTCTGTTTAGTAGATTTCATAGATTTAATTTTGACTTACTTGTAAAAGAGGAAGAAGTGCGTATTTCAGACTCTGCTTGTCACTTGTTAAGCCACTACTGGAAAACTGTGTCCTGTTTTTGATCCTCACACTTCAAGGATCATGAAAGATTGGTGAGGGTCCACTGGAGTGCTGAAAAGATATTTGAAGTGTTGGAGAACATGACATATAAAGAAGGGGTGAAGGACTTGGATTTATTCAGCCTGGAGAAGAGAAGGGTGGTTTAATCATTGTTTCGATACCTCAAAGATAGTTACAGAGAAGATACTCTCTTCACAAGGATGTGCGTTGACAGGAGAAGCAGCAAAGGATATAAGTTGCTTCAGAGGAAATTCTATCTGCATTCAGGCATAACTGTTCTGGTAGTGGATAATTCTGACCATTGGAATAGGTTATGCAGAGAAGTGGTGGAATTTCTCACACTGGAAACAGTCAAAGCTTCGCTTGACAGGGCCTTGGATAACCTCATCTAAGGTCCAGCTTCCAACAGGAGGTTGGGCTATTGATTACCAGAGGTCTCTTCCAACCGAGTGGCAAAACAAAAATACATACTTTTCTGCAAAAGGTTTTCATAAAAACTGCTTAGATAATGTAAATCTTACTGTCTCTGTAACGTTTGCTTTGTAAATGTTGTTTTAGTTGATGTTGTCAGGAAAGCTAGTGTGGAATTCTTTTAGAAAAGTCCATAATGATATGGACTTCACCTAATGAGGTGAAATACCGATTTTTCTGAATGAACAGTGTATTCCTCACTCAACCTTTAGTAATCTTAAAAAGATAACTTATAACATCATGCAAAACAAGGATCTGTTTATGTTGTGAAAGGTTTGATCTCTTATCGGAGCTTTTAACAGCTATCCGATATTAAATACTGCTTTCAAATAACCATTACTTCAAACTTGATTGTTGCATTAGTAAACAATGATTGTGAGAGGCTTCATTTACTTACAGAGAGCAAAGGTAAAGGGGTAAGATTTCATTTGTGAAGAAAAGCAACCAGTGTAAGAACTAGTCATATGTTTCGTGAATGCTTCTTATGGCTTTGCCGTTGCTTCAAAGGGGGTTGGTACCTGTGGCATATTGACTTGCTTAAATTAATTTTGTTCAGACTTCTTTCCTGCATCCATGTTTTTGATAAAATGACCTTTTTATCCTTTCTTGTTAGTGAGACTAACTTAAAATTCAAAATGGCACTTGAAGTAACACACAGATATCTTCAAGAAGAAAGTGCGATGGCAGACTTTAATGGTTTGTACAGTTACATTCTTACAACTATTCCAGTGTTGCTCCAACAGTTTCAATGAAAGTAGATAAAACATGGGTGGGGATGGAAGCATTGCCAATGGTGGTTGTCATTCTGGAGTTAGTGGTTGCCTGGCTTTTGTCATAAGACAGCATCAGCAAGCTGCATGAGGAAATTGTGCTGCGGAACAAAATATAGTCTGTCTGAAAATGAGATTTTTGCCATGAATGAGCTATGGCACACTGAGTAGAGAGGATGGGGCCCTTTATTAATGTTTGCCTGCCTGTTTCCTTTGGAAAAAAAGGAAGTTTGCTGTTGGTTTTGCATCTGGAAATTATCTTCTGTTGTCCTTTTCACATTTATCGTTATGATGTAGCCACTTTCTGTGTGTGTTGTGGAAGCTTGAAGGGCAGGCAATCCTTTGTTTTACTGAGATGTGACGCAAAGTTTTATCTCAAGCTGGATTTTTTAGCCACTCTAAAATTGCAAATGCTTTAAAATAAAAAAAAAAAAAAGACAAAAGACTTAAACCAGCATGACGTGGAGAAGTAAGCAAGTAGGGACTGTTATTCCTGGTTTCCTCCAGTATAAGAACTGAGGAGCACAAAGTGAAATGAGCAGCTGACATATTCAAAATAAACAGAAGGGAGATGCTTTTTTGCACAATAGTTGTTAAGTTAAAATTCAGAGTTTGGCCTGAAACTGCCATTCTGTGCTCCTTGTAGCAGTCGGCAGTTATGCTGACGTTTATGTTTATTTGTTTTATTTCTGAATCAGAGTTTTCGTAATGGTAAGTGCAGCATGAACCAAAGTTCTAGGATGAGCTCAGTTTGGGGGATGGAAATGCAAATATATATGATCAAGTCACCAGTTGTAAAGTAGGCAGTGGGAATAGGGCAAGTCCTAAGAGTGGCAGTAAAACGTCACTTTTCAGCCATACTATTCAAGTATTTGGGTGGCGTAGCAATGCGTGGTGGCAACGTGTATCTGTAGCAATGCATTGCATGAGGGTTGTCTTCCCCTCGTTGGATTGTTGCTAGTTAGTCTTCAATGGCAAAATTAACTGAATGCCATGTTCGTGCTAGAGTGTAAGATCCAGAGAGATGCTTGCTTTTGTATGCAGGCCTTTGTTGAAACTTGAAAAATGTTAAAATTAAGGGTGAACAAAAAGTTCTCCCTTTGACAGTAAATGCTGTGTGTTCTGGTCTTGGTGCAGAAATGAATCCTTTCTGCTATTTCAATCTGGAAAGCAAAATACCACCCTAAGATACCATATTTAAAATACCAGCAGTACAGCACTGAATATTCATACACGCTAAACTTCAAAGGAATTGTTCATTCAGAACATTCATTTTCTCAAAAAAACCCAAATCTCATGAAGTAAAACTGCTTCTCTGGTGGATACAAATCAATGTGTTTTTATTTAACTATTGTATATTAAATGTATTCTTCAAACTTTTTTAGGTCTGATTGAATGTGAAGAACCTAATAACCGACTGGATAAGTTTACAGGAACATTATACTGGAGAAACACGACTTATTCACTGGATGCTGATAAGATTTTGTTACGTGGATGTAAAATCAGGAATACAGACTTCTGCCATGGAGTGGTCATATTTGCAGGTATTTATGAATTTAACATGTACAGTATTTACTAACTAAAAGCATGCCATATAGAGTGAAATTACATCTTTATCTTATAACCATTGACTGTGTTTGATATCCCAGTTTTGTAAAATAGTAATGCTAGCACTCGTTTGCATATTGCATCTTTCCTTTTTTTTTTTTCTTTATATTTAGGTGCTGATACAAAAATAATGAAAAATAGTGGAAAGACAAGATTTAAAAGGACAAAAATTGACTCCCTTATGAATTACATGGTTTATACTGTAAGCCTTTTTGTTTACAAATCAGATGTTTGAGTTCATTTTTAAGTGACTAGGGTGAATGCAAATTTAGGAAAGTTTTTTTTCTTTTTGGTGTAATAAGTATGTTTCCACTGTGTTTTGATGCTGATGAGCTGAGATGAAGTAGGAGGAAATCTAAAAACGTGCCTTGCTGTTGGCAGAATCTTTGACCCTAAACTGCAGGTGTTAGAGCAGCCTATATGATGCAGAGAAGTGCTTCAGAACCAGTGTTGCAGGTGCTTCTGCTTGTCTGCACTGAACTGTTGGACAGAGACCTGAGGACCCAGGTCCTGGTCCAGAGGTCTGTGCAGCCTGAAAAGTTCAACACCTGTGGGTTTTGTCCTTGATCAGCACCCATGGGGCATGTGCATGAGAGTACCCGCTTCCTACCACCTGCACTCTGCTAAGTGTGATTCCCTGGGACGGGGAAAGAGGAGAGAGGAGCTGGCCTGTTGTCAGGTAGAGCCGCATGTCTTGGTATGACTGTGGTTCTGCCTCTACTCTGAGCATCTGCGTGTACCCCATTCACTGCCTGCTGAAATAAACATAAAAACATGATGACGATGCTTGGAGAATAGACTCAACTTAGAACCCGGATAATCTGAAGAGACTATTTTGTGGGAAAGGTTTGCTCACCCTTCTTTTTGCTTACAAATAGATGTAATACTCCATTTTAAAGATGGGGGGTTGGGATTTAAGTCAAGCAAATGTTTCTGAAGTGTCATGGGCCCCTCTCTGCTGTAGATCTTTATCGTCCTCATCCTGCTGTCGGCTGGCCTTGCGATTGGACACACTTACTGGGAGCAGCAGATCGGCAACTTGTCTTGGTACCTCTATGACACGCAAGACTTCAGTTCGCCGTATCGTGGCTTCCTTAACTTTTGGGGATACATCATTGTTCTGAACACGATGGTTCCCATTTCCCTCTATGTGAGGTAGGTAAATGCCTTGGCCTTTAAAGCTGAACTGGTGGTAGGGTTGAATTACTTCACTTACAGGTTAATGGTGAATGGACTTAATTTCCCATTGGTGGTAACAAGTGCAGCTCCACGTTGGATGGGAAAGCATATTAATTCTCTGTCTTATTGAAAAGACATTGGATAAGCTCATCTTTGCTGATATTTTACAAGAATGTGATTTGTATTGCTTTTAATATAAAGTCATCACTCAAGGATCTTTGACTCAGAATGTAAAGATATCAAGCTTTTTTATAGTATTAAGCGTATCTGTTCTATACTTTGACTAAGGAAAAAATTCTGCCAAGCAATGATCTCTGACAAAATTAGAGACTTGATCCTGCTGGTATTTAACTTCTCAGCCTAGTTCTGCAGTCACAGTGCATGAAAGAAACTACTTGGGAAAAAGAATTCAAATGGAAAAAACATATTTTTCAGACTTAGTTCTCAAAAGAGAGACCTTACTGCTCCATGAGGTATGAATAATTTTGCCTCTGACAAACCTGTCTGTAGCATATTTGAAGTCCTACAACCTCCTACCTGCTCTTCTCCAAATTTTACTTAAAATGCTATTCCCAAGTGGGATTTCTATGTCTTACAGGAGCAGCACCATCGATACCTTTTGCTTGATAAGGGCATAGAGGCTGTTGCCCTGTTACCACAGTGTTGTTGAAGCTGTAATCCAACATCAGTTTGAGTGGCCTGCATAGAGGTTATGGTGCTTTGTAATGTGCTGATAAATGTAATTGTTTTGTCTTAAGTGCCTGGGCTATCTGAGCAATTTGAGTCCCTGAAAACAGAGTCCCCTGGATCTGATAATGTGTCATCATTTTGAAATTTGAGATGCGGTTGGGAGTGAGAGAATTCATTTTATTTCATGTAGCGTTGAAGTGATTCGCTTGGGCCAAAGCTATTTTATAAACTGGGACCTGCAAATGTATTACCCTGAGAAGGACACAGCTGCGAAGGCCAGAACCACCACGCTGAATGAGCAGCTGGGGCAGATCCACTACATCTTCTCTGATAAGACAGGAACACTTACACAGAACATCATGACGTTTAAAAAATGTTGCATAAACGGACAAAGATACGGTAAGTTCGTGCCACGCCACTGCACCCTGTAGCAAAAAAATGTGTCTAGCATAGGAACTCTGATTTGTGCCCGGAGCACAGAGGGAAGTCCCTGCAAGTCCCTGTCTAACCCAGTTGGCAGCATCTGGCCAGTCTACACAAATGAGTAGGAATTTGAATGCTTGTTTGAAATTGGGTGCATATGAGTCATCTTTGTTCCAGCTGAAATTCCACAATTTAGTCCAGGTATTGAGTAAAGTTCCAGTAAAATTGAATTGTTACGGTTTCCCACCCTTTTCCCATTTGAAAAGTGGAAAATGATGGATCTAAATAGAAACTTTGCATCAGAAAAGTCAGAAATTAGTTATATGCAGAATGCTTTACTTTTGGTAGAAACGCTTCAGGGACAAAATTAATCTGGAAACAAATAAGAGAATGCAGTAAGAGCAGGAGTTTTTAGTGTTAGTTACTTCAATTTTCAATCTTTTCTGGATTTCAATATTTAGAATATGCAGCATGTGTGCTTCAAAACTATTGTCTGGTTGGTTCAAATGGCAAAGAACACATTGTGCTAATGTCATGTGCTTTTGAAACATCTTACCTCTGCAGAGAGGGGAGAAATTTCTGACAGTGAAAGCTGTGTTAAGCCAGCGTGGATAGTTTGTGACAATTTTACCGCACCTTTTTTTTTCCTGTATGTTTGCTTTGGTGTTAGTAGTATATAAAGGTACATTGGCTGTGAAAGATTTTATTATTTTTTTTTTTTAATTCTGAGCTATTCTAGTGTGGTAGGTATTCTATATATTTTTTACTTTGTGAATGACTTTGGTAATTTTGTTGTTCTGTCCTGTGCCTTCTAACTGATGGTGCTTGCATTGCAGGAGTCTGCCGGGATGAAGCAGGGCAGCTTCAGAGCCACCCAGAGGTAGGTTGGTCTGATCTGGTGCTGAAGCCCCTGTGGCCTGTAGAACATGGAACGTTCCCTTGCCAAAGTATGAAGAGATGCAAGTAGGCACAAAGTAATTGCACATGACATAACTCAAACTCTCCCTTCTTCTGTTGTCTAAGCAGCAAGTGGATTTCAGCTGGAACAAGTATGCAGATGGAAAGTTCTCATTCTATGATCACTATCTGATAGAGCAAATAAAATCTGGGAAGGAGCCAGAAATTCATAAGTTCTTTTTTCTGCTTGCCATTTGTCACACAGTCATGGTTGATGCTTCTGATGGTGAGTGTATATATATATATATTGGTTTTTTTTCACTTGTGTTAGGGGAAACAGTCACTCAAATCTGGTTGCACAAGGGAGAGATCCAAAACTAATGCTGGTCCCATAAGTGAGAAGTGTTAGGCTGCTCTTTTAAATTAAATGAAAGCAGGAGTCAGTGCTACTCCCTGTGCTCAATTTATCTGACCCTTTATGGAAGGAGGACTGTCTTTATAACAGTTACAGTTGTGGCAAATGCTCATCTTAAATAACAGCAGATTTAAAAAAGCAGGGGAACAGTTCATACAGAGGTCTTGTGTTTTCATGTAATGGGTCCTCTCTCTTCAAATAAATCTTTAAAATCTCAAAAGCATAAACCTCAAGGGAAATCATAATGACATTAGCATAGTCTGTGGTTCCACATACATATGTGAAAGTACAAATACATTCGGAAACTTATTTCCAGTGTGGAAAAATGAATGTTTTCAGCATGAGGGTTTCATGCTCTTACACAGTGACTCACAGCCCCATAGACTTACACAAATCATGTATGTCTGTCCTAAGATTTGGACATATTTGGCAGCAAATAAGCAAAAGGAATAGCAAAAAAAGTGACAGAAACTAAATTTAGAGGTGAACAGCTATTGAATGTAAAAAATAAAGTTGGAAGATGTAGTTAAAACATTGAAGAGTAATACTGCTTTACTCCCATCTTTGCAAGAGCTCTCTGAAACCAGTAGTCTCCTGTCCTTACTTGTTCTTCCAACTAATGTTTTTGGGGCTGTTTCCACTACAGTGTATTGGTGTCTGTGGCCGAGGATTTGTGTTTCGGAGCTTCCTTTGAAAATGCTTAAGTGAATGTATTGAGAAATTAAGATATTTAAGCTAGACTTGTTTTGATACAGAAGAAGTTACAGCTTTTGCTTTTATACCTGGAAAGAAGAAGGTTGAGTGGTTTATCCCATTTTGAAAGTACATGTCATAAAAGCAGGGTGGGGGGATCCCTAGTCCCTCTCCTCTGTGTGCGCTGCTGTTGGGTGTTGCAGCAGTATATTAGATCCCACTTCAGAAAGGGAAAGGACTTTGCTTGTCCAGCGCTCGGTTTCTCTAAAGAATGGGTGTGAATTTTGTAGCTGTGGTGTCCAAGTGCCCCTGTAACACTCAAGTATATCCTGGCTTTCTCTTCACTGTTTCAATGATACAGGTCAGCTCAATTACCAAGCAGCTTCCCCAGATGAAGGGGCCCTGGTTATTGCAGCCAGAAACTTTGGCTATGTTTTTCTGTCACGAACACAAAATACTATCACTATAAGTGAAATGGGGATTGAAAGAACTTATGATGTCCTTGCAATCTTGGATTTCAACAGTGATAGAAAACGGATGTCTGTCATTGGTAAGCTGATTACGACCAGCCTTTATAGAAAAGGTCACTTGTATTCCGTAGGTGAAAATGTACGTGCAAGGGGAGTTGAAGTCAAGAATTAAAGCTGTGTTAACACACCATCCTGTGACAGATTTAATCCACATAGCTCTGGATAGCAAAAGAGAGGCTTTGTAATTAGGTGTAAATGTGTCTGCTAGACAGTCCTGGTGTTCACATGTGGCCTCTGCTGAAGACAATCTTAGGTCCCTTTAGTAGAAGCTTGAAGAAATGCTACAAAGATGATTTATTCCCCTTTTGCCAGAGAGAGCAAATGAGCTGCATGTTCCTCTAGCTATTGGAATACTAGATATGCAGGTTGAGGTATAAATAGCTCTTTTGTTTTGATTTTAACTATCTTTAAAGAAGTCAGTCCTGAAACAGTTAGAGATCTGGTTTTAAGGCTGTAATTACAGTGCATCTTACCTCTAGCATATGCTCTGCCCAGGTCCTATGGGCAAGTGAGATGTTAATAGCAGATGAACCATTATCAAAAATTTAATCCTTGGGAATTTAAAAATCCCCTCCTCTCATGAAAGAGAAGAAGAAATGCACTTGTCAACCAAGTTACTTAATTGAACGGTATTGGATGTGATGAAGAAGAAACGTGATCTTGTAGCTTTGGTACTTAGCAGCAGACTGAAAAATCTAATATGAAACTATTCCTTAATTCAAATGTACTCTAACATTTGTCCCACTTCTCATATTTTACTCCACAGTAAGGGAATCAGGTGGAAATATCAGGCTGTATTGTAAAGGGGCTGATACAGTAATTTATGAACGGTTGCACCCAAGGAATCTAAAGAGAGAAGCCACAGAAGAAGCACTAGATGTACGTTTGTATTTCATATGAATTTAAAAAATTAAAAATAGTTTATTTCTGACTATAGATTTATTAGTTTCCTTTTCCTAAGCTGTTTAAACAATTGCAGACTATAATTGGTTCTACAAGTTATCCCAAACCTGAGAAATAATCAAAGTAATGTAAGTTTTCATGCGTGTTCTTAAAAATGCATTCATGTCTTCTCATGAGAAGTAAACTTAAATTTTGTCTACATGCTTTTTTTTGTAGTTATCAGTATTCCGGGTCACTACACCCTGTTCTGTTTGTCATCTCTTCAGTCTTTCAGTTCAGACTGCCTTGTCAGCTACAATTTAATTTTTGGCATTTCTGAAATGCCCAGGACTAATTGTGCAGTCAGATTTGTTTTATCAGACTTACCAAATGCTTATGATCTTAACTCTTAGATTTGGATTGCAAATTGAGAGTTCTGTTTTGTGGATATGTTTTTTTTAAATTATTATTATTTTTCAGATTTTTGCAAATGAAACTCTTAGGACACTCTGCCTGTGCTACAGAGACATTAGTCATGATGAATTTGAAGCTTGGAATAAAAAATTTATGGAGGCCAGTGTAGCTACAACTCATCGTGATGAAGCTCTGGACAAAGTATATGAGGAAATAGAAAAAAACTTAACTGTAAGTCAAGCTTTACATTTTTAGTGTAGTTTTGTTCTCATACAGGAAGAAACAGATCTTTTTGGAAATAAATTATCCTTGTTTATTAGGACATTTTGACTTAGATCTTTTCAGTATTTTATTTGCTTTAGAGCCATACTAAATTTAAGAGTTTAACAAAATGAAGGGAAATGTATTTTTGTATGTGCACTTCAGTGTGGTTGCTTCTGTGTGCAAGCATTTGTCTACTGAATTTGTAGCTTGAGTACCTTGTCTTGAAGACCTGTCCAGAACAGTTTCATCCTCTACTGAAAATGAATCAGTTTTCTACACATGTTTATCCTACTAAATGCCTGTATTTCAAATATTTTCCAGCTGCTTGGTGCGACAGCTATTGAAGACAAACTACAGGATGGAGTTCCAGAAACCATTTCCAGACTTTCAAAAGCAGACATTAAAATCTGGGTGCTTACGGGTGACAAAAAAGGTGGGTTTGCTTACGGCCAAAGAGTTAGTAAAAACAGCATAAGAGCTAGAAGATAAACTGGGGCAAATGCAGACTAGAAATAAAGCGTGTTTGTAGAAAAGCTTAGTATGAAAGTCCATTTGAATTGAAACTGGAGGAATTTCTACAATATGCAGAATTTCATCCCAGTTGTTCCCAATCCAGAGTTACTGGATGGGCTTCTGCGTAACTTCAGTTCCTCCAACAGATTATCTTAGATGACTGGTTCTGTAACCATCTTCTGTACAGAAATATCCAGCTACTGCTTTTCCCAGTGTAAGGCAAATGCAGGATAACTTGCTTTTAACACCAGGCTTGCTTGGCTCTGAGGGCAGATACTGAAACTTGTCTTCTTACACTGCAGATTTACTTTTCAAATAATCACAAGTGCTGCTGACAGAAACTGATTTGATTTTCTTTTGGTAGTTGATTTCTTCTGGTAGTCTGTAGTCTGGCAACACATTTTGTTAAGTCAGTTCAAGAAATTGCATTAAATTTGTAATTAAGAATGGCGTTACTACAGCCTGGGTGGAGGTACTACCAGACCAGTGTCTCTCTGATGCTGGTGACAGCTTTGGCTCAAGGAATCCAGAGTAAGGTCGGAGCAGGACAGTATGGCATACCCCATAGTTGATTCTTGTGATGCCTTTGGTGAAATGGCTCTGTGACATGGAGGCTACATCTCCACCATCAAGTTAAATAGGCCCTGGCAGATCTTTCTTCCATGAATTGCCTGATAGACTTTTCCAGGTCATTAAAAGTTTTTCCATTAAAAACATCTTGTGACAATGCATTCCACCACATTCCACACAAGTAATGTGCATTTTATAGGAAATGTTTTATAGGAAATATAGTTTCCTGTTGTTGACTTTAAATCCATTGCCCACTGTGCCCACAGTTGTTGTATGACAAATAATTAACAAGCATTCCCCCTGCTTCTCTGTGCTATGTATGATTTACACACACATACACACACCCCTGTTCATCCACACTGTGGTAATGAAAGGGAGCTTCTCATACTGAAACTTAACTTCAAAAATTACTTAAGAGGACTTCAGGTACTTCTGGCTGCTCCCAGCAGTTACTCATGACAGACCTTTAAGTAAATACTTTCCTCTCGTTTTTGTAATTGTAGAAACTGCTGAAAATATTGGATTTTCTTGTGAACTCTTAACAGATGAAACAATAATCTGCTATGGAGAAGATACCAGGCAAGTGAGAAGCACTTCTTTTTTTCTTTATGAATTAGTTTTAAAAATGGAACACTTTTAACCTGGCAGTAACATTGGTTTGTCCCACAGTGACTCCCCAATGACTGAACAGTATTTCTCGGCAGTTGTTCAACTGTACATTGCCCATTTCTTTGCTTTTTACAGAATTGTGATGTTTTACAAGGCAGCCCTTTAATTGTGGGTAAAGGTGGTGATACCCTGTTTGCAGGATCTTTTACGTTCTAGGTCAACTGTTGACATTAAATTTGTCCTGTAGTTTGGACAAGTCTGGAGACCACCTGGAGTGGGCCAGGCAGGTCTGTCCCTAGTCCAAATCTTGAGTAGTTGCCAGGTTTTGTTCTTGCTGCCTGTCCCTGAACTCCAGCATTACGCAAGCTTATCTTTCACTCTGTCCTATGCTCCTGTACGCATACAGACCTATGCTATAAAACCACAGTGGATCATAAGATACTCAGTGCTTAGTCATAAAGAATTTTTCAAAATGGTTAGACCCAAGGAAAAACAGCATGAGACTGGGAGAACAACTAGGGCCTAATGGTGTCACAGCTATTTCTGACTCATTTTTCCAAATTCTTCCTAATTTGCAAACCAGTATGATCCTCTTTTCACTATTGCTCTAGCACTGCTTGGAGCATCACCTAATACATGGCAAAAAAAAAATCCTTGCAACATACAATACATTTCTTTCTTGCAGATTTTCAGTCTGGGACTGATCTAGCTTAAACTTTATCCTTGATTTTTCTGTAATAATATCTACCTCTCTTTCCAGTGCTCTTCTTCAAACCAGGTTGGAAAACCAGAGGAACAGAGCTGGATCAAGTACACATTCCTCTCTTAGAATGAATGAGCCCTTCTTCCAGGGTAGTAAAGATCGTGCTTTAATAATCACTGGCTCCTGGTTGGTATGTACAAAAGGTGTTCTCCTGTGTAGTTGAGATCTTGGCAGTACCACCAAGTCCCAATGTCCTGTGCTGAGGACTCTGTTCATTTGTCTGCTTTGCCACACCAGTCATTGAAAACTCTTTGGCCATTGTGCTGCCAATTGAATGCATCTGTTTGATATTTATATTCAGAAATATTTTCGGTTTTGAGATGTCTTGGGCCTCTCAAATCACCCTCGTAGCTGCCACTGAAGTAAAGCCACACCCCTGCAAAAGCACAGTCTGATTTTCAGAGTATTTATTCTTCATGGGGATTCTGGTCTAATGGAAAAAAAAAATAATAATGAGAGAGATGGCTGCCAGCATTACAGGATGGTGTGGCTTCAGTATAGGCACAGAAATAGTGCTTGAAATGAGAGATGGGAGTGAAAGGGTAGAAAAAAAGACAAGTTTTCTGCTCATTCCTGCAATATAGTACTCTTACAGGACCTTAGATAGCAGAAAAGAGCTTTTAGCAGAGAGGTGGCTAGCAGTAATTTAGTGACGATTACCAACCCTGTTGGCAGGCTGCTCATACAGACACCTGTGAAGGAGAAAGTCCAGTGGACAGCTAAGGACCATCTGCCACGTTTCAGCATTCCAGCCCTAAATGTTGATTTCGCATAAAGAAATGTACATCTGTGCATAAGGCATAGGAAGCAGGCTGGGGATGCCCACTGGTAGTCTAGCAGGAGCATCAGATAAAATTGCAGGCCTCGGTTAGCCCCTGCTCCAGCTAACTGCCCCAGAGCTACCCCGGGTATTTATAGGACATTTCCACATGTGCTGGGCATGGTCATGCTTCTTTCAGGAGACTGGGAGCTAGGAGAGGGAGAGGTTTAAATACCACAATGTTTTCAAAAGTGAATTCATTCCCATCAGAATAAATGTTCCTTTGAACTCTGTAAGAACTGCAGTGATAGTAAGTACAAGCATTTTGCTTTTGTTAATCCCCCAGAGTACATTCTTTTCATTGTTTCCATACCTCTTTCTTTGCTACTCTGCACAAGCATTTTATTAAAATGCTATAAATGGATGATGGGAGCATAATGAAGTACAGTGTGTTGCATAGGCAGTACTTGGAGTGAGATTTGAAATAGTGTCAAAGGGAACATGATATGTTTTTGTTACACAGAATGAAATCCTGCTAGAGAAGAAAAAGAAGAAAAAGAAATTGAAACTGAAATTCCCCAGGACAGCAGAAGAGAAAAAAAAGCAAACTGAGAAGAGAAGAAGGGCTGAAGCTTACAAAGAACAGCAACAGAAGAACTTTGTTGATTTGGCCTGTGAATGCAGGGCTGTGATCTGCTGTCGAGTGACTCCGAAGCAGAAAGCCATGGTGGTTGAGCTTGTGAAGAAGTACAAGAAAGCTATTACTCTGGCTATTGGGGACGGTGCCAATGATGTAAACATGATTAAAAGTAAGGCAGCTGTAAAACTCCGGGTAGGAAGGATCTCTTCTGGGTGTTCTCCTGCACTCCCTTCACTATTACTCTTTGTTCAGAAGACTCTACCATCTATTTCATTACCCACATTAACATCACTTGAATTTTGTTAGCTTCTGTGCCTGTTCTTTCCTTTTTTGAGGAAGCCCTTTATGAAATGGTTAGTGTTTTTTGCTGATACATGTTAGCTTTTTCTGTAGACATTCCCTGAGAAGGGGCTTGAATTACATCTGTTATCATGTTGTGGGTTACAAAAGTGTAATACAAAGAACAAAGCAGTAGCTTGGCTGCCCCTTGCTTGGAGGTGTTAGCCACCCTGTATTGCAGCTAGTGCTCTTTGAACCACTTCCTGAGAAAGCCCACTGAGAAAGAAACTTCTGGGATACGGTTATGTGACAGGTGTGTTTGTAAGCTGCATGGCCAGTTTGTGCAGGGGCTTGCTTGCTCTGTCTCATTGCTTAGTTCTCCCTTGGTCAAATTTCCCAGCATCCATCCTGATGGAACAAGCGCTGAGAGAGAAGCCAAGCGACAGTGGAGAGGTGAGCAGCAAATAACAGGGCAAGGAAGGGCTTTTGCACTGTGCATTAGTCTCTAATGCAGCTTTTGTGCTGTGCACAGAAATAAAATGGGGCAGAGGAATCTGAAGGAGAGAATAGGAACCGGTAGAAGATTTGCCCTCCGTCGTATTGTTCCTCTACCTTTGTTATTAAACATAGTGTGTGGTGTTTGTTTCATTAACTTAGCTGCCCATATTGGAGTTGGAATCAGTGGCCAAGAAGGGATGCAAGCTGTTATGTCAAGTGACTACTCTTTTGGGCAATTCCGCTACCTCCAAAGACTGCTGCTGGTCCACGGACGATGGTCTTACATTAGGATGTGCAAGTTTTTAAGATATTTTTTCTACAAGAACTTTGCTTTTACGCTAGTCCACATCTGGTATTCATTCTTTAATGGCTTTTCTGCCCAGGTAAGAAGGCATGCTCGTGTGTAAAGTTAACAAGTACATCTTCCTTTCTGTCAGTGCAGAATAGCAGAGGGTTAACCTGGGAAGTGATGGGAACCTTGAAGTTATCATAATTTCTGCAGGAGAATAGGTGATAACTGCTAATCTAGTTAGTTACAAGCTAAGCAGTTGGTTGTGATTTCAGAACACTGAAGTCAGTATCATGATTGTACAGGGAGGAAGAGATTGTTATATAGCAGTCTGGGAAACCTTTCCTGCTACTTAAGGTACTCCTAGGTTAAGTGAGACAGTGCATGTATGTATCTGTAGGAAGCCAATTCTTGATCTTGAACTGCTGGCTAGAATGGCTTGAAATGTGTTTGTTGTAACTGGCAGTGTTTGAAGTGCATATAGTGTGGAAAGGCTTTTTAGAGCTGAGAGGCATCTCTGTGGGCATAACCGAAAGACAGGCAGATGTCACTGCATGGACCAGCATGGATGATCAAGGCTGTAGTCATAGACAAGCAGCCCTGCCTGGGGTTCATGCTGTGTGCTGTGATGGAAACTGGCTGCCTAGGACAGAGCCAAAAAGGAGCATATAAAGAAACCAGGGCTCCCAGACTTGTGTGTGGGATGCCAAGTGCTTATCACAGTCACAAGTGCAGCTACAAACCAGGTTGACGCTTCGTGTGAAGTGTTCGGTTTTGATTGTGTTCCGGGTCAGGTAACACCAATGGTTTGTAAGGAGGGGGCAGCTTAATACAGGCTAAAACTAGTTTCGACAGAGCTTTGAGCTGAGGTGCTGCTTGCCTTTTGGGTAAACACTGAGACACCTTGGTAACTTAATGCTGTAGTAGAGCACGTGTGAACTTTCTCAGGAACTGGAAAGAAAGGGTGTAATCAAAAAGAAATCATTAACTTACTGATATTCCTCCTCTTCTTGCAGACAGCATATGAAGACTGGTTCATCACACTGTACAATGTATTGTATTCTAGTCTTCCGGTTCTGCTGGTTGGGTTGCTTGACCAGGTATTCTCCACATTGTTAATAACAGATGAATCCAAAGGCAACTAACATCAGGTCTTTAATTATACTGAAACTGGTTGCTTTGTTCTATATACAAGGCATTTTTGGGTGGCTGGTTTGGTTTTTTTGGCTTTTAAAAAATGTATTCATCTTCCCAGTGTGTGAGGTAACGAGACAATAAGCAGAGGGTTACCAAAATAACCAAAGTTAATTGGGTTGGAGGTCTTCAGCGCTAATAATGTTTGTTAAAAATGTTTCTTAATGCCTGCTGTTCTGTGTCGTCATTCACACAGCACAGCAATGGGCAGCTCTGTTAATGGGAAAAGATGTTCCTTGCTTACCCTTCTGAGCTGAAGATGTAGGGACTAAACAATTTTGAATGACCATGTTTGCTAGGAAGTCTTGGTGTGTAACATTTGTTTTAATCCAGAGGGACAAGTGCTTTTGGCCTTCTCCACATTCTTCCACACAAGGCTTACCTGCTGATTAGGGAAATCAATGTTTTTGCTTTCTTTTGTGATAAAAGCTAAGAAGTAAATTCAGTACCAAATTTAAGGTCTCACTGGAGTATTTGTTAGAGGCTTAAAGTCAGGACATGCAACAATAGCCCCCATCTTCTGGTTGTTTGCTGTGTAGGGAAAGGACTCCAGCACAATACATGGCTGTGAAGAGCTCTGTAATTGTGGACATTCTTGCCTTGGCAAATAATGGGCTAAAAATCTAGAAGCCTGTAAATAGGATATGAGATAGCTTTGTGAAAGATGTCCTCCAGACTTACTCTGTGCAAAGTCCTGCTTCCCACACTGCTACTTGAAAAGGAAATGTGTCATTTCCTTTGGGGCATTGTATAGTTCAGCTTCTTATTCTTTAAAAGCTCATGCTGAGAACAAGAAATTACAGCAACTTTTTCTTTTTTCCTTTTCCCCCTTTCTTAAGGATGTGAGTGACAAATTGAGTCTTCGGTTCCCTAGACTGTATGTTTTGGGACAGAAGGATTTACTTTTTAACTACAAGAAATTCTTTTTAAGTTTGCTTCATGGAGCTATAACTTCCTTGATAATCTTCTTCATACCATATGGAGCTTACCTTAAAACCATGGGACAAGATGGAGAAGCACCTTCAGATTATCAGTCATTTGCTGTCACAGCAGCATCTTCTCTTATATTTGTCGTCAATTTTCAGGCAAGTGAGCTTAGCTTCCCCATCTCTTGTTGCTCTGAAAACACTTTCTGGTTGTGTTTCAAAATTTGTCTACTAAAAACATAACAGTATGTAAAAAAGCTTCTCTTTTTTGCCTTCTCTATTCTCTGTTGATGTGCTCTGGCTGGCTGACTTGTAACTGGATAAGAGATTACTCAACCAAAATGCTATCAGTCTTCAGAGTAGTTGACATTATTTTAAATTAATAAACTCATTTGGAGGTTTTGTTTGCTTTCAGATTGGCTTGGATACATCTTACTGGACTTTTGTTAATGCTTTTTCAGTATTTGGAAGTATTGCACTTTACTTTGGTATCACATTTGACTTCCACAGTGCTGGAATCCATGTTCTCTTTCCTTCTGGCTTTCACTTCACAGGTCAGTCCTTGTGTTTTGTGTTTCTTGTTCCTCTCTCATGCAGCTTTGTAATGTCAGCAGAACTATGGCCGAAATGTCGTGGCATGAACCTGATGCCTGTAAAACTACGTTAAGTACCAATTCACTTCCAAGGAAGGGTTTTGTTGATGTTTGAGGCCAGGTTGTTTTATTGAGAGTATTTCTTTTCTTTTAATGAAAAAGAGCTGGAACTGGATGTTGCCAAGCAGTAGGAGTCTGCAAGTAAAAACTAAGTTAAAATTGGTGTAAATTATTAAAAATTTTTAGATGTAATATTAAAGTAAGAGGAATATGATGATCTGGCAGAGTATGCATTTGCCAAGCTGCTTTAACTGATCAGTGGAAGGTAAAACCCCAAAGGAGGATGGCGCCAAATGCTGTTAGCAGCTCCCTGGGATCTTGCTGCAAGGCCAGGGAGGTGTAAGTAGCAGCCAGTTAGGAATTTTTTTTCTGAGGAAAGCTGTGCTTTCTAATTTCCCTAGTGACAGATCTTTCATATGTTGCCTTGGATTTAAATATCTCCGCCCAGAATAACAAATCCCCTCAATTTTATGTTCTCATTTTTAAGCTGAACCCAACTGAAAAAAGGTAGTAGACTCTAACATAACACTTTTCTTTAACCTTTTGTAATGCTTTAGACTTCTTTTATCATTTTCTTCTACCTGAATACTTTATAGATTTCAGAAGTTTATAAAGATATGACTGCTACTTAGTTTGATAGAAACCTCCATGAGATTGGGTATTTGGCTACTAAATATCGCTTGCTTCCTAGACTACATGCATGCCAAGATACCAGGAGGGCTTTTTCTTGCTTTGCATGCTTTAAAGCAGGACAAAAACTGTGCATCTCAGCCAAGCATTTGTCTTGCAGCCTTCCAGAACTCTGAAAAGGGCTTTGACATGGATGTGGATATGTTGTAATAGAAGGGCTTTATAAAATACCTTGCTGTTATTTTCTCTTCATAGTAGAGTCTCTGAATAAAAGCTTAATATTGTGAAAGACAACAGAATACCTGAATGTTAGGTTCTGTGTATGTCCTGTCCTGTTTGGAGAGAAGCTGTGGCTTTTGGCATCTCATTTGCATTATATAACTAGTTTACTTGATCACATCATAAGCTAATTCTTCTTTTTTTAATTCCTAGGAACTGCTCCAAATGCTCTGAGACAGCCATACCTCTGGTTGACCATGATTTTATCAATTGCTATTTGCTTACTTCCTGTAGTGGCACAGCGTTTCTTATCTATGACAATTCGGCCTTCAGAAAGTGATAGAGTGAGTAAAGTCTTATGTTATTTTGGTTAATTAGTAATATCTTTACTTACAGGACCCAGTATTGGTGCTAATATTAGAGATGAGTAAGTGACTGTGCCCTAGAATTACAAGAGACTGGAGCTCAGGTCCTATGGCCAGGGAGGGTGGCAGCAGGGCTCTCTGGAGGCCAGATGGAGCCTGCCTGCTGGCTGGGTGACAACTGGTGCTGTGACGTTTTGCCATCCAAAGCAGAATGTCACTTTTATGTGTTCTTATTTCCCAGTGTCTTCCTTCTGTGCGTCTCTGGGATAAAGAGGTACATGTACAAGCTCAGCACGCAGTCCAGTGTGGGCTCATTCATTGTTTGTCTTGGCTGAGCACTTGACATTGTAAAACCACAGAAACCCAATTTGAAGCTACTGATGGTCTGACGTCTTTTTATTTGGGCTGTGCTAGAGTTCCGTTGTTATGTGTCAGAGTATAGTGGGCAGGTTTTGCTTCTGTTCTGCCTTGAGCTGGCAAATAGCATATGGGTATGAAAGTAGTTAAAATTGTGGTGGTGGTGTTTAAAAAGGTATTAAAGAAGTGTCAACATAAGAATGCAGGAATAGCTTTCAATTTCATATTTTCAATCTATGCAGTGGTGAAAGACGTTTAAAGATAAATGACCATAATGACATACAAAGTAACACAGTGAGTCTTCCTGAAACAGCAGTGTGTTACTGCATATATTCTTGTTTGTAACAAAATCAAATTTGAACAAGAGAACCCTCCTGTCCAAGCAGTTTAAGGATGCAAAAAAATATTGGGTTATTTCCCCAGACAGTAAGTGCAAACAACCTGTTTTCCCTTGTAATCCATAAACTAATCTGTCTTTGCATGCATGAAGATTCAGAAGAACTGTAAGAAATATGTGGCAGAAGAACAACAGTGGAAGCAACGGCAGAGTGCTTTTCGCCGAGGGATATCTGGCCGTCGTTCTGCTTACGCTTTCTCCCATCAGCGAGGATATGCTGATCTTATTGCTTCCGGACGCAGCATACGGAAGAAACGGGCTCCTTTGGATGGAGTCCTGGGCAACAGTATGACACAAGTCAGAGATGCTCATGAAACGAGCTGATTTACTGCATTTTGGGAGAAGCCCCAATGATTGCACAAAAAAAAATATTTAAAAAAAACTCAGGATATTTTTTTTAACCAAAGGGCATAAGGGTGTGAAGATTTTTATGTTTTATCCCAGAACTTCCTGGCTTTGGACTACTGGAAACATAGAAAGGCCAAGAGTTCTCTATGGAGCTACTAATCCTCATGCAACTGATTTCTTTTTAATGTGAAAGTGAAGGATATCTGTGCTAGGGCATGAAAACCCAGCATTGTAATAAGGTTGTTTGGTGGTTACTTTTTTTTAAAGTGGTGCCTGGAATTGCAAAGTTTTTTCTCATTTTAATAATGTGTTGGTATAAAACTGTAGCTACATTTCATATTTTGTCTTTTAAAGCAAAACTGCTAAGTAGCAATAACCTTGTGTGCGCCATTTCATTTAATTGCACAGTCATAATGGCAAATCAGATGATCAGTCTTTTGAGAGGGCCCCAGATATCCTCATCTGAGCTTGTACAGCTGAGATTAAGATATATCTGGTGATAAACTGCAGTCAGTGTCAGTTTTTATTAGTAATTCTGACATTTACAGGTGTGGTTTCTGTTCCTTTCTCTTCCTTCAACAGTTGACTACAGCTTGCTGCGCTAGATGGAGAGAGATCATTCTTTGCATCCTGTTAGAATGAGTGATATGCCCTTATTCCTTTCATAGCAAATTCCTTGTTTTCCCCTGAAATAAAGAGATCAGAGTCAATAGTTAACAGTATTTTTTCTCACTTGCTCTGTGTTTCTCTGCCTGTCTCTTTCCAGTTCTAGAATATGTTTGAGTCTATGTACACAGTGTATTTATGAACAGAAAATCTCTGGAAAGCCGCCCTTTGAGCTGGCCAAAGCTTGTTCATTTCTGTTTTAGATACAGCAGTAATGGATAACTAGAAAACAGTTGCTTTTAGATGGAATATGTTTCACTTGCTAGTGAGTCAGCTCTGACAATGTAAGAAGTGTTTTTATGAGAGTCTCTTTACAGTTGCACATACTTCTGCTCTTGAAGTTGAGATGTATGAATGTTTCACTTTTACCTGTGTCCAACTCCTGGAGTAAGGTTTATTACTGAAATGGTTTTATAGTAAAAATCATGATATACAGCTCTTGTTTAAAGGAATGTACATTTCAAAAAGTCTAATGCAAATAAATATCCTAGAGTTTACAGCTTCTGTTCTAATAAGTATATGGGGAAAAATGGAAGTGTGAGAGGAGTTTAAGTAGGGAATGGAGGTAAGTAATCTCTCATTGAGATGATGGGGTTGGCCTTTTTTAAAAAAGGGAAATATTCCTTCTATTTCTAATGAGACTTAATAAAGACAAACATTCGCCATAGATATGGATTGCTTGGCTTTGGTCATGAAAAGCAAAGCTGCTTTAGCTTGGCCTTCATTGTTTGAAGGGTGACCAAAAAGTTAAGAAAAAGTAGTTGAGAAGGGAGCTTGAAAGCCAGTGGGCTTTGCGCCTGTGGAAGTGTTCTCCCCCTCATGGGAAGAGGTTCCTGCTGTTACTTCCAAGGTAGGCAATAGCAGAGTTTGCACTGTTGTGTTAGAAATTTTCTCAATTGTAGTTTTATTAATTGGACAAAAAAAACAGGCTATCCAATACAGAACTATGAACACCAGCTTCCTTTTGAACCATACTTTTTGAAGCCTTAAATTAGAAGTTGTAAGAAAAACTTCAAGTTTCTAGGTAAAGCTGTTTTGAGGAATACCATTTTTTTCTTATCACGTCCTCTGCTACTGAATGACTTCAGTCATTCAGTATCTGTTCTACTCCTCACTCCTGCGGTGGGTGATAAGCCTTCCTCTCCCGGCTGCTGGGGGGGAGGCCTGCCTCGGTGCCCGCAGCAGATAGGCAGGTGCCGGGGGCATTTATGGCGCCCGTACGGCTTTGGGCACGGGTGACCTCCCAGAGGGCTGGCCGGCTGGTGCCCACATCCCCGGCAGGCCGAGCCCCCTCCGTGCCAGCAGCTGGTGGGCCTGCGGGGGGCTGAGCCACGAGTGGGGACATCATGGGAGCAGACAGATTCCGAGATTAAACACACCGCCCGGTTGACATGGCTGTAAATTAATATGCAAAGTCCTTCAGCCTCTTGCATCCCCCAGCGAGAGCTGAGGGGCCAGGGCCACGCAGTCCGGGGGCAGCGGCAGGCGCAACGGGGAGCCGGGAGTGTGGAGCGGCGCCTCCCTCGGCCGCACTGCGCAGCCGGGGCGGGGCGGGGCCCTTGGCGCACGGCGGTGGAAGTGCGGGCCGCGGCAGTTCCGGCAAGCGGCGGCCATGGCGGCGGAGGTGCTGGCTGGGACGGCGGCTCTCGTTCTGGGTGAGGCTTGGGGCGGCCGCAGGTGCTCTGTGCTCCGGCCCGCGCCGCTGCCCGCGGGGCGGTGGGAGATGGCGGCGGCCGGTGCCGGGCGCCCTGGCCGGCGGCCCAAGGGCATTCTCGCCCGGGGCTGCGGGGCCGGGCGGAAGGAGAGCGGCGCGGGGACGGCGGTCGGCGCGGCCCGGCCAGGGAGGGGAAGCGGGAGCCGGGACCACGGGGCCCCGCCGGTACGGGCGGCTCCGAGCTGCTACCCCGGGCGCAGCGGCCGAGCGCCTCGCCGGGAGCGGAGAGGTGCAGCTGTGGCCGCCAGCGAGCGGCTGGGCGCGGCTGGGCGGGCGGCGGCGCCGGGGCCTCCGGCGGGCGGTGGCGGGGCCTGGGCGCGGCCGGCGGGGCAGCGCTTTCGGTTTCTGGTTCGGAGCTTGGCGACGGGCGGGCGCCGCGCTGAGCGGGGCGCGGGCTTGGGAGCGGTTTCCGCCAAGAGGTTCCCGGTTTTGGTTCCCCCTGCGCAGCCAGTGACTTTGAGGAGATCAGCATCTTAGGAGGCCCTAAGGCCTTAGCATAACATATTTACTGCATGGGTTGATTTTTTGCACGGAAAATACTAAATAATTCTTATGCTGTCTGACTAGCCTTTGTTTCTGAAGGATTATTGCTGTTGATAACCGTGAAGGTTTTATATCCTTGTGTGTGTCCGCTCTTCCTCCTCGCCATTTCTTTTTTGTTGTTGTTTGAGTAATTCCCTGTATTCGTTACATATTACAGAGGAGCTGTATGTTTCTGAACGAGAAGGCAGTGATTCCACTGGTGATGGGACACAAAAGAAACCATTCAAGACTGTGTTAAAGGTAACTGGAAAGCAGCTGCTCTTTTGTTTTGAAGAGCCTGAACCGTAGGATGCTTTTGGCAGGGAGGGACTTTAAACCCCCTGCCGCGGGCAGAGACACCTTCCACCAGGCCAGGCTGCTCTGGCCTTGTGTTTCTAAATGTAAATTTTATACCTGCTTTTACAGCTCTGACCAGTAGGATGTCTGCTCAGTCTCTTGAAGGATGACTTTAGTTCACATGCAGTGCCATTGACTCTTGTTTACTTCTTCCACCTTTTTAGGCTTTGATGACAGCAGGAAAGGAACCATTTCCTACTATTTACGTGGATTCGCAAAAAGAAAATGAGGTGCTGTAGCATTAGAGCTTCCTAGTAGAAATTATTTTAATGTCCCTTTGTGTGAAGTGACACAAATGTAATCTTTTCTGCTCTCTCCTTGGATTGATTTAGAGATGGGCCATTATTTCAAAATCACAGATGAAAAATATCAAAAAACTGTGGCACAGGGAACAAATGAAGAATGAAGCAAAGGAGAAGAAGGAGGTAGGTTGCAGATGATACCAGGCTGGAGGAAGCATACCACTTTTCTTTTCCAAAAACATTAAACAGCAATGTTGTCATTCCCACTCCTCTAAAAAAGCTTCAGCTTGTTCTTTGTCTGTGTCACTGTTTTGCACATGTATTAGTTACAACTTGCCTTTGTTTGTATTGGGATAAGTTGACTGAAACTGGGTGAGTTTTGAACAGTTGCAATCTTGACTTTAGACTTTCTGGGGAAAAAATGAGAAATGCATCTCTGCATTGATTCTCATCCTGGTCATGAATTAGCACAGGTTTAGGCGCCAGCAAGGTAACATTAAGGCTCTTTATGACATGGTGTCTGTAAACATACATTATAGTCTCTGGTAATTGTGGAGAGCAGGAATCTTATAAAGCCTGCTTGCAGCTGTTTAATACTTTTTTTAAAACAAAAAAAGGCAGAAGATCTCTTGAGAAGAGAGAAGAACCTGGAGGAAGCTAAGAAGGTTGTTATCAAGAATGATCCTAGTCTTCCAGAGCCAAAATGTGTGAGTAATATCCAGTGAGCTTGATACATGGCCTGTGTTAGAGCATCTTGTCTGCACAGAGAATGAGTCTTTCTGCTTTCTGGCTCCGGCAGCTGTTGAAGTCCACTGTCTTGTTACTGTCCATCAATGCAGCTTTGCTTTTCCGATTATACAGACTTTGGTCTTTCTCGTGCGTACCTCTGAACTTTCTTAGCTCACACATGAGACTTCTCTATTTGTTTGCTGGCAGAGACTATATTTCTGTTTTTCAAAAAGTTGATTAGTTTTGCTTTGTTTGATTATTGCAGTGGTGGAAAGTGAAGAAACAGTGCTGGTTAGAGGATGTAATTTTGGTTACTGAGACATAGAATATAGTTCTTACTGGGCTCTTTGTAGAGTCCTGCTGGATGTGGTGATCTGGTGCAGTCCTTAGCTTAGTAAGCAGATACCATATGTGCTGCCCTGTGACAGGTGTTGGGATAGACCCTGTGTAGAAGAGGGTTTTGATCGGAGACCTACACTCTGATGGCTGCTCTTTGAGAAAGGGACAGCCAGGCCCAGCTGCACCAAAATCAGTCTCTTCCAGACCAGTGTAATGTAGCAGTCCTTAGCTGCCTGAGACGTGATGCATTTTGAAGGTGCCTGCTGGGTTTTTCTGCCTATAGCAGTGTCAGTACCTCAGCTACACGTTTAGATGTACCCATGTCATATCCAGATACTCTGCTAACTGAACTCGTCCTCTAAAGGCATTCAGTGTCTTGAGAAATTAGTCCACGGTGCATTCAGAGTGCCAGAAAACGTGCCTGAGGCATCCTTTCCAAGTCTTTTGGTGATGCAGTGCACCTTGGATTTCCAGTAATAACAGAATACTCCAGTCTTAGGATGTGAGCTGTTACATGTTTTCACTTCTCCTTTCAGCCAAACAAACTCAAAGTGAGCTTCTTCAAAAGCTATTACAGTCCTTGGTTGCTACACGGCAAAATAAGCCTGCTAAATAGAAAGGACTTGATGCGAAGCCTGGAAGTGCTGTCCCAGTGTACTGCTTGTCCCAGTGTACTGCTTGTCCTGGCTAAAGTATTATTTCCTTACTAAACAGCTCTTCAGTATTGGCAGCTGTGCTTACAGCCTGGGTGGAACTTCGCTTCAAGTGCTCCTGGTAGGAGCTATTGGGGAGGGAGGTGTCATATACACGTAGACATATGCTAAGTAATTATGTGGAAAACACAGTCTAAATGGTGAATCATTTCTCTCTTTGATTGCTTTTATTCCTGGCTTTACAGTTAAAGATTAATGCTCTGGAGGCTTACAGAGGCCAGAGAGTGAAGATTTTTGGCTGGATTCACAGATTACGGAGGCAAGGTAAACCACAAGCATTTAGAAGTTACTGAACCTGTGGAGAGAGATGGAACAAATACCATAGCCTTCAAAATTCGGACACTTAGAATGAATCAGGCAGCACCTGTTCTTAAATTTTTAAACCATCAGTTAGGTGTCCTCTTTGGTTTATCACAGTGGTCACTACAACACTGAAAATTCTGCATGACAAGTAAGCATGCAGACGTTTCTTAGTCAAAATCTTAATGGGATTTTCAGTTTGGAGCCCAGTCCTGTGGAATTTCTTCAAAAGTTTTGTTCTATGTTTTAAACTAATCCTGCAAACTGAGTAGCTAACTAGCATCTGCTCATAGTGAAATCAGCAAATTGGAATTGTAAAGGTAAATAAAGTAGCATAACTTCTTTTACCATAAGTTTGGCAAGTAATACTTACTATCAAAATGATTGGTATTCTAGTTAGCAAGGTAGCTTTGGCTGGGGCATGGGAGTGCGTGGCAGAGGTGGTTCTGACTCCACAGGTACTTGTTCAGATTATCATTGAAAGACTTGACGAAGCAGTTGTGGATCTGGATATCATGAACAGTTTCTAGCAAATTATTTTTGTCATTATATGCTTTTGTGGAGAGGTGGGTGACTGCTTTGCCCATGTGAGGTGTACCTTGGGCCTGTGAGTTCAGCATTTCTGCAGATAGACTTGTAGTCCCTCAGGACCCAAGGGACATCTCAGGTCTTGGCATGGCAGTGCAATCCCAACCCAGTTGATGTTGGAGCAGGCTTTGCTCTTGATGTCTGTTGAAACTTACTTTAACTTGTTATACAAAATACAGCTCTGTGAAAGGCGTTTATAACTGCTAATGCTTCAGTGCTTACCTGAATCATCTGTTTTTTAAAAAGGAAGAATGTGATCACAATCCTTCTGTAATAATCTGCACAGGGGTAATTAGAATGTCTTGGGAGTGGGTCTCTCCAAGTGGATCAGTGAAAAAAGCTGAGGCGCTCTGGTGGTTTTTTTTTTTTCTTTTTAACTAGGAAAAAATTTGATGTTCATTGTTTTGAGAGATGGCACAGGTTTTCTTCAATGTGTCCTTTCAGATGACCTGGTAAGTTTAATTCTGTTCTATCATTTAATAAGTGTTCATACCTCATCTGGTTTTCTTTCATACAGACAATTGTAAGCTCTCCTAAACCTACTGATCAAGTTCTATTATTGTTAAATTGTATCTCCTACTACTAGAGATTATTTTTTTTGTCAATGTGAGACCTGCTTAGAAGTGACTAGGAGTTAATCTTGCCTGGGACTCCAGTAGATGTCATAGCAAAATAAAAAAATTACCTTTACTATGCCTTTGTCTCTTTCTGTCCCTGCAGTGTCAGTGTTATAACGGGCTAATTCTTTCTACGGAGAGCAGTGTTGCAGTGTACGGTATGCTGAACCTTGTTCCTGAAGGCAAGCAGGTACGGGAGCTAGTGTGTTTGGGTTCTCCTCTTTAACAGTTGGTCATTTTCCTGGTGGAAGGAGAAGCAGATGCAGAAATTATTACTAGATTATTTCAGTGGGAACTTTATTTAGCGAAAAGAACAAACCTCCAAGGCTGCTGCTGTCACCCACAGTTCAGTGTGTGACAAGTGAGCTATGTGAGTGTTCTGGTTTTGCCTGGAACAGTTTTCCACTGATATGTGCCATAGATGTGGGAAATTATGTTAAAAAACAACATAGCTTTATTTTCCCTAACAAGAGGCTTATTCAGTTTTCGTGAGGCTAAGAGTTTGGGAGTGTGTCTCTTTTACTGAGATGGGTTTGTAGGCTCTTCACCATGTTGTATTTGGCTTTCAGCATTTGGCAGGTGTATGAACTAGGCAATGTAACTTTTTTTATAAAACTTTGTTTATAATGGTGGTCTCATGTTAGCAACTTGGCAGGTGTGATTTTAGGTTTCAAAATGTGATGCTGCTTAGACCTCTCATTCCAGTCTAGATCTACACCCTGTTACTGTTTGGAAAATTGTTTGAGGTTGGGGCTAAAACCGTGTTAAGCAGCTAGGCATGAAGGATGGCCCATAAAAAGGATTCATTAAAAGGCAGGAGAGAAGCTTTCGGAAACCATTATCTGTGACAGCAACTCAGTGTACTTGTGAGGACATGCAGGCCTGTGTCAGGGTATTTACTGAAAATTATTTTAACACTTCTTAGTTATTAGGAGATGACTGAAAGACAACTAAGTTGTGTCTGTGTTACAAAACTTGGGATGCAGAAACAGCAAGCAAGCTCAGGCTGCATTTGTTCTATTTAAATCTCAGGTAGTTGTTTTTAAGACATGAGCTCTTGATAGCTGCTTACAGTAATGTCCTTTTTCTGTGAAGGAGAAAGCAAAGCAGTAATGTTGAGATTTAGAGATGGATAGATGTTTAATGTTGCTAGTCTGTAAGCTTACCTCTTTAGATACATATTCAAAATTGTCATCAGCTCTTGCAGCGAGAGTTGTTCTTCTCTGTGGACTGGCAATCTGTATTCTCCTCTGTAGTCTCTTGAGTGTGTACTATCTTTAGTAAAATAACAGGGAGAAGAAGCATGTCCGGAAAAAAAAAAAAAAGCCACGTTTTGGAGTGTTAAATTGCTTCAAATAGCATTTCCAAGATGTGTTAGACATTATTTCAGCAAAGTAGTCCTTCACTGTGGCTACCTGCAGTGTGTAAAATAAGGTCAAAGTGTTAACCTTATGTGGTGCTTTGTAGATAATTCAATTTTCTTGTAAGCCACGTACTGTTGGCCATTACTGGCATGTTTTGCAAATGAAACTTGGATAGGCTTAATTGTTCTACTTGTCCATGCCACTTGGGTTCTATCCCCAAGAGACTGATCTAAGGTTAGAGAGCCAAGCTGAGTTAAATATGAGTCCGCTCCTTGTTGTGTTTGACCATCAGAAGCTGGCAAGATTTCCTTTCCTTCATAGCTTACGCTACTGGGACTTCTAAAAATAAATGCAAACAAGGATCACTTTTTTTTTTAAACAACTTTAACGTAGTTTGGTAATCGTAAGTAACTCATGCTACTGCTCATAATGTTTCAGACATCGAAGACACTTTGTTTCATGTTTCATCACAATGATACAATGCTTTTAGTGAACAAAGCACCAGATCTATAAAAAATTGTTGATTGGACTTTGAAAATCTGCATTTACACCCTGAAAATACTGTGAAAGAAAAAACCAGCATTCTTAGGAGGCAGAAGCCTACTGTGACCCACACGGGGGAGCTGGTGAGACCCGAAATGGAAAGGTCTGGTCTGTGGACAGGGCTCAGCCCTGGCACGGGGCCCTCCGCTTGCCACATGGCACAGACAGGACTGGTCAAATCAGCCAGCCTGAAACCTGCTATAGTCACGTTGTGGTGAGATGCTACCTAGTGCAGAAAGATTGCTCAGGTGTCCCTGGCAGGCGGTTTCAAAAGTACCTGTAGTGAGCTAGTTCTTCCTCCATCATGATACAAGCGATTTTTAATTTGAAGTTTGAGAAAAGGAGAATGTGGCTCAAATAGGACAAAGAACAAAATACCTTGAATGTCATACTGCAGTCTTAGTCTGTGTTTTCTTCTAATAGATGGGAGGACTCTTCACTCTGTGTGTAGTGCTCTTAAGGCATACAGGAAGGTTCTTCATGCTATTGTGTTGTGTTGTAGCACCGTAAACTACTATGAAGAAAATTAACTATCCCAGCCAAAACTAGTACGCAGTGTAAATTACCACAGAATGGTTTGGGCTAGGAGGAAGCTCTGAAGGTAATCATCACGAAGGGTCTGCCCTGTTCTTGAAGAATATCTAATGTGAGGTCAGGCTGCCAAGTGTCGTGTCCAAATGGGTTTCTGAACGTCTCCAAGGATGGAGACTGCAGTCTGGTTTGGCCTATGCCCTAGCGTTTCAACATTGTGCAAACAGTTTTTTCTTTATAGCTGATTGAAATCTCCCTTGTTGTAACTGGAGATATTTGTCCTTTTGCTGGATGCATCCAAAGAGATTCTGGCTCCATCTTCTCTATAACCACGCATTAAATAGCTGAAAGTAGTAAGTAGTTTGCCCCTGCTTAGCTTTCTGTTCTTCCAGCTGAATAAACCCAGCTGTCTGTGATACTTAAACTGAATGCATCTGGAAGCTTCTAATTATCTGAGTGCAGTACTCAATCCCATTCACGTTAAGTCTGAGAGACTCATGGTGGGTTGCAAATGGCACTTCTAAGCGAGCTATGACCAAATTACAAAGCAGTCACTTAGAAAATACTGCAATTAAGATTTTAGCATCTTTTGTTTAAACCAGATTAACATCTTTGCCACGATGCCAGATGGTGACATCCAAGGGGCAAAAAAAGAGGACTTCTGAAATGTTTGTTTCTCTTCAAATTGGCAGGCTCCAGGAGGCCACGAGCTGAACTGTGATTATTGGGAGCTTATTGGTCTCGCCCCAGCAGGAGGGGCTGACAATCTACTCAATGAGGATTCAGAGGTTGATGTGCAGCTTAACAACAGGCATATGATGATTCGGGGCGAGAATATGTCCAAAATCTTCAAGGTGCGCTCCATGGTAGTGCAAGCCTTCAGGGATCATTTCTTTGCCAATGGCTATTATGAAGTAAGTATGTGTTCCCTTGTCAGCAAGTGACTACTTTAATGTCCTGGCTTCAAGACTCTTTTTTTTTTTTTCCTGAAAAAAATGTGTAGATTTTCTAACTGATCTGAAAGGGGCAAAAGAAAAGCTGTTTCTTAGGAAACTATTACTGGATTGCTTTCATAGAGATAGATCTCAAAGGTGTGTAGGCACTTCTGAGGGGTGTAACTGTTACGGTATGATTCCCCAACAGCCTGCATACCTCTTTAATGTGCTGAAGGATATCAGACTGAAGTGCTTGGATGTGTGCGTACAAAAGCTTTGTAGATGGTGTTCTGGAAGAGTGTGCCTTACGTCACTGCTCTTGCATGTTGTCATCCTTGTCTTTAATTCTTCACTCAAGTAATGGTAGTTCTGTTATTTAACAGGTCACACCACCAACTTTAGTCCAGACACAGGTGGAAGGAGGCTCAACTCTGTTCAAACTCGATTATTTTGGTGAAGAGGCATACTTAACGCAGTCATCACAGCTCTATCTGGAGACCTGCATTCCAGCGTTAGGAGATGTTTTCTGCATTGCTCAGTCATACAGAGCTGAGCAATCCAGGACCCGAAGACACTTGGCAGAGTATGGAAAGAGTCTACTTTGCTATTTATGTATAAGCTAATTTATAAAGCAGGGGAGTAGCAGTCAGTTAGATGACATAATGTACAGCAAGCAGACGGCATAATGCTAATGCAGGAGGTCTGAGCAAAGTATATTTGGGGGTGATACCTTGTCTTGGTGAATGTCTAGCAGGTCATAATACATTGACGATTGACGTTTAGTGAAGGAAGATCTCAGTGAAACAGCTGATACATTTTTAGGAGGCTGTGTTTTTTTAGAAAATACAGTTGATGCTGTTGTCTTTTTTTTTAATGGCTTTATTTCCTTTACACTGTAGAGGTGGGAGAAATGAAAAAGGGGACAAAAGCATGTGTGTTTGGGTTGTGGGTTTTTTAGTGAGAATTTTTTTCATGGCTAAAAGATTTGTTGCCTGTGTATGGTTTTAAAATGGTGTGACTTCATGTTTCAGATACACTCACATTGAAGCTGAATGTCCTTTTATAAGTTTTGAGGATTTGTTGGACCGTCTGGAGAGCTTGGTTTGTGATGTAGTAGACAGAATCTTGAAATCTCCTGCATCAAGCTTACTGTATGACCTAAACCCGGTAGGCAGCAGTGTGGAACACTCTTGACTAGCCAAGAACATAGATCTTTAGCCTTTCCTGGTCAGCACATTCGTTTGGGGAAGGCAGGGCATGGCATAGCAGTGGGCTCTGCTTGCTTACTGTTATTAATAATAGTAAGTGTATTAGATAACATCAAAAGAATGAAAATGTTGCAAGGCTGATAATGACTCTTCTAGAAGCCGGGGACTGTGGGGGAGGAAGTTTCCTGCTAGCAAGTTCTAGGAGCCAGCAATGTGCTGGGACTTATTGCAATGTGTACTGTACCAGTGGAATAAAAACCTCTATCCCAGAGCTCGTAATATTGATCGGCTGGTACTTGTAGATTGAGCACGAGGAAGCAATGGAAGAATGGTGTTTTACTTTCCACCCTGGAATGTGGAGCTCTAAAGCTATTTTATTTGTTAGAGACCCTTTGTCTTCTGTTGCCTTTGCAAAGAAGATGGCTTCAAGAGACTGCTAACTATCTCCATCACTAGCTATTCTCTCAGAGCACATATAAAGTCTTTTGCCTCTGTTATTTTCACCTGTTTTCCTGATAAACACTGGGAGGTTCAGTTTTAAATCTGGGCTGAGACAGGGGTCAGGAGGTAGGAAGAAGCACAACTCGCGTCACAGAGGTGGGTTCTGAAGCTGTTCTTGGTGCAGGGCAGCAAAAATACTCTTTTGTAGCCTTGCCCATGGAACCTTTGCTAATGGCTCAGTTCAAAACACCTACGCGTACAATGAATTTGTACAGAAAAGGGAATAGCCTTGAAAATACTTCCTTTCTTCTCTCTACTGCCACCTTTTGCAGCTTCTGTTCTGTGAGCTGTACTGGACTTGGAAGATGGTTGTGTTTGGTTCTATATTTTCAGTACTGAGCTTGATTTGTTTGTTTAATAATTTATTGATGGATGAGCTGGGAAGAGTAGTGTGTATGCTTCAAGTCTGGAAGTGGACTTGCTAATCAACTACAAAAATTATCTTCTTTAAAAATGGTACTCTTCCAACTATCTTCATGTCTGCTCTTTAAATTTACAGGGCTTCAAGGCCCCTAAACGTCCTTTCCGACAAATGAACTATACTGAAGCCATTGAGTGGTTAAAGGAACATGATGTGAAGAAGGAAGATGGCACTTATTATGAGTTTGGGGAAGTAAGTCTTTCTGAGGCTCTTTAGAAATTAAAACCAAACAAAATCCCACTGCCCTGCACTCAGGGTATAGAAGGCCCTCGAAGAATGGCATGTTTGGACTATGATGCTGTTGGGCTTACTGTTGCTGTGTGAATCTGTTGTGGTTTTTTTGGAATTACATAGATAACGAGTGAAGTTCTAGTCCCATTTAAGTTAAAGAGAGCTTTGCTATAAACTTAGTTTATACAGAGGCCTGGATTTTTGTCTGGACTGTGCTGGGAGATGTAGTGAATTCTTTTATTGGGGAATGCAAGTGTGGGTTGGGTTTTCCACATAACATCTTCAAACATTGGAACCAAAATCTGTTTTGACATCTGTCCATGTGTACCCTGTCGTGCTGTTCTCCAACACGTAAGACAAAATTATTTGAAGGAGATCAAGAGGACTTGACAGTGTAGCCATAGTCATCAAAGGATTTAAGAGAAATTTTTAGGAGGAGATGATATAATTGTTTAACTTCAAAGTCTACACAGCATATTCTGAAGGAACCTTGGCGGCTCAAAATCAGATGTGTTGGGTTTTTTGCTGTTACTGTTTTTCCCATCTGTATCAAAGATGATAGAGGTAAAGGGAGAGGAAGGCCTTCAGACTGCACCAAACTTAAGGTTCTAGAGGGAAATAAGGATTCTTACTTCCTTTCCCCCATTGTGGGGCTGATATTTGCTTTGTGAGCTGCCGTTGTGCAAGGCCTGTGTTCATTGCACTTTCCTTGCTGGGCATGCTGTGGTTGGCTCTGTCTGCCTCCACTTTCACAGCAGTCAGTGCTGTAATGCAGTGTTTGGTTGGATTAAAATAAGTTAACAGGTGTGACTGGTTTTTCCTATTAAAGAAAATTCTGATTTTCTGACTTGAATCAGAATCTAAGAAAAGTCTGAACATTGGCTGAATAAAAGTTCGAATTAAGCCTTTTATGGATAGACAGTTTTTTGACTAAGCGAAGTATGTTCATTTAACAAGCCATGATGACATCATCACTGATGTTCCCTGTCTGTTAGTGTAAGTGTGGTGTCATCCTTCACTTCTCTCCGGTTTTTAAACAATGAAATTGCTGAATTGATCATAAAGAAACTCATGATAGGTATTTCACCATTTATCAAATCTCAATCAGAAAATGTAGATAAGAACCTCATCTATGTAACCGATCAGTTGAGGTTTCTGAAAAGTAGCCCATATACATAACAAGGAAATGCTTAAACTTCTTAGTCTTGAGGTTTGTGTAAAACAGTATTGGGGAGGAAGCAGATTTGACTCTTCAGTGTTTACTGGTTTGGAAAGTCTCCATTTCAGGTTAGGATTTCCTCGGTTTTCTGTCTGAAACAGTGGGAAGACTTGGCTTTTAATTGAATAGATTCCCCCCCTCAACATGTATGTTTTTTATATATAAATATATTTTCTTCTAAGATAAATTTGTTTTAAAAGTTTAGGTACACTAGGATGAATGTGTGGATATGTGTGGTGTGAAACTGCATTTTTTTCATGCCTGATACATGTGGGACTCCAAGGTATTGGAGTGGTTTTGGCTTTTAAGTATTAAAAAAGCCTTCTTTAACCTTAGGATATTCCTGAAGCTCCTGAGAGATTGATGACAGACACCATTAATGAGCCAATCTTGTTGTGCCGATTTCCTGCAGAGATAAAGTCTTTCTATATGCAGCGCTGTCATGATGATTCCCGCCTTACTGAATCTGTAAGTTGGTATTCTATGTAGTGTTACAGGCTTCTGCATAAGCATGGGGAATGTCAGTGTGAGTGAGCATAGAATGAGTAAGTACTCCAGGAGAATCTTGGAGAATTCTTACCAGGTTTTGGGTTGGGTGTCTTTTGGTGTGGCTTGTTGATTGTGCAATAAATAAAGTAACTCTGAAGTGCTAATAACATGTGGGTAGATGATTGTGAGTGTGCTCCTCACTGACCTCAGGCAAGGGCTAGTCTAATGACAATACTTCTGTGAGTTCTCTGAGACTGTATTGTCTAAACACTGGCTGTCAGGTGGCCAGGAAAAGGGTGGTTATTAGGAATGTTGCTGGGTTTGTGGTTTTGTGGTGTTGTGTGGGGTTTTTTTGTTGTTTGTTTTTTACAGGTCAGTGTGGCCAAGAGTATTAGAGATTAGCGAACCTAGTTAGTTATTTTATTCCATCTATAAATTGGGTCTGGAAGGAACTGCCTGCCTTCCTGTTGTGCAGAATTAAATAATACATGATAAAATATGTTATGGAAATATAGTTGCAAGTTTGGGTTATTTTTCTTCCCCCTCCTACAGGCAGGTTAATTGTAATAGTTTGACCTTATGCTGTGTTTTGTAGGTTGATGTGTTGATGCCTAATGTTGGTGAAATTGTTGGAGGCTCCATGCGTATCTGGGACAGTGAGGAGCTATTCAAAGGCTATAAGAGGGAGGGCATCGATCCCACACCATACTACTGGTATACTGATCAGGTTTGTAAAAGATTAGATGTGTTGCTTGTCAGCTATGATACTTGATTTTTATATTTTTTTTCCTTAAACTTGCTCTTAAGGTGATGCAGTCTGAATTGTATTTCTGGTGGCCTGAAGTAGATAATTATTTAAGCATTGCCAAAATGCATTGTGTAACATTTCCAGTCTATTAAAGCTGCTGCTGTTTGCTGCGGTTGCATGCTGCCCTTACCAGATGACCTTCATTAGGCTGCTCTGTGCAGGTGTATTCTTCTAACATGCCTTCTGCAGCATAGATGAAGAGAAGTTGGTCTTTATGGATTTGAATGGCTAAGCTCTAACTAGTGTAAGGGGAGAGGAGGAGGCAGTTGGAAAAGAATCGTTGAGATTTCTTTTTCACCTTTCTTTTTCCTCTTCTAGTCCTTACATTGCCCCAGGAAACTCGTGACAAGTAAGCACAAAATGAAAATTTTGTGTAAACAAAAAAATGAAAAATGCCTGAACCATTTTCCTCATCATTCAGAAAATAATCTTGGGTTTGCATTTTTTTCCAGTCATAATTACTGCAATTATATAAATAACAAGAAAATGTTTAATATCTACTCTCTGATTTTAATTTCACAGAGAAAATATGGTACATGCCCTCATGGTGGATATGGTTTGGGATTAGAACGGTTCCTAACCTGGATTCTGAATCGACACCATATCAGAGATGTCTGTCTCTACCCACGCTTTGTCCAGCGCTGCAAACCTTAGCTGTCCTTGTGGTAAATGCCAAGAAAACTGAGCAAATATTGATTGAAAAGGAATGATACACTGTATACTACACCCTGTCTGAGAACAAGACTTATTGCAACCTGTTTCTAATACTAATACTGATTTAGGGTGTGAAAAGGAAAATAAACAAACCCCCTTTTTAAAGTAAAATCCTACAAATTAACTGGAAGAAGCCTCATAAAAAAAATTGTTAGGTGCGGTTATGCTTTCAAGGCAACATAGAACAAAGATCCTGATAAGCTGTCATTTAAAAAACAAGATATGCTTCTGCTTTTAATTTCTGTGATTTAAAAGAAAATAAGCTCGGCATTGGATTTTTTGTTCTTCATTTTTTTAATTTGCTTTAATTTTAATCTGTTTTCTCTTGGTTTCTTGTTGGAGAGATCAGGATTTCAAGTTCTTTAAATTCCCAAATACTGACCTCGGAGAATGGCATGAAAAAGACATCATCTGAAGAGTTCAACAGAATATAAAATTGGTATTAATTCTGTTGTGCATTGCACTTTTTTAGCTCCTACTGTTTTTAATCAAAGTTCTGATCGACTTTATTCAGTAGCAATGTATGTAGTATTTAGCACACAATTCCATTGCAAGAGATGGGGGTGGTTGGTTGGGGGTTTTTTCCAGATTATTTATTGGTTAGAAATGATGAGGCACCTGGTGAGGTAGGCTTTGCTACTTTTTCCTGGTACCTGTGGATGCAGTGCTGTAGTGGGTCCATGCACACACCAGCCTGTGCTGAATGACAATAGGAAGGGAGGACTGTCTGTTAGCTCATAGGGACTGGGGTAGTTTGTGGTGCCTTCCAAATTAAGGTTCTGCCATCTGTTTCAAACCAGAAGTGGCCAAGACCTAAAGAAACTGATAACTTTGAAATACAATTGGATTTCAGCATTGTATTGCTGACTGAATTGCTGTCTTCTCTAGATGAACTGTAGTTCGAGCAGGGCTTTCCCGTCTCATGCTGAAGTACATTTTCATAATAGAGCAGTTCCATGTTTCCTAGCTGGCTCGATCTTCTCTTGTGCCACTGCATCTGAGCAGATTCTCTGACTGTAATCAAGTTACTAAATAGGATTAATGAAATATTTAATGTGTTGAGTCATCTGTATGCTTTTTAATCATAAATAAAGCAATTCTTTATTTACTAGAGAGAAAAAAAAATAATTGGTAGGTCCATCATTCCCTACCTGCACTGAGATTTGATCTGGATTTGCCATTCATAGAATTGTTGAGCTGTGCAATACCCATATTTTTGTAATAAATGACTGGTTTTCTTCATCTTGCATGTTAAACTTATAAACTGGTCTAAATTGGCAACCAATAAATTGTGGCAACGTAAGTTGGTGTGCAAGAGGGTAGTTCTTGACCTCCAATGTCTGTTCCTCTCCTTTCACTTAGCCTTTATAGCTTACTTGCTTAATATAGTCAGTCCTGTCACAGACAGTATAGTATCTATGTGGGCAATTTCCAAATGCAGGAAATACATATTCCAAAAAAATGGCACTAGCTTTTTTTCTTTTTGAACTAAATCCCCATTAACTCCAAGGCATGTATTTTTGTAGTTTGGATAAGACCACCCCAGCTACCCAGCTGAAACACTCTAGAAAGAATAAGTGACAACAAAAGGGGTGCTTGAATAATTGTTTGCCAAGGCAACAGCTCTTGGGCGGGAGTGCGTGTGACTTCTGCCTGCTTGTAGCTGTGGCTGCCCTGGTTTGTAAGCAGAGTTAACATCTGCCTTGCCAACTGGTACAGTTGGAAGAAGTGAGGTTATTTCCAGAGCTGTTAAATGTCTGGATTTGATGTCTTGGAGTTTGTTGGGGGGCCACTGTGGCATTGCTGCTTATGTCCTGAGGGGTGCCCTGCCAAAGCAGAGAAGGTGAGTAGGGACTGCACTGCACAAGGGTGAAGGAAAGATGCTCTGAGATGTGAGCAGTGCTAAGATAGTTTTCTTTCTTACCCACCTCTTTGAATTCAACCTTTTCCCAGTCCTTTTGTAGCTACAGTAGAAGAAAATCTTGTACAGTGACATGCCTTAGCGCTCTCTCTCACACTTGCCCTACTCCATTTTTGATGGGTGGTTCTTTGTCCAAACACAGAACTTAAAAAAATATTTTAAATACCAACAAAAGTATAGTCAACTGTATATTTCCTGTGGTTTGGGGTATTGTTGCATGTGTTGAGTACATAAGGTAGAAGAAAAGATCGTACTAGAAAAACATCACTTGTTTGCAATAGTTTTCTGTCCTTAAAACTGGCAGGGCTGAGCTACTTTGTAAAGGTTAAAAGCCTTCATATCAGGGGAGCTACTAGCAGAAGGTCTGAGGACTTAAGAGGCACTCCTGGAAGAGGCAGGTCAGATAAGGAGCTTAAAAGGTGACTGGGATGAAAGACGCTGTCAAGCCGAACTTCACGGAGACTGCTGTGCAGTTCTATAATCTGCCCGTGGAGCAGAGGTGGTGCTGGGCAAACCACCTGCCCAGGAAAGATCCCCAAATTAAGGGAAGTATCCCTGAATTAAGCAAAAGCCAGTGCAAATCTACTGGTGGAGAAATAAGGAGTAATTTCTTGGGCAGCCACTGCAATGTTGAAATGCTGCTTCAAAACAAACCTTTGCTATGTTAAACAGGATTGGTGTAGTTCCTGATTTACCAACAAGGCTCAATTCAGGTTTTTGATCATCAAGAAAAAAAACCCCTACTTTTAGAGACTGAAAAATGATAAATGTTATCTTGGGTTTTATTTTTGTGTCTCATCAGTTGTAGGTTTTGTGTGGTGTCTTTTTTTTTTTACTGTGTTCTTACAAAATTTGCTGAGTTTGATTATGTCTCCAGTGATCTAAAACATGATCCTGGGTGTTTCTGCCAGCTATCCAGAAAGCTAGTTCCCAAGCTCTCCAGCAGCAAAGCTTTTTGATTTTAAGTTCTTATTCAGGGCTGATTTAATCACATTTGCTTCTAGATGTGTTCTTTGGGCTAGCAGTGTTCCTAGGTCCTTCCCATCTGAGTTCAATGTTTTGGTCCTCCCTTCCCAGTATGTGTAACTTGTATATGTGGGCAATACTGGTCAGGTACTGGGGGAAGCGAAGCAGCTCATTGGTCTCACTGGCTGTTAGGACTCCAGGGACCAGAGGGAACAGTACTTTCCTCCAGGCTCCATCACAAATTCCAGTGCAGCTTACATCCCTTGTAGATTATGATTGCTAATAATAGCTCTCAGAAAGACACTGCAGCTGATTGGAGTACAAGAATACTTGAGTTTGTTTTTATTAGAATGTATAAACAAACCTGCAAAAGAGGAGAAAATGTGGAATGAGGACTTGGACTTCTCCTCATCCTGTTTAATTTTCCCTCAAGGTATCTCCACACAGTCAGACTGGTAGTTGGATTGTTAACTGGTGAACTGGACTGGCTCCAAGGCCCTTTCAGCCTTGTAACTGGCAGCTTCAAGATCACTATCATGTAGCTTGTTTAGATTACATCTCCTTACACACATTATTTTATATTCATCTACGTTGAAACTCATCTGGCCACCCTTCGTATTGAAGCTCCTTGCCAGTGGTGTGGTACTAACCACCCCAGAGAGCCCAGCATCCTTCACAAATGTGGGGTTTCTCTTCTTTGCTCACTTCCCCACAGGGCAGCCAGGATTGAAACAGCTACAGCTCGCTGGAGGGGCAAGGAGAAGCACAGTGCTGCCAGGCCTTGGGCAGCAAGAGCTAGGTCTGCCATTGGCTTCCATAAGCTGTACACAGGACAACTGAAACCACTGCTGAGAAGATGTGGGTGGGATGCAAATCAAATGTTTGTGTGCAGGATAAGTTCTGGTATTTGTTTCTTTGTGTTTCTACTAGGAATGAAGGTTACCAGACAAGCTCTGCAGTCCTGTGCCAGTGTGTCTGACGAGCCAGGAGCCCTGGTGCAGGAGTCGGGTCCTGCCCTGGTGTGAGGCTGTACCACTGCAGTCTGTTCTGTGTGCTGCCTGTAGTCCTTGTTCAACCTGAGCTGGACCTCTTCCCAGCTGTCCTGCTCCTCAGGCACAGGTCCTGCACTGCTACTGTCTACATTTATCACATGGAAAAGAGGGGTAAAGATTATGGCATTTGGGCCAGCAGTAAGAGCCCCAGAGCACATGGAGCAAGTCAGCAGCTGGGCCAGCAGTACCTCCCTGTCTGACCCCTCCTGCCTACCAGACAGCCACCTTTGATTTGCAGCATCTGCAAACCACACTGAGCTGTGACCAGGACAGAGAATCCCAGCTGGCACTGTAACGGTATGCAGAGGTGCTGCTGGTCATAAATCAGTTCTGTGGATATCTGTCTCCAGCTGAGAAATGCTGTTCCTCCCAGCATGCAAAGGAAATCTCCTCATAAATGATGCACACTGTAAACACAGTGCATGTCCCTGCGTGCGAGGTGCAGCCCTATTGCAAAGCTTTCCAACTGTGCGCTGGCAGAGGTAGAAGTTGAGTTTTGAAAAGCCTATTCTTTCCATCTCTTGGAGAAGATTTCAGTCTCCAGAGTAAATAATGATTTAGGCTGGATTTTTTCCTGGTGCACTGGGCTGAGATCAACACATGTGTTTCACCTGGAGCACAGGCAGAATGCCAGCACACAACCCCACCTGTGCCAGGCCAGCTCCCAGCGCAGCCCCTTGGCCCTGCTCACCACACTGGAGTTGCTGCAGCCTCTGAGTGTGAGGGACTGCGCTTCCCCTGTGCTGGTTTTGTCACTGTAATTTTATCAGCTCTTTTAAAGTACCATGTTCCAAGTAATAGTTTTCCTGTGGTTATCGCAAAGGTGTGCCACTGCAGCAGGAAGCAATGCTGGGTGCTGGCACAGCCAGCACTGCCCACTGCCACCAGCTGCTGCTGCACTGAGCGTTCAGGACAGGTTCCAGCACTTGGGACTGGTTCCAGTGACCAGGACCAGTTCCTAGCTGGTGCAGCCTGGCAGGGTGTTCTGCCCTGGCTTTAGCCAGACACACCAACTGCCCTCACACATGTCTTCCAGTAAAACCTCAGGTAAAACACAGCCAAACTTTGGGCAATTGTCATATCCTGTGCACAGCATCTGGGTGCCAATGAAGACTTACCAAGTGGGGTTGCTGTGTTCAAACTCTATGTCTGTCTCGGGTGCTGCTGACAAGGGCCATGTCCATCCCTTTCCAGATGAGGTAGCCTCCATCCTTAAAGCCCACCACAGAGGGAGGACTAACCTGGGTGACAGAGCATGGGGACAAGCCTTGGAGAAGTAAAGAATTATCAGGGGCAAAATAAGGGGTGGGATGGTGGGGTCATCGGTTGATGTCCTCTGGAAGAGGCAGGCTGGGACGGCACCAGACTCTTCATGAAGTGGGGAAGGAGGGGAGCATTGCTGTAGGTGAGAACACTGCATTAACCGCAAAGGCTAGCCAAGATCTGAGGTGGTAGGTGAGCTTCTCTGCTGAGAAAGCCCCCTCAGATTAAAAAATATTTTTTTAAAGGATCTGCAGCTTCCTTAGGGCCTAATTGTGCAAACCTAAGAGCTGCCCAAGAGCCTTTTTTTTTTCTATTTCTTGAACAAAATTTAACCCCGGCCTTAACGCAGGGGATGCCATTATTAGTTCACCTTCGAAAAATTAAGATATTGGGGTCTTTTGGTTGTTTTGATCAGGGGGCGTCTCATCACTCCTCAGCCCTCTGCCCTGTGGTAACGGTCCCGCAGGGCCAGCCTCCGCCTCCGGCACTCCCGCCTCAACCCTGGCGCCTCCGCCGCCAGCCCTCCCGGTACCGCCCCCGCTGCCCCGTACGGCAGGGGGGGCGGTACCGGGGGAGGCCGGCGGTGGAGGCCGACAGGCGGTGGCGGAGCAGTCTGAGGGAATGCAGACGGCGGGCGCCAAGATGGCCGCCGCTGGTACAGCTGCTGCGGCCGGACGGGTGACGCGTCACTGTGAGTCTGTGGGCGCCGTCCGCAAGTGGCGGGAACAGGGGGCTGAGGCGGGGTTGGCGGGCTGGGGGCTGCCGGCCTCACCGCGGGGGCTGTGAGCGCGGCGGGACCGGCGGGACCGCGTTACACAACACCCGTGAGGTGCCTTTGCATAACGCTGCCAGCAGAGACGGGGCCTGCGATCCCCCGGGGCCGCAGCCTCCGGGCGGCGGGGACGGCTGGCACCGGAGGCTGGGCGCGGTGGGTCCGCCCCGGGGCCGGGGTCGCGGCGGCGCGCGGAGGGGGGAGCTATTGCGAGCCCGGGCTCCGGCAGCGGGGCTGCGGGGCGGGCTGGCGGGGGCTGCGGGAGCTGAGGGCTGCGGGCTGGGGGTTCCTCGGCTCAGGGAAACCTGTCAGTTGTGGCTGCCGGGCGCGCATTTTCAGTATTTTTTTTATCCCAAGGGTTTTTTTGTTGTTGTTTTGGGTTTTTTTTTTGGTGCGGGGTGGATGTGTTCGGTTTTTTGTTTGTTATTTGAGGATGATTGGGGGTGTGTGTGTGTGTGTTTTTCTTCTCTTTCAGGTATCTTAATTTTAAACGATGCACTTCCCTTTCTAGAAAGTGTCTGTATAAAACCCATCCCGGTTTAACAATTCACAGGTTGCGCTTTCAGAACCAGGCCAGGTGCAGGTGAGGAGGGGTGAATCACTCAATAATACATGTCACCCTGATGCTGCAAACGAGCATTGCAGCCTGTGCAGCAGCAGGCTGTGCGCTGTTCCCTGTCTGGGACAGAAGGCTTTACCCCTGGGAAGGCTTTACCAGGCTTTACCTCTTGGAGTAACTTCACATGCCAGCGCTGGGGACTGGGGTTACGGGGCCTTTGGCTCCAGAGGCTGATACGATAAAACCATTTCTAAAACTTATAAAACCCCCCACTTTTACCAACATTCCATGGAGCTGGGGTCCTCATCGTTGCACGTGCTGGTGTTCTGCGTCGTGTGCTTTATGATGTGCAGATAGAAATGTGCCTAAACCTCACCTTAAGTAAAGCAAATGCTTTTCAGTATTTGTTTATGGTGCAGAAGGATCAATATAGCCACTGAAACGTCTCTTTTTATTGTTCTATATAATTTACATATAGAGTCAGTGCTTCAAAAGGTAATCACCTAAGAACTGGAGGAAGAATACAAATATTTGGAAAGAGTCTTTCAGGCATCAGCGATGCTTGAAGTTCTTTAGTTTGCAGCCTTTCATATCACTGCAGACACAGGCATCCAGAGCTACACGCTGTTAATCCCAAGTTAGAAGCTGGATTTGCAAGATGTTTTTCACTGCCATTGATTTCAGCAGGTTTTGAGGGCGTTCAGCATCTGTTCAGGATGTTGTTAGGGAACTGTGAACCGTAAGATGCTCTTCTCAGCAGGTGGATCAGCTGCTGAGGAGGTCTGTGCTATTGGGGCTCAATTGCTGCTGAACTCCTGCAGTCTGACAAGGGAAGTGTTGTCTGAAACGATTGCTGGAGAGCTGGGGATGCAGAATTTAACCATTTCTTTCATCTTGGGCAATTCACACTACGGTTACACTAAAAATTATCACGTAATGACTATGAACCCCTGAGGAAAACAAAGCGTGCTTTTGAAAAAACCAGGCTGTAACCAGCATAGAATCGTAGAATGGTTTGGGTTGGAAAAGTTTGGGTTAACAGTCATCTAGCTGCATTCAGCTCTGGGGCCCCCAGCACAAGAAGGACATGGACCTGTTGGAGCAGGTCCAGAGGAGGCCATGGAGATGGTAAGAGGCTGCAGCACCTCTCCTGTAAGACAGCCTGGGAGAGTTGGGGTTGTTCAGCCTGGAGAAGAGATGGCTCTGGGGACGCCTTACAGCACCTTCCAGTACCTGAAGGGAAGCTAGCAGAAAGCCGAGAGGGAAGTCGGTGTGGGAAGACTTTACTTCTAAAGTATCCTGGTTTTTGGTTGATGCTGAAATCCAGGAGTAATAGAAGTCACCTGGCTGGGTAGTGAGAAAGAAGGCTGCCCATGTCCCTGGGTAAATGGATTCTGAAATTGCTGCTCGGTGTACCTGACACAGGCTCAAACTAAAGGGCTGTCTGCTCATGGCTCACAGGTGCTCATCTATGTTGCTAAAGTTTGCTGGGGACCCTAAACTAGCAAATGTCTAGCCTACATTGTGGAGGTGGTGTAAAATACTTTGCTTGTTTAGAGTTAGCCCAGGTATGTCTATATGATGAAGAGCAGTGTAGCTTGGCATACTCCTTAGCATGTCAGCCCTGTGTAGTTTCTTTTGTGTTGTCACCAGTTATTTTGGGCTTATGATTGGAGCTTAAAGATTAGTGAGGCTTTTGTTTGGTTTTAGGTTACTCCCTGGTATCTCAAAAGTTGTCAGTTTATGGAGTGTTTAAAGAAAGGCAGAAGCTTGCAATTTTGTGACTGTCTTTGATTCCAGGGCTTGGAGCTTAAGGCTGAAAATGCCGAGCAGCGCAATATTGCCAAGTGTGTTTATGTAGCTGTTGAGAGATTAGTGCCTATCTGGCAGAGGCTGCTCAGCCCAGTGCAAAGTTATCAATATGCTGTTATCTCTCTTCCAGTTGTAAAAAGCAGCAGTCAATTGAGGGTCCCGGCGCGATGGCGAGGTCAGGTGACTGCAGCTGCAGTGACAGAAAGCACAAAACCTCAAATTCAGCCAGAAGCGCGGTGAGTTTGCAGTGAGGTCTGGGTGGGGGCGACCTGCTTTTATTGCTGTCTGTCTCCCTCTGATATGGTATGCCACTTTATGTGCATAGCAAAGCTGGTTATGTAGCAAAATGTGGCAGTCACGGGGCTTGATCTAGGTTGGGTGTGTGTGTGTGCAATTGCTTTTATCTGCCTGCCTGCATTCGCAGAGCCTCTTGTTTTCACAATTCTGTGGCGCAAGGATGGCCTGCCCTGTTCCCTGCAGAATGCTGTGAGGCAGTGGCCCATGGTAAAGCCTAAGTCAGTGCAGAAGCAACAGAAGAACAAACAGTAGGATATTATCATTATTTGAGGTTCTGCTTCCTGGGTTTTATTTAGCAACCTCCTGATAGACACTCCAGGAGAAAGGGAGTGGAAACTGAGGTCAGGCCCGACCCATCAGGGCAGGCCTAGGCTCCTCTCAGTGCCTCTTTTTAAGACTTTGGCCTGGACAAGAGTAGGGCAAAGCTCCCTTTGCAGCCTCAGCTCTGTCTGCTCAGGAGGCGAGAGATCTTGGTCACTGGGATTCCTTGGGGAGGGGAAATGATTTGATGGGGAAATCCATTTCTTGAGGGAGAGTTGTGATCAGCAGCTGTCTCTGTAAAAGCTTATACCACAGTGCGCTCTGCTGTGCTGTTCTGGGAGGGACCTTATCTTAGGACAGTGAGCTGGATCTGCACCTGGATAGAAACCCATTGTGGGGGAAAAAAAAGAAAAGAAGAAAACCACCCACCCAAACAAAACCAATCCTGCACTTATTTTATGTGTAGAAAATGGCTCTTAGCCCCTTTCGCTGCTTTAGGAGATGAGATGTGTCTCCAGAGTAATGAAGACCTGTGTGGGTTGCTTATCTATTTTCTGTGGAAGCTGCTGCTTGGTGTGGTTGGAATCTCCATCAGGCATTCAGCTGAGATAGTTCCTTAGATGCTGTTTTATAACCTCCCTTTTCAGCCTTCAGCTGCGAGATAATTTTCTCAGTATATTTCCAGTTAAATTCTGTGTTGCAAAGTGATTACTTCTTCAAAAAAGTAATTACTTGTAATTACTTGTTCTCTGGCTGTTCATGCTTGTAGTTCGTACTTTTACATAAGCAGAATGAGCTTCTAAATAGGATGCTGCTTTTGTAAAAGACAAATGCAGAAGCATAAGCTGATTGTTTTGTAATAATAATACAAAAAAAAAAGGCAGTAGGTCACTAGGATTTTAAATATCTCTTGCTTCCGTAGGAAACCTAAAACAGGAATCTTGATGTTAAACATGGGAGGTCCAGAACAGCTGGATGATGTGCATGATTTCTTACTTCGTCTCTTCCTGGACAGGGATCTGATGACAGCTTCCAGTTCAAAAGTGAGAAATACTGTGATCTCCTCTGTTACAGTTTGTGTCGGGTGTTGCTGTCTTAGCTGTAGGCTTGGACATTTAACTCCTGTGTGTTTCAGCATTTCTTAAGGCTGTTTAATCTTAGGACCAGTCAGTAGCAAGAAACGGTGTTACAATTATCTGGAAATAGGCATGCCAAGATCATTCTCTTCTAATTGAAAATTGTAGGTTTCCTGTCACCTAGTTAAGTTTGGGAAGGGTGATGGAATGTGGCATTATATAAACCATGCAACAGTGGTTTGCTATAATTTGGGGGGATTGTCCACAGAAAACCCACTTGCAGCAGAGGTCTGGGGAAAGAGGGTGGTACTGTGTGATTATGATATTAATATGTGTATCTTTTGAACACTTCAGTAAATTAGCACCATTCATTGCCAAACGCCGCACACCAAAAATCCAGGAGCAGTACAGCAGGATTGGAGGTGGATCACCAATCAAGAAGTGGACGGACAGTCCAGGGAGAAGGCATGGTGAAACTGCTGGACAGCATGTCTCCTCACACCGGTACTTCTTTACTGTGCTTGTTAAAAGTTTATTTTGCTTCATGTGTTGAAAGCATGTGCTTGTGAAGCAGCTTTTGTTTCTCTATTTTTATTGTGTGAACGGAATTCTCAGTCCTGCCAGGAAATCACAACAAAGGTGTTGCAGAAGTTCTTGTTTGTTAAAAACTGAGCAAGTGCAAAAGCGCCAGGTTCCCACACATGCATATACATTTTTGTGCTGTGGTCTACGTTGCAGACTGGCTTTGATTTTGGAGGATACTGTCAGTACTTGTTCAACCTGCAGTAACACAGTGTAGCAGCAAAAGACAACTACACATTTACCCACCTTCTTAGTCAATCCAGTGTGTGCTGTGGCCAGCTGGCCATCTCTGCCTGTGCCCAAGGCAACTAGCTGAAAAGCTGCCCCCTGGGTAAGTCCACCCTTGGGTGCTTTTGGCATATTTCATCTTGTGTAACTTTGGCCATCAGGAATCTTTTTTGGGCATCTGGCCTAAGCTAGTAGTCTCTGCTCCCTCTTTCATCGAGAGAGTAGGGCTTGGAGAAAAAGTGATTCAGTTAATCCTGAGGTCATTATCAAAGGGCAAGATCACCCTCTAAAGATACACTTCTTTCTGTCTCTCCCCTTTGATTGTGGGAAGAAATCTAGATTACTATGATAGGCAAAGTACCTTATTGTCAGAGGTGACAGGAGCCTCTGTCAGTGTGTACGCCTGCAAGGTGTCATACCTTGCCCTGTAAGCCCTGCTTGAGCTTGGAGAAGTCTACGCTGAAGACTAGTGGTTGAGCCTTAGATGATAAGAAAGGGGAATGTATTTCATGTGGACAAATAGGGCAGGCATGGGAGAAGGGTGTTTGGGGTGGCATTCTCACTAGCATATATGAGGTGGAGATCTGTGACCGTTGGCAGTATAATCTCCTGTAATTCTCTTTTATGAAGAGGTAGAGTGGGAGAATGATGAATCCTATTAGGCTGTGCATGTGGGTGTACACAGAATAAAACAAGTCTTTCGATCGAGGGTTCCCTGGTCGTTCGTGTACTGCACACTGGTGCTATTGAGTTTCACAGGGGGGTGGGATCTCCTGCTATAAAATGCACGGCCACCTTCTCATGGCTGCCGCACACTTGCAGCAGCCAGCAATTAGGGCTCAGAGGACAGCACAGCATTCCCTGCTCCTGCTGCTTTGTGCAGGTGCCCTTCCCTGTTCAGTGCCAGCTTGGCTGGGACACTGTGCAGGGACTGTCTGATGTAGAAGAGCTCCAAGGCCAGAACTTAATGCTATAAAGCCTTTTGTGTTTGTTTGCCTTTGTTATGCCAGCCTGAGCCTAAAGAATAGGTAACTGCATGGGAGAGTATCAGGAGTCTGACTCTTCCCCAAAGCCCCAGGTGTCTTTTGTTCCTCTGAAACATCCTTCTGCAATTATTGCTTGGATGTGTCCAGAGCTTTTGAAACTTGGTGTCTGAATCTGTAACTATTAATAAAAGATAAAAGAACACACGCCAACTTGGCCTGATTTCAGGAGTGAAGAGGAGGTCAGTTGGAAGGAAAGACCAGGCTTTGTAGATGAACAGGGCTTGGCTGGGTGATAGCAGCGAGCCTCACCCAAGGACATGAGCAGCAGATAAGGCCTAACAGTTGGGCTTGGGTGGAAGTAGATGCTGACTTTGCCAGCTCTTCCTTGATGATAAGAAAACTTGAAAGGTGAATACAACCTCCCTCCCCTCTCTCCAGATCAAAGAATTTTTCTGAACCTTGCGCTCTCACAGCGAGGAGCTGTGGCTTGTATGGATTACCCTGTGCCAAGCTACCTGGTAGCACTAGTGTGATGGGAAATGGGTGCAGACACTGCTGTGAGTGTCCTTTTACTGAGGGCTTCAGCTAACGTATTTTACTGTGCAATTGCTATGGGCTAGGTGTGCAAACACAGACAACTGCAGTCATTTGCATAGTGTTAATTTGCTGTGATTCAGCCACTTTTGATCTCTCTCCTAAAACCTCCAACCAAATTGATAGATGAGTCATTGTTCACGCGGGTTAAGTGCATTCATTGTGGAATTTGCACAAGTTCAGCTAAACTGCTTCCAAATTTATTGGCAGTTGAATTTGACTTCAGCTTGTATTGCTGCTCAGTTAGCAGCTATGGCAAACCAGAAGTCAGTTTCTTTTTGGCGGTTTGCTGAAGGTGATAGATCATTTGCTTACAGTACCTTTTATGCTAAAGTTTCTTCCTATGTGGCAGTAAAACCATGACAGTAATAAGTGTGAGTGGCAGTACCAGAAATTAAACTTCCATATTCACATAGCAGCTCAAGGGTGATGGCCATCTTCTGTGTCTTGCCTTTCATGGGGCAGACAGAAAAAGACAGTCACCACTACTTTGAAAAAAGCTAGGAGAAACAGTGAAGTGATGGTTGGTCTGTCTAAAATGACCTATCTAGGGGTAACCATTGTTCCCATAAGGTGTTTCTCTGCTGCTTCAAGAACAAAAAGCATAATGCAGACTACATTTGTGAGTAGAAGGAATTAATGAGATTGCTAAGCTGCCTGCTGAATTCCTCACTGATGTGTTAGGTACAGATAATACTTCTCATCCTGCCACTCAAATAGGAACACTAAACATTTTTATTAGGAAAAACTGCTGGAGTAAGAGAAGCCAAAGAGGAGAGTTCCTCATTTTCTTGGGCTCAGCAGCTTCATAATGTGTGGTGCGGCAAGCTGCCTTCTCCCTTCAGTTTCTGTGACCTTTGCTGATGTGATGCTGGTTTGTCAGGGAATCCCCCTCCATGTTTGACAATACGTGTTATTTGATTCCTAGCTATTTTGTAGTTCTTTATGGCATCTGCTTCAGGCTCGGGTAGAAAAGCGCTAGAGGTGGGAGACTGGTAAAAGGGTCTGGAAGGTGAAAAGTAATGCTCTTGGAAGGCTAGAACCAAATTTATTTTATTTGTTCAGCGTGTAGTGTTGCACTGATACGTGCATTTGGGTGACGTTCGATCCTTTTTTCCACAGGTGCTACTCTCTAGCTTAATTCCAGCTGTGGTCCCTGCAAGTATAGTCAAAGCCTGAAGCCAAAACTGCACACTGCCGAGGCATCCAAGGCAGTAGTGTTTTTAGCAGCAGTAGCTCCTGAAGGGCTGGGCTTGCAACGGGTTTTGAAGATAAAGCTTAGAAAGTTTATCTGCTTTTCTCAGTGTACCACTCCTGCTTACTTTTCTTTGGTGACCACTTTTTGTGAAGTCATGTCCCCTTCTGTGCAGTTCTTACACCTGATAAGTCATTTAGAGACCACCTTTTTCACCTAATGGTAGCTGCAGTTTTAAAAATTGAATGTGCTAACCATTGCTAGCAATTGAATTGTGTGCTAAACCATTTCCTCGAGTGTTTCAAGTAGCCTTGCAGCACGTGCTACTGAGTACTGTGTCGCCTCAGAATAGCTTGAAACAGTTGGATGTGTTTCCAGACTGAGCTACGCATTTCGGAACATCGTGTGCTCACAGGTAGTGCTTTGGGAGTGGTGAGCCCTGTTAATGAGTAACTTGCAGGTTGTGCTGATAAGACTTGAAACACACGGCAAAGAAGAAATACTTTGCACACTTTTTTACCTTGATTGGGACTTTTGGGTCGTAGAGTTTATAGTTGCTGTGTATTTGCAGTTGGTGAAGAGCTCATTAGACCGCATTATCAGCCACCTGTGAAATTTGTGCCTGCTTAAATGAATCGGTGTGCTGATTTACTGACTTGTATACATTTGGCATGTTACACTTTGGCAATGGGACTAATATAAACTAGTAAATAAACAGCCTCACCCATGTCATCTGGGAACAATATAATTTTAAAATGAAACTTTGTTGTTACAAGCAGCTGTCTGAAAATGAACAAGAGTTTTTTCCTTCCTGAATGAGTGGGGCTGAGTAGGCTCACTAGTCTGTAAGAATAAATCACATGAACATGATGATAAGAAAATCCATTTCTATTGTTGGGATTTTTTTTTTTTAGTGCTGGCATCAAATAGGCTAATGTCTTGCAATGGTAATTATATTTTAAGAAGCCACATCTTGCTTTTTTTATTGTTTTTAATTATAACGGCTCTTAGTATTCCTTACAAGCTGTATTTTAGCTGAGATTCCCTTGTCAGCAGAATCAAAGCTTACAGGATGAGGCAGCCACGTTGTTTCTTTAAATTGGCAGCTCTTCGTGGAGGGAGATGTGTTGTCGTTTAGCCTGGCAGGCAGCTAAACACCACACAGCTGTTTTCTTGCTACCCTGCAGTGGGATGGGGGTGAGTGTTGGAAAAAGGTAAAACTCATGGGTTGAGATAAAGACAGATTAATAGGACAGAAAAAGAAGGGAAAAAAATAACAACAACGGTAGCATACAAGACAAGTGGTACACAGTGCAGTTGCTCACCACCCACTGATTGATGCCCAGCCAGTCTCCCAGCAGCAGGCTGCTGCCTCCCAGCCGGCTCCCCCCAGTTTTATTGTTCAGCATGACATCATATGGTCTCGGATGATATCCCTTTGGCCACTTCGGGTCAGCTGTCCTGGCTGTGTCCCCTGCCACCTTCTTGTGCTCTGCAGCTTCCTTGCTGACTGGGCAGCATGAGAAGCTGCAAAGTCCTTGACTTAGTGTAAGCGCTGCTCAGCAACAACTAAAACATCAGTGTGTTATCAACATTATTCTCATCCTAAATCCAAAACACAGCACTGCACCAGCTACTAGGAAGAAAATTAACTCTATCCCAGCTGAAACCAGGACAAAACATCACTCTGTTTCCAGTAGTTTTGACTCTTAACAGTAACAACAAATGAGTATGTATACAGACATGAAAACCTCCCCTTTGCTGCCTGTGATCCAGAACAAAACATAATGCTGTGAGAGTATTGCAAGAAGTTTCCATGTTGGCCATGTTTTTCTCCCAGTATGCCCTTTCCAGGTTAAACTGTCTTCACTCTGGTTAGTCAGACTTTTGTTTTTAATACCATTTAAAAATGTTAATGAGGTTACTGGCTCCTGGGGCTCCTGAAGTTGGGTTATTATTTGCTGCTGCTCCCAGCTGGGAGCTCTCTTATGTCCTGCAGAGAACTGAGGCTGACTAAAACTGTTTTCTGCATCCTGCATAAATGTATGGAGTGGAGACCAAGCACAGGACATCTGCTTCCTTCAGAAACCAGTTAAATGTTATTTCAGAGCTAGTGACCCAGAAACCCTGAAAAAGAAACTTTGCTTTTGTTCTCCTAAGAACCTCTGTTCTCTACTTAAAAAAAAAAAAAAACAACAAAAAACCAACACAGCAAACCTCCCCTTTCTCCTTCCCCCTAACCAAACCATACTCCCAAAACCTTGGCTGACACCCAAAAGATTAGAGATGGAAAATGGAAAAAACCTAAAGCATTGTCCTCGGAGAGAATAATATTGCCTCCAAAATTAAGTGTTTAAAGACATGAAGGTTTCTATGAAAAGTACTCAGAAACAAGAATGAAAGAACATGTGTCGCTTACCCAGTAGCACAGATCTCCTACCCCAAACAATAGTCCCAGTCCTTGGGGGTTTATATGCAAATGGAGCGGATTTACCGGGGTGGGGGAAGGCATCTTCTCTCATGAGCACAGTGACCTGAGCAGTTGCATTGAAAAATGGTTCCAACTTGTCTTGGTTTTAGCTTTGCTTTTTGATGTGGCTAACTGGAGACAAGGAAGTGGGAAGAAGTGAAATGGAATTATATCTGCGTGATGTGATGAAAGAAAAGATAGAGTAAGTGAGGGAAACACAAGGGAGCCAGGTCTTTGTTGAAGTTGAAATAGGAGGTGGAGGGCATGTAGAGTAAGTGGCCGGTACCTGGGAATTCTGCCTGACCCCCCCCTGCAGCGTTGGGACCATAGGCCTGATCCAGCAAAGGCATGTGAATCCCTCATGCGCTGAAGGTGTCCTGTTTTGGTGACTTCTCTGTTAGCGCCTGGAGCATGAAAGGGTTAAAATTACCTAGTTTTCTTGAAATGCCTTATAGGCAGCTAATGTCTGTAAGGTGCAGGGCCTTGTCCTGTTTCAAACTGATTCCTGCAGAGCATTGCAGTGCTGGCACACAAAATTGCAGCCCAATTATGTTTGAAAGTTTAGGTAAATAAAATTTCCTGGAATGTGCAAACTGCTTAAGCAGCGTGTTTCCTTTTGTATGGCAGAATGAAGAAAGCTTTGTCTTTCCTAAGGTTATGGCATTTTAATTACATTGGTGTATTTAAAACATCCGACTTCTGATTTCAGTAAGTGAGTTGAGCTGTGCTGTTAGGAAGCCCATAGCACATCTGTAACTGTGGTCTGTGTTAGGGCGTAGTAGTGTTCATTTAGCATCTTGTAGTGATACTTTTTTATCAATACACCCTTTAAATCAGAACTTGCCCAGTAAAATGTCAGAGCTCCATAGAGTCTGGAAACCATGTCTCTGCTAAACTAAGTAAAAGCAGAAGAGTGATGCTTTCTGCAGAAGCAAACAATGGTATAAATCACTTTTAAATTGTAATAACAGCCAAGTGAGTTACCAGAAAAATACTTGGTCAAAGATAGATGTGTTTACACGACAGTGGTTTAGTAAAGTAGCCAGAAAATTACCAACATGTTTATTTCAACAGTTTCAGCCTGTCTGGTTCTGTACTTATCAATGACATGGTATTGAGAGTTCTTGTATTTTTCCTGCAATTTCTTTTCCTGTGCTTTGGCTGGCAGCACCTCACAAATACTACATTGGCTTCCGCTACGTCCATCCTCTGACAGAAGAAGCGATTGAAGAGATGGAGAAGGATGGCATTGAAAGGGCTATTGCTTTCACGCAGTACCCACAGTACAGTTGTTCTACCACAGGTGAGCATCAGTGGAGGAGCAGAGAGCACGGACAGAGGCAAATATGGGTACCTGTCTGTGAGCCTTGAGGGAGCATGTAGAGTGTCAATGCAAGCTGTCCTGTCTTCCTCAAAGTGCCCCTTCCTGTTGGCTTCATTGCCAACTTGAGGTCTTCTGTATGTACTGTAATTCCAGATTCTGGGTAGAAAATTTATAACTAAGGGTAGCTTTATGTTACTGTTCTTATTGTGAGATACTGCAAACTGAAGGCTCAGGAACACAACTGACTGCTTTTTTTCATGGAAACTAGAACAATAATTGTTCCTCAATTAAAGAATGATCTAGTAAATTGTTTTTGGCTTGTACCTTGTATGAACTTCGATGTAATCAGTACCTTGTATGAACTTTGATATAATTGTTCATATTTGAGGCTCTCAGTTCTGATTTATGGTTGCATTGTAAATACGTGGCATTTTAAAATACTATAATACCTTGCTACAAACTTTTTTGATCTGACAGGTTGCTGTCGCCTTGGCTGAACTTATGTTCTTGATTCTCTGTATTTCAGGAAGCAGTTTAAATGCCATTTATCGCTACTATAATAAAAAAGGGGAGAAGCCAAAGATGAAGTGGAGTATAATTGACCGATGGCCCACACATCCCCTTCTTATTCAGGTATGGATTTGTTTGAGAGCCTTTGAAGTTAGCAGTCAGAATGAGAGGTGTGAACTGAGCAGATCCGATATGTTATCAAATTGGCATTCCCTGGGGTTTTCTTAGATTGGATGATGTAAGAGAAGCTTGGTAAGTTTGCATTTCCAGCTGACTTTAAAACAATAAAGTACTAAGTACAGATGTTTATTAGGTTTCCTTTTTAGAAATACTTGTTACCAGTAAAGCCACAGTGTAATGTTAAGCAACAGAAACATTTGGAGGAAACACTTCCCTTGGATCAAGTCTTAGCTTCTGACAAAGCTTGTAAGATTTTTAGCTGTAGAATGTACTAAAAGAAGATGAAGCTATTTGCTGATTTCAGGTCTGTTCATGTAGGTTTCTTTATAAAAAAATAACTTGAAGAATAACAGGAATTTTAAAAAACCTTCAATTTGAGGGTACATTTTAGTTATGGTAATGAAATGTGTCTTGCCTAGTGTGCATAAAATTACAGGAGAAGGATGGTTATTTCATGCCAGATGTTTTGGCATGATAATGTGTGTAAGTGACCATCATCCACGTCTTGTTTTAAAAGCAGTCATATTATTGTAATGGTGTTGTCTGGAGGGAGCCTCTAGAGGTCATTAGTCCAAATTCCTGCTCAGAGCAGGTCTATGGTTGATGCACTTACAGATCATGTTGGTTTGTCAGATTCTCATCTGGCAGCAAAGAGGGAATTCCAGGCACAGTGCTGGCTGTGGCAGATGCAATTAAGGGAAACCATCTTGCTCCTTCCTTTTCAGAGAAAATGATGTTTTTGTCTTTGCTGGGGAACTTTCTCTCTAGCCTGTGTTTTGCAATTTTTGTGGTGTGCTGAACAGATGATAAAACTGAAGGAAGGCAAGGTGGAACTGCCCACACTGTGTGACGTTCCCCTGACAAGCTGCCCAAGTGGGATGCTGTCCTGGGATGTAACATTGCTGTTATGCACTCTCCATGCCCCCTGTGCCCTCAGTATGTATTCTCTTGCCTTCACTAGAACTGGTTCAGCAGAATTGAGGAATCTTTCGTATCTTCAGGGAACCTGCAAAATAGATTTCATTAGACAGAATACATACAAACTTTTTTTTTTTCTCTTTACAAATAAGCTCACCAGTGTGCATTTCCCGAAGTCTGAGGAGGCTGTAATTATAACCAGGGGCTGAGCCAGCCCTTTCCAAGTTGAAATGGGAATTAACATTTTTTAACTTTTCTGGTGTGTTTTACACTGTAAAATATCTGAGAGGGAAGACCATGCAGACAAAGTTGTTTCCTGCTCCTGCAGCACCATACGCCAGCAGCTGACAGCAGGTGCTGCTTTCTGTCTGCTCCCTCAGCCTAGCTGTGTGTGTGCAGGGTTAGGGCTCTCAGTTCAAATGCTGGCAGTGGGAGTGAAGGGTCAGAGGTGTTTCCCTGCTTGTTTGTGTGTAGCATGAAGAACATTTCAAGTGTTGATGGGCAGAGGTGTCCATCCCTCCCATGTTCTCTCCCATCAGCTAAGCTCAAGGCAAAGGTCTCAGAATAAAACTGAATACAGTTATCTTGAACTTGCTTCAGCAGTTGGTTAGGGGAGACCTTTTGCACAGTACACTCTTCTCTGATGCCATGTCTATGTACGCTGATTTAGTCTAAGTGTAATGGGGCTGCTAAGAGAAGATGATTGTGCTCTGTCCATTTACCATTTCTCTCTGCCCCTGCTCTAGCAGCTGCACACATGTGCCCTCTGAGGCTGGGGACCCACTCATCACAGGTGGTAGAGGAGAGCTGGGTTGAATTGGTTCTGTTCTTTCAGTTTATTACCAGCATACCAAAGGGAATTTTGAAGTTCTTAAGGCGATCTGGAACATTTGAAGCTGCCTGTCTTGGGTTATCGGAGAGCACATAATGCCTCTCAGGGTTTCTCATTCAGGTTTTTGCTTTTTGTTTTCCTGAACAGTGCTTCACCGATCACATACAGAAGGAACTGAACCTGTTTCCGCCCGAAAAAAGGAAAGATGTTGTCATCCTCTTCTCTGCTCACTCGCTGCCCATGTCTGTGAGTTATGTCAGGTCATTTCTGTCATTGTTAGACCAGAGTCATGCTGGCTCTGCTGAATGGAAGGGTATGCAGCTCACACACCTGTGGGGTAGGGCCACATCTGTGGAAGTGCCAGGCAAATATAAAAGAGAAGTATAAAGGTGAGTTAGTGAATTGCAGCTGGAAGCCTGATGTGGAGCTGAAGGTGAGGCATGTGAGCTGTGATTACTCTTCTGCATGCTTACCCAGATCTACACTGTTGGCTGCCATTGAAGATGGGGCGCTGGGGTAGGTCAGACTTGGTATGGCTGTGTTCATAGCCTCATCAACTTACCAGCTCAAACCCACGTGGTAACAGAGGGGAAAATTTGATTATTTTCTCACCTCTAGAAAGCAGTAGTAATACTTTCCCTGAAGGAATAAAAGTAAAAGTCTTTGCAAAGTTGCAATAAATGACTTGGTCCTCTGTCAGCACCCAGCAACTGCAGTGAAATGGCTCTTGGATAATTTTTTAAAAATGCAGTACGGTTACCAAAATGTAACCCTGTCTATATACGATGATAGAAGAGTTTATCCTTTAGCATGCAGAGGAGGAGGATCAGATATACTGGTAAAGCAGCTTCATCATAGGTTTTGCTGGCCAAGAACACAGTTTTTCTTCCCTGTTTGAGATGAGCCAGGCACTTGATATGGCCTTCCCTGGGCGCAGCCACATCACACACAGTGTGCTCACCTTTCCCGGTCTTTAGGTGGTGTTTGCACAAACATGTTCACTGGAAGAAAAAGGTCTGGTGTTTTTGTGTTGAAGGTAGTGAACCGTGGTGATCCATATCCTCAGGAAGTGGGAGCTACTGTCCAGAGAGTCATGGAGAAGCTGAACTACTCCAACCCTTACAGGCTTGTGTGGCAGTCCAAGGTATGTGCTCAGGGAAGCTGTAAAGCCACCTGCCAGTGTAAAGCTTTTCAGCTGATGGTTTATGCTCTTCCAGCTTAAGGAGGTCATAACCTCAGTGCCTTTTTCCCATTTTCCCCAAGTATTTCTGCTAGAACAGAATCCCCATCTTTTAATTAGGTTCAGTCTTTCCAGATACTCTGTGCAGAGTTCCTCACCTTTTTGTTGTATCACATCATTTTAAAGTAAATTTTGGATGTGTCCATTAGAAAACTTATGATCTTATAACATCTAGTTTAGCCTTTGTCTCTCTTTGTCAGAAGAAAGAATCGAGCACATAGGGTTTTTAAGGTGCTGCTTTTTGAGGATCTCCGAGCAATTTTTCCGAAGTAGTCACTGTGATCTAGACATTCTTAATAGTAATATGAGCCTAATCCAAATAGGCTTCATTATTCTGGGCAAAGACTGCTTGCATTATTTTGTACTTATTATTACTACTGCAAATAGCAAGGAACATGCGTTTTACCAGAATTATGCAGTACAAGTAACCTTATGTCTCAAGGCATTACACCTATCATGCCATTGTTGTCTTGTTCTTAAAATGCTTCATGGATCATAAAGTGGTAAGGACAGTTTGCTACAGAATGGTAACTTCTTTAAAAGGCAGGTAAACCCTGTGCAGTAGTGGTCAAGGTTTTATTGAACTGAAAAAAGTACACCTTTATTTAAATTTTCATTTATTTTAATGTGAGTCTCATTTAGGCCAGCCCAGGTTCTGTTTCTTTGGGATTTAAATGGTGGGACACTGTGTCTCATAAAAAAATTAATGGAGAAAGTGAGAGGTGCTATCAAAAGCAGGGAAATACAAATAAGTGGCTCCATCGTATACACAATCTGGCCTGTGTTATCCTGCTTAGGAAATCATGGGTGTTCTTGTAAGAATGATTTAATCAGGTGGTTTCATCTTTATTTCACTCCCTCTTTTCTTACAGGTTGGACCCATGCCTTGGCTTGGTCCACAGACAGATGAGACCATTAAAGGACTGTGCCAAAGAGGAAAGAAGAACATGTTGTTGGTTCCTATAGCATTTACGAGTGACCACATTGAAACACTTTATGAACTGGATATTGAGTATGCCCAAGTTTTAGCGAATGAGGTGAATGTTTTATGGTTTTTATAACTGTTTGGATAGTGGTGCTCTCCTGTTTTGAAATTTGCTCTGTAGCTGCTTCTTGCAATATGACTGGGGGCAAATTCTGGTTTTATGTAAATTGAAATTAATCTGAACTGGTTTAACTCAATTTTTAGCAACACAAAACAGGTGGGAATTTGTCTTTCTAGATGTAACTCTTTAAGCCACCGCTATCCTTACTAAAAAAGAATCACCAATTTTCGGCAGCAAAGTGAAATTTTGCATCATAGTTATTTTTGCTGTATTGAAAAACATGGTATTGCATTTAATTCTGTCATTTTGAGGCAAATCATGAATGAAGTGGAAAGGAAGGCTAACTATTGACAGATCTAGCAGACTTAACTTTTTTTCTTCTTATTTTTGATTCAGTGCGGAGTTGAAAATATCAGAAGAGCAGAGTCTCTTAATGGAAATCCACTATTCTCCAAGGTATCTTTTTTGTTGCAATAGTTGTAGAAGTCTGCAGTTGTGTGTTTCCTACTAGATTATGGATATCTTCTTGTAGTTTTAAAGTATTCTGAGTTCAAGAATGAAAATGGAAAACCCTATATGTAATCTGTGTACCGCAAAGTGTTTTCTTTTATGACTGTAGTGCTTTTTTTTGGTGTGTTTTGTTTTAAAGAAGTTCAGAAATTTGGTTTGACAAAAAAGAAAAAACTGGTTTGTATTCATTTGTAGTAATCTTTCAATGTAGTATTTCTCTTAAGATGTTTAAAGGTAGGATTTTCCCCTGAAGGCAAGGAGGGTAGTGCTTAAAATGTGTAGTCTGGTGGATACACAGTTTGGCCGTCTTACTAGTCAGTGTGGCACGTGTTAAAGCACTTTATATTTTATGCACATAGGTTTGCTGACTTCTGATTTTTAATTAACTGTCTTTCAGGCTCTGGCAGACTTGGTCTGTTCACATATCCAGTCGAATGAAATCTGCTCAAGGCAGTTAACCCTCTGCTGTCCACTCTGTGTAAATCCCATCTGCAGGGAGACAAAAGCCTTCTTCACTAATCAGCCACTGTGATGGGCAGCCTAGGAGAGCACCCCGGATTATACAGGAAAATTGCCCTGGTGAAGCTGTGCAAAGGAAAGAAACCGCTTGACTAAACTCTCCTCTGTTACATGCTCACCGGGCTGGTAGTCTCAGTGATGTTAACCTCATGTAACAGTAAGGAGAGCTTGACTTTTTTGTTTTGTTTTTTTTTCTTATGTTTTCTTTGTTTGAGAAGAGTTTGTAAGAAGTAGGGAAATAAGGGCATTTATCCTGCGAGATGTGAAAATATTTTGTTTCATCTGATTCTCATTGGGCTTGGCATGAGCCCATAAGTATGCACTGAAAAACGTAAAAAAAAAAAATAATCTACTAATTAGCTTCTGTTTCCTATGCAGGGATTTATTTGTATGCAATTTTGTTACGAGTGCATTAATTTCAGCTTTCCAGCTCAAGCATACAATTGTTTGTTTTGTTTATGCTTAAGGTACAGTTTAACCAGCATCATCACCGATTGTCTCTTGTGAGAGTGATTTTTCAGATGGGTTGGAAGATCAAGTGACTTCTAATGCTTTTTAAATAATGTGTATATTTTTTTAGAACATGAAGATAAGGCTTTGGTTTGTTTTGGGGTTTTTTTCTCCTGCCAGAAACTTCTCATGAAAGTTTAGCTGGGGTAGTGGAATGCACAAATTTGTCTACATTTTCTAGAAAAAACACTCATTATCTGCAGGAAAGCCTCTGGATTTGAAGACCATAACATGAAAGGAATAAACCTGATGGGTGGCGCTGAAAAACATGCTTGGTTGAAACAAATTATCTGTTTTAAATCTAGCTGCTATCAGCAGCACGTTTGAGAACATGTTGGTTTATCCTTTAAGCCAAGTGGCTTTTTAAAATTATTATTGAAAAGGGCTTTCTCTGTTTGGGTGGTTAAGTAAATTTAGGAAATCAGGCTTGCTCTCCAGAAGGTTTATAAATCTCTGTGCTTTCTACTGTGCCACGGTGCTGTGGTTTTTGTGGGATACTTGCAGAGGTACAATTGATCTAGCTTAATTGATGTTGTTTAAAACTGAGATCATAAGTCAGGAGTAATTTACATTGCAGATGCCCAAGAGCAGGCAGCCACACAGGCTGACGGCTGGGTGCTTATGCATACCTTTGTCAAAAGCCAGATTTTGTCTGTTAGATTTTTGGCACTGACGTGGGCCGGGAGTATGCACTCATAAGCCAGCTAAACTTCTTGCTTGTTTTGGCAGGTGTTTGGGTGTGTCGGGACTGCTGAATCCATGCCTAAGTAGTGGTAGTTTTGTGGAGTGAAAAACTCTTTTTTTAGGGCAGTATTCCCTCACTGTCAGCACCAGGACTGGTGTCCAGGTTAGTCTTGGGATAGGAGGGGGCTTTTCTGAAAGGCTGGTCACTGCACCGCATGCCTGAGCTTGGCACTTGAAGTAGTTCAGGGCAGAAGTACTGCAGCACCTCAGTCGGTGGTCCTCTTGCACAGGGACCTCTCCTCCTGGCTGGGGCAAAGGAGGAGCAAAGCTGTGACAGTGTTCTGTGGGACTGAGCCATACGTGTATTAGTCCAGCTGTCGACTTCATGGATATAAATGTTTACTTTATGTAATTAGCACTGAAACGCCAGTACTTTGGCAATGCACGTTGTTTTCTGTAAACTGATGATTCAGCTAATCGTGATATTTGAGAAGCAGATGCCATGCTGCTCAGACTGCTTTATTTGCTTATGTAATTATGAGGCTTGAACAGTTTGAACCTCTAATCTTTCAAGGATAGGGTTGTTTAAAAGAAGATAGGTCTCTGTTGGTATGACAGGTTTATCTGGTTCAAAGAATTAAACATGGGATACTAAAGAGATGGATGGATGTGTTGAGCAGCCAGTGGGCCAAGTACTGCCATGGAGCGATCCAAGTCCTACTGCACAGCCTTGCCAGGGCCTGTGGCCTAATGTGTCATGAGAGTTGCTTGCCGTGTCTCCGCTGCCATACTGCAGCTTCCCACTGTGACTATGGTGAGACAGACTTAAATTCCTTCAGTGCCAGAACCTCCTATGTCACTGCTTTCCCTTGTTGCTTTAGCAGAAAGAAGTCTTCCTTGACCTTTCATACCTGTGCCTGTTTCAGTGGCAGGGAGCCAGAAGGTGGGACTTCTGTTCTCCCTTTCTCCCTTAATTTTTGGCCTCTGCTCGCTGCGTTGGTAGGGAAAAGGAACGCTTGCTCTTGCTCAGGTGTAGGTAGGGTTAGCATGTGTTTGGAGGGGTGAAGTTTTCACGGAAAGCCTTTGAGTCAATGTCAAAAGAATAAAAATGTCTGCATTATGTCTGGGAAGGGAACACTGGCCTTATGTCTCTTGCTGGACAAAGAACTTTCTCTGTTCCCATTTCTCTGCTTGGCAGTGAAAACTATCTGTTTTGTAAAATCTTCCTACCTATGCCTTTTTCCTACCAGCTGAAGGGTATACTGACCTTCAAATCCAGGTTGTGACCAGCACATTTGGAAGTGTGGCTGAAGCTGGAAGTGAAGGTTAACTTTGTATGAACATTGCGATACTATAAATATAGATTGGCTTTTTATTTCCATACTGGAAAGAGGACTGAAAATATTAGCCGGCACTAATTACAAGGCATTACGTTTGTCCTCAGTAATAAAAGGTTTTTAAAATTCTTTTTAGTATGCTAACCACAAGTGAGGTAATTACTAAGCCTATTGCTGCTCTTAGACCATGATGTAGAAATGATTTAATTTTTTAGCTTTTTGCAGATGGATCTCATCTCGTAAGAGTTGGTGGCGTTCTTCATTTTGCTGAACAGATCGTGTAATACCATTTCATGCTATATAACACACATTATTTTGTCTTAGTGCAGCACCAGAAGCCTGTTGAAAAACTACCTGAGCAAGTTCACTAGCAGCTCTGCTTAATATTTTTAATAGAAATCAAGATAACAGTGAGACTGATAACAGTGGGAATTCTGCTGCCATTGAAATCTTCTAATCCTGGTCTTTCTGTTTAGGAGCATTAATGACTATGCTAACTAATAGTGGAATTCATTTGACTTTACTTCTGATTCTTCCAATCTATGTGCCAACATCTGAACTGGTCTCCTAGATACTATTTCTGGTCAAAAGATTGGTTTAGTATGTGTTTTTGAGAAATTACTCATCTCTCAAAGCAGATGCCTGCAACGAGTTGGATGAGTTTCACTCTGTTGCTGCCTCTGCCCGTGAAGGGAGCATGGTGTGCTAATTTGGCAGTAGTTAGCTACATTGCGTGTCTAGTATGAGGAGAGATGAAACCCATCCATTTATGTGCCTTCTTCAGCACTCTGCCAGTGATCTGTAGCAGCTGCATTTGGAGATTGCAGTCTTGATCCTACAGTTAAGCATGCAGTTTGCTCCTCTGGCAGATGTTAAACATTTGGTGCTACTGACTTGGGAGCCAGTCTTGTCAGATCCCGAGCACTTTCTGCTCTGGTTGAATTGATTTGAGCATGTGGAAGTGTCAGCATCTGGGAGACTGTAGTCCTCAGGCAATAATCTAGTTTGATTTTTTTCATCATTAATTACACTTTTTTGCAGTACTTTATTTCATTTGCAAATGTTTACTATTTACATATGCCCTGACAAGAAGCAGCCGGTTGGGAGTGAGCTTAACTGATGTGTTGAAGCAGCATTGTGTCCCAAGGTTTTGTTGGTACAAGCAGGGTCCTTAGGCTGGGCTTGAGCAATGAAGGGTTGCGGGGACGGTGCAGTGTCACTGTCCCCTTGCCCAAGCTGCTTGGTCTTACTCCTGCTAGTACTGCATGCTGTTTGCAGTGCAGGCAGACAAACAGCTGCTCAACTGAGACAGTGTCTGAAAATAGGAACGAGAACTGGGGAGTGAACTCTTCGCACCAGTGCTCCCAGTGCTGTGGAGCCCTGGCCTGAGGATATTGATTGAAAAATAGAGGAGTTCAGAAGCAAAGCCCTTGGTGCCCTAAGGAAAAAAGGGGGAAGTAAAGGTGTTTGCAAATGGAATGTTTTGAAGGATTTGTTCATGATGAGGCTGTTCTGATTTAACTCTCTGCAATTTTGCTTTTTTCCTTTTTTTTTTGTTTAGTTGAAGTTTTTCTCTTTTGGAATTTATAAAATCTTCCTCATTCCTGGCTGCGTTTTAGAAAATGTGATAGCTTCCAAAAGTGGTGCTCTAGTATTAGAAGGTGTGTGGATAGTGTCTGTGAGCTAACATCCTGTTACCCCTGGAGAAGAGGATGGTACAGTTGAGTCCAGTGGGGCTGGGATTTTCCTAGGGATATCTGAAAGCTCACTTTTATTTTCCCTTTCTACCACACACAGAGAGTTGGAAATCAATATGACAAGATGCAAGAAATAGAGAAGTTACTTTTATTTTTTAATGCCAGATGTGTACAAATACTTGCTTTTAGTCCAACATAGGTCTTTCAGATTGAACAAGGACTTCCATGTAATGTAACACAAAAAATTTGTATAACTTTACTGTGTATCGTTTGCCATAAAGATGGAATTTCAATTAAATTTTTTGGAAGAAATAACTGAGCTGTGTGTCTTTAGTCAGAGCCCTTCATGATAGTATTTGATGTCCTCTATGTTCCTTCCCTTTTGTCTGCACGAGAAAGCAAAAGCATTTGGGCATACGCTGGGCAGCATTTTGATTTGGATTGGTAGTGAACAGTGAACTCTGATTCCCATTATGCACGAGGGTTGCAAACCCTGGATGCCTCTGGAACGAAGCACCCCAGGTGTGTGCCAAACACTCCCACTGTGCATACGTCTCAGCCAAATCAAATTTGAATGCCCAGTCTGCAACCAGGCCAGTGTTACCTGGAGCAGGGCCTCAGCACCCACTGAGATACGCTGGCCTGGTCCTGCTGTGCCAAATGACTTGCTGAAGTAGCCAAGCTGTGGTGGGTCAGTCCCTTAAATTTTCCAAGGAAATAATGGCACTTCATCTCTCCGGGCTCGCAGTCCTTCAGGGTCAAGTGAGGCATGTGAAAAGGCAAAGTTTGCTAATGAAGTTCTGTGAGTAGCAGCCCTTTTCTGCGTGTTTACACATGGTGTTGGAAACAGCTGTCCCCAGTAGTCAAAGCTGTTATTCTGCTCCCACAGAAGTGTCTGTACAGGTTTCTCTCAGCAGTTAGTACAGTGCTGGACGTGGTAATTTCACGCTGCCCTCACCTCCGTGACTTCCCACCTGGGCTAGCAAACCCCAGTATCAGTTAAACTGGTCCCTTGGTGGAGGTGATGATTGCACAGCAAGGCTTTCACACGGGAACCTGCCCGCCTCTGGCTCACAGAACAGTGCCTTCAGCTGTAGTTTTCTGTATGAGGGGTCAAATCCAGCCTGAGCCTTTGTTTTGAAGGTGCAGGCTGTTCCTGTGTCTATGTGCGTGTTCAGGCTGGGGCGAGTTACGCCTTACCCTGCCTCCTTGGCTGTGTTTGGGCTGTCTTGCCCTGTGTCTGGGGCAATGCAAAGTGATGCTTCAGGGTGGGGAAGGGGGTATAAATGGGTGCGCATCTTGCAGTTTCCTCATGCTGAGGTCCAGCTACGTGCTTGGAGGAGGTGTGGAATCGAGTGTCAGTCTGCTTTCTGTGAAAATGGGCTCAAGAAGAGGGCGAATAAAAGACTTGTGCTAGTTTTGAATCCCACCTGTGATTGTTAATTTATTCTATTATCTATTAACAGTCCCTAGGCAGCTTATTCTTGATGTTAAACATTAAGTGATTGATTGATTATTTTCTAGAACAGTGATGAGAGTTGTATACTTAAGCTGATCATTAGTAAGCTCTCATTACTAGATTGCGATGGGGGAGAGCACCAAATGGATGGAAGATGGGGAGGATGAAGGGGAGCGGTGGTCTTACTTTCTTTCCTCTGGTGTTTCAGTCAGTAGCTTTGCCATTTTGCATATAAGTGGAGATTTGGCTGGGCAGGCATGTCAGAGTTTAAGACATGTATGTCACTTCTGTTTGAATCCAAAAGAATCTCTTTAAGGCTGTGGAAGCATTGGCTCGCTCTCCCTTTAGAAAGTTATGGTAGGGTGAAGAATTGCATCAGTTAGCCTGTGGTGACCACCTGCCTACCGGCTTTTACCTTCCTCCCAAATGCAGCAGGAAGAGAGGAGCTCTGTGTTCAGCAGGAGCCACAGTCCCTCTGCTGCTGTTGGCAGAGAAACTGGGTTTGGCAATTTCTCACCCTGTGGTAAATCAGCTTGTTGCTGGTTTCTGCTGAGGTTCATATGGGGAACGGTGACCTCAGGGGGAGCTGTTCATGCCTCCGCGGCCGCAGGCAGGCTCCACACTGGGACTGGGAAGTAGCTGAGCAGTGGACAACCCTGTGGGCAGAGGCAGCCCAGGTGCACAGCGGCTGCGCAGGGTTGCATGACTCTGTTTTCCCTGAAACAGGGATAGGTATTTGTATTGGATAGGTGGGGTGTTCAGGTTGCAGGAGGATGAACATTTATGCCCTGTTAGCACTGGGTGACCTGAACTCCCTGCTACCCTGCAGCAACCCCTTAGGAACAAACCCAGCGTACCTGCTGCAAGTGTGTTTTCAGAGTCCAAGGAAACTGCCCATATATTTGCAGTAACTGCAGAGGTAACGTGCCCACCTGCTTTCCTGGCTTGCTGCTTTCCTCAAGGCAGGCAGGCAGACCCTGAAACCCTGGCCAGCAGTGGGGCCCTTGCACCTTTACACTCAGAATGGGCTGGTTGAAGGCTTAAACTGGTGTGTACCTCCTGCCGGTCTCAGACCTGTTGGAGCCATCCAGGCATGTACGTGCTGTGCTGGCCTTCATCCTCTGTGAAAAGTACCCACCTTTTAGCAGTACCATCCGTGGTGTGCTAGGCAACTGATTTATTTATAATTAATAACTTTCAAGCCCTCATGGGCAAGTTCTGCTTTTGCACATGGAGCACAAGGATTTGTAAATTTGGGCCAGGTCTAAACTCTGCCTTTTGTTTTCCTGCTAGATTTGTGCCTATCACTGAGTTTCAGGAAAAGGTTATTTCATTTGCATCCATTGGCCTGGCTGAATAGCGTCTTTTACGTGACTGCACAGAGATGGATCGTCTGGAGATAGATGGTCTCTGAGACATGTGGCCTTTCATCCCCTGGGCTCAGAGGCTGTGTCAGGAGTGGCTGCTCGGTGACATCTGAACCCCAAAGGCCAAGAGATCACAAGGCCATAATGTGGAGAGAAGTCACTAAAAGTGTCGCTGCCATTGTCCTCAGAGGAGGGGACCATGCCTGCAATCACATTGTTCATGGGGCAGGAGAAAGGGCCAAATGTTGCAGGGGTGGGGATGCCCCACTGCGTTTTGTAATGCCTGATACCTGGTGGTGGCGGGTATCTCTCACCCACCCCAAGGACGGCTGCGAGGACTCATTGCCTCCAGGACCAGACCCACCACCAAGGATGCGGAGTTCCAAGTCAAACCTTCGTCTCATTATCTTGATGTCAAAATACATTACCCAGAAAGTACTAAAGAGCGACATTACCTCCTGCTGATTTATGGCAAGGTTTCCAGGGTCTCTCAGAAATGCGTGTGAAGACACATTTACACTCCCTAGTGGCGAGGAAAACCTGACACAGTGGCAGAGCGCAGAAATACTTCGGCAGGGCTGAAAGCATAACTGCTGTGCCTCCACTGCAGCACCTGGAAAAAGCCATTATAAATAGCAGCCTTTCCCCAAACAGTGCTCCCAGGCTGAGATACTGGGGCACCTGATGCAGAACCAGAAAGGCTCTGAAAGATCTCAAACCACAGAGCAGACGGGTGCAGCTGAGAGGGAGAGGATGGATGAAACCTCCTCCCAGTAGCAGTGACTGAGGCCAGGCTGTGGGGCGGCTGCAGTGGTCTGGGGACCACCGGCGTCACTGGGCTTGTGCTGCAAGCGTGCAAACACACCCCTGGCAAAAGGGAGTCTGCCCAGGGTGGTATAACGGCAGAGCTGTGTGTGAGCAGAGGGTTCTGCCCCAGGGGGTCAGCATTTGTGTTGATGTTTGAGGTAGTTTGCTCCTATTCATTTTGGCTGGGGTAAATAACTTGAAGTCAATATACCTACTCAAACAATTATGTCAGCATAACTGATCAGAAGACAGCCTGTTAAACTGCGGCGCTCGGCGTCTGTAACAGGTAGAGGTAAACTGAAGATATTAAGTGAGATTTTGGGATTATTGAGCCTATATGTATGATTCAGAGTAACGGTATCTCATGTTATCCTGCCAAACAACGTCATGTTTCCCAGCAGCGTGGCTCTGCCTTGTTGTGTTGGGTCGAACTGCAGCTGCTACAACAGGCACAGAGTGGTCAAACTCAGGAAGATGGGCCAGAAAGCGTGTTTCTGTAAAATCACTGGAAATGCTCTGACACAATGTGAAGTGGGCTTAGGATATGCAGTGGGGACAGATGGGACTTAAGTGAGCGGTAAATAATGTCCTGATGTCCCCCACAAATGTGTTTGCTAATTGCATCCAGGGATTTAATCAAGAACCAGGTTGATGCCTGCTGAATCCAAGGGGCTCTGCCCATGCCACTGGGCTACGGCCAGACCCTGGGGTGATGAGGAACGTGGTTTCAGATGATGGCAAAGGGGTATTGCAGGTGTTGAGCTCTTTCCTTCCCGTGGCTTTACGGTCAGGGTGGAGTCAGGATTGCAGGAAATAAATCCCCAAGCTCGGTAGTTTCAAACAAGTCTTTGCTTAGAGTCAGCGTATTTGTATACCCTCCCTCCAACATGGATGCTCACATGGGAGAAAAATGCTGCTTTCAAAAAAAGGAAAAAAAGGAGGATGCGGCTGCCTGATAGCACATCCCTGGGCTTTTGCTGTCCATCTTCTCTAGCAAACTCTGTTTGTTTTGTCAGGCTCTGTGTTCTGTCCAGGTCCCTTCAAAAGATGCCTGAGGCAGCTCTGCATAGGAACATGTTTTCTGTACTCCTCATTTCTGCAGGAAAATGCCCTCCATTTGGCACAGAGGCAGCGTGTTGTGCAAATGCCCTGCTCCACACTAGTTCCTTCCCGGTGCTCCCAGCATCGATGCCTCCCTGGTGATGACTGAAAAGCTTGCCTGCAGAACAACCAGGTCTGTCAGCAGATTATTAGAAATTGAGGGGGACCTCCATGTGAGCTTGCTTTGTGGTGTGGTGATCTGCTCTGATGGATGAAGTCAGCATTAATCCACTGCCGCTTGCCTGGGAGATACTTTGCTGCCAGCGTGGTGTGAGCACTGTCCCTGCCCAGAGACCAAACGAGGACCAACGGTGCCAGCCAGGAGCAGACAGCAGGAAGGTGATGTGAATTGTAACCTCCAGAAAGACCATCAGTGCTTAATAGGAATCCATGATACCAACTGGCAGTGCTGCAGTCAGCCCAGGTCAGCTCTAGGCTGTACAACATGCTGTGGAGGTGAGAAGGCAAAGCAGTTTTGGGTCTGAGGGGTGGAGAAGACTGCTGTATGCACAGCTGAATCGGAGGGTCCCTGGGGAGGCTTTGGGAGCTTGTACAGGAGTGGTGGGCACTAGGATGGCATTGGCAGCCATGGCAAACCACCCTGAATCAAACTGAACAGCCAAGTAGGCATGGCAGGATTTGTGATTCATAGTGAAGTTGCTGCGACCGGCTGCTCTGGCAGAGAGGATGGTTGCTCCCTTGGTTAGCAGCTCCCTCAGTTAGCAGTCTGGGAATAATTTACTGCTCACTGGAGACCTAGTAGCCCAGAATGGCTTTAAAGCGAGACTGCAGCTTCTCAGCCATAGAAGCATGAGGACAGCTATGCTTCTTCAAATGGTGCCTGGCAGAGCCATGGGAGAGCTGCAGCTCCTGCCCAGTGTTGCCACCAGAGCCCAGCTGTGCCAGTGCTGCAGAAGGGAAGGCAGGAAGGGCCCCAGAGAAAGGAGTTGCTCCTTGAATTCAGCACTGGGAAAACAGCCAGCTCCCAAGGGATGACCTACAGGTTTGGATGCTGGCTTTTGGCGTAAGTTGGTGTGTGACGTGCTAGAGAGTGCAAGAAGTACCGTAATGGCAGTTGGCATTTTAAAACATCTTGTTAGAATGTCTGCGTGTGGTGCATGCGTGCCCGAGGTCACACGGAGTGTGTCCCAGCTGCGCAGGGCGACCTGGTGGGTGCTGTGCCTGCAGGTCGTGCCTCTGAAGGCGCCAGGACGTGGGGCCTTTGGGAGAGCCCTGAGCCAGTCCCTTCACCTCGGGTGGGTGCCAGCAGCCTGGGCCACCCTGCGGGGCCGGGGCAGGTGGGCTACCGGGGGGCAGATTCTCTCCGGGGATGATGGGGAGTGATGGAGAGGGAGCTGTCATGCAGAATCCAGAGCCCTCAGCCAGTCTTTTCCTGTCATTCTTAAGGATGATCCATAGTGTAGTGAACATCACCCGCAACTGAGGCCTAATTATCTTTCTCAAGTGAGCGCACAGCATTTCCCAGGAAGTCTTAAATGAGCACTTAAGCTGTAGTGCTCCGGAGTGCAGCGCTGTGGCTCCCGGCGTGGCTCTGCATCCCGCCACACGTGGGGCTCTTCGCAGCCAACTCCCACAAGCACTTTTATCACAGAGTTATTAGGCCATTATGGTCTACGATTGTCTTTTACTGCCTTTGATTTCTTCTGTTGTCAGGCGTGAGGAAAGTGATGTGTAATATGAGCCAAAGTGTTCTTGTTTGTGTTAATCTACTGTTTTAATATATTATGGCTTCCTGCCATTATGCCTTTCTGAGATGCACCCTGGAGTCACTGGCAGAGGTTTTATATGTGCAGAAGCTGAAAGGCATTTTTCCAGTGGGTACATCTTGTGATAGGCAAAGCTAATCTTCAGGTTTTATCCTCTGTGTGTGTGTGTGCATTGACACTGGTTGTTTCCACTTGAATGTTGACAGTCTCACTGTGGTGTCCCGCCATGCTGCCGATCGCAAATGTTTTTTCCTCCAGGTTGTTTTGCTTAAGCACCTCCATGCCATGTGTGCTAAAAATACATATCAGTGGTGTTGCAAAAGCTTCTGCTCTTTTCCCCCAGAAGAAAGCCGGTGTCCATGTAACGATGCTTTGTAATGGGGTGCAGCTTACCCTGCATGCTGGCTTCCAGGCTTTTCCCCTTGGGAATCCCTGCAAGGCTTCAAATTGTGCTGAGCACTCAGATCAGTAAAGATGGCAACACTGTAAGTTAAAAACCCCATTGCCAGCATTTCATCTGCAGTCGGGAAGGACCTGTGCCACCATCACTGCAGGGTCCGACGCAGCAGATCGTTGCTGTCAGGTTCAGCCTGATGGATGCACTGCCGTCCCCGCACTGCCTGCCTGAGGAAGTGGGGGGGAGCGTGGTACCTGCTGCCCTGGTGTGAGTGGGGGCAAGCTGTTGGGAGCACCCCGGGCTCCCCACCATGTGCTGCAGAGCCTAGCTCAGGGGGCACAGCAGATGGCCTGGCCACCCTGGGGGGCTCCTGCATCCCTGTGATCTAAGTGCTGTGATTTGGTGTGTTGTGGGGTTTTTTTAACGTTGATTACAAAACTTGAGGGGTTTTTAAAACATTTTGACCTGGAACAAACACGCTGGCAGGTTAAAAACCAGCAAGTCGAGGGGAATTCACAGGAGCCAGCTGCTCCAACAGGCACGGCTCAGGGAAGCTGCTCGCCTCACCACGGGGTGAAGTCTGCCCTGCACCTTGCCGTGGATGTCACGACCTGGCCCTCCAAAAAGCCAGGAGAGAGCAGCAATTCTTGTCCCGGGAGGCTTCCAGCTCTGCCAGCCGTTGGAGGGGAACGGGAAAGCCAGAGTTGGGAGATGGAAGCAGCTCTGCTCCGGGGACACTGCTCCAGCCACCGCAGCTTCTGTGCTGTCTGCCCCGACTTGTGAGGAGGAGCGGGATGACGGTGTGTGAAGAAAAAGTGCAGCTGTTTACGCCCTTTGGGGCTCATGCTGGTGTGTTTTTGAGGCCCACACTTGACTCAAACATAAACCAATAAACTGAGGTGGGTGAAGAAGAGTCTCATACAGGTGGTGTGGCCAGGGGCTTCCACCTGGACAATGGGAGGACCCAGAACATCGAATCCTCATGGAGTTCCTCGGCTGAGCGCAGCCACTTCTGTGTCCCCTAGACGCGTGTTGCTGCATGCACTGGGGACCTGGCTGCGGCTGCTCATCAGACAAGGATGCTTTGGCAAATCTGCCAGGCACTGGGCTGGATCACCCGGTGTGCTGGGTCAGCGGGTGATGCCCAGTGCACTGCTCATTGCTTCGGCACAGCCCGGTGTGCACCAAGGCCAGTGGCTTCAGTGTCAGCACAGGTGGCACCGACAGAGCCAAAGGTGTCCCTTCACCTGGGGCGGGCTCTGCAGTTACAGCATTTGCAGGAGAAGCTGAACAGTGTGCCATGCCGGTACAGCATTGCAGCCCAGCTGAAACCCTGCCACATGCTTGGTTCATCCTTCAGCTTTTTGTCACCTTAATGAAATGGTCCCATTTCCTTCTTCCAGATGTACCCACTGCTAAGTGCCTGGAAAATGCGTCCCCCAGGGAATGATCCCGCAAGTGAGATGGAAATGACCTAGCATGGGCTTCATTAGTCTCAGTATCATCGCTTTTATCTTTTTGCTCTTAAGGTGTCTTTACCCTCCCAGTGGTCAGCGACCCTCCTGGCCTTCCCTGAGGCCAGCAGCCATCCTGGCGGCACTGGCTGCCGTGGTCCTCACCGCTGCCTTCTCCCAGTGTGGGCCCCCCTGCCAGGGCTGTTTGCTACCCATGGCTGGAGCCCAGAGCTCTGCATGGGGAGGGGGCTCAGGAACACACACCAACCCCAGCTTGTCCCTTCATGCCCTTGCCGCAGAGCCTGGGCACCAGGATCTGCTCTGGGCCAAAGCCCAGCCAGTGGTAGCTGTGGGAGGAGTGTGGGACAGGGCACTTGGGGAGATGCTCAGCCCCATGCCTGGTGGGTGCGTGAGCTGCCATGAGCATGGGGCTGGGGGGCCTGCGTTCCCCTGCCCCCCCCCCCCCCCGCTTCTTTTGGGGGGGGTCCCCACTGCACCCCAGCCAGAGGGTAGAGGTGGAAAGGAGGCGTGAACAGCAGCATTCTGGGCTTTTTGACACAAAATGCTGAAGAGGCAGGTCTGCTTTTATTTGCACCGGTAGCCACTCAGCAAAGTTAAATGAAGCAGCGTAAATTTAATTAACGGCAGAATCTGGCTTAGTGTCAAGAGAGGGATATGAAGAGAATGAGCGTGAAAACAAATTCTTCTGTGATTTTATTAACCCCAAGGTTAAAAATCTGTGCGAAGGTTAGATTCAAGATAGTAAAACCCACAGTGCCTTTTCACCGGCGACGGCGCTGCAGTCCCCCAGCTGCCCTGTGGGCAGCCTGAGGTGCTCCCCGGGGATGGGACGTGGCGGTTCCTGGGGGGCTGCAGAGTGCCCCCACAGCCACCCGCCTATGCCATCCCCAGAGCTGCATGGGGGCAGCTGACCCTGCCCCTGGCTTGGGGGTGGGCAGCGCGGGGGCAACAGCATCTGGCATGACACTGCTGATGCTGCCGAAAGGGTGAGGGAGGAAAGGGCTGTTCTTAGGGGATTTGGGTTTTAAGAGCAGAACATAGGAAAGTGCTTTTGTTTGTCATTTAGTTTTGCATTTGATCTACTTCCGATGAGATTACTTGGGGAGAAAAAACAAAAAGACTTGCCTGTAACTGGGGTACAATGAACTGGCAGCATTCTCCTTGCCATGAGCCCTCCGCTGGAGGAGCCCTCTGCCTCCTCCAGCAGCGCTGCTCGAGGGAATGAAAGTGTGAGAATTTACTTAATCTTACAGTAATCACGTCGCATCATGAAATTCCCTGATATAAATAAATGTAAAGTGGTTTCTTTACCAGCCATCTTCACTGCTGTAATGCGAGTTACAACCAACTGGACCAATTTTTGGAATTTTCTAGGGTAAAGCCATTGGGAAAGGAGAAGGATGGAGCAGCTGAGGCTGATGGCCGCTGTCCTTGCAGGCCCCGCCCTCAGTGGGTTTGCCCTGGGTCATGGCCCGAGCCCCTTGGGGAGCGATGTCAGTGGCCTGCTGCAGGCTGGGGGGGTTCTGCAGGGGAGCTGCCCTCTCTGAACAGGGCCCAGGGCGTCCTGCCCAGGCCAGCACAGGATTGTGCTCGCAACTTGCCAAGCTCCGCTTACAAATGCAGTTGCACCTGCTTATCCCTCTGGTGAGACCCGAACCCGGCACCCCCCTTCCCAAAGCAGTGCTGGGACTGAAACACCTGGGGAGAACAGTGGGCATGCATGGGTCCTGCACCCAGGCACCGGCACAGCAAAGATGGGCCCTGCTCCTGTCGCCTCCCCTCTGGAACACTGCTGGTGCTTCCACCCCCTGCCCGGCAGGGCCAAGACCCTTTCAGGGGGAGGAGGGTGCTCAGCAGGCAGCAGCACTCAACCCTTTTTCTTCTTTTGCTGTGCAGAGCAAAGCCGTGTCATCGCCTTCTGTGCAGGAGCTATAGCATTACCAGATGCGAGCGCAGTGCTCTGTTTCAGCCAGTCTGCATAAGTATAGGATTTTTCTTTATGGAAGACCTTAAATACATGGCAGAGCCCTGAGTCCCTGCCCCACAAGGATCTCTGAGCAGCAGCAGCCAAGTCGATGGTGTGTGCATCCTACCGTGCATGTAAGCAGGAGTAAAGGTTAATGCACTGGAAAGTCTGTGTGAGAGGAGGCCTGGGAGAGGCAGTTTGCACGAGGCTCTGCTTGAGCAATCATCTGTGGGATAATGAAGCAGCTTCTCTCCCTGCTCTGGTTTGTCCCTGTTCCATGACACCCCGTTCCTGGCCTAGCTGTGCATGTCGGGCTCCTAGAGGAACCTGCCAGATCTTTTCTCCAAGCACTTTTTGCTGACGCTCACCAGATCCTACATGCAGCATAGTGTTTTCAGGATGTGGTCCCACTGGAGCCTGCCTGTGCTGGGCCCTGCTGCACCCTGACGTGGCGGTGCCTACATGGGCCCCAGCAGCTCCACTCCTCCCAGCATGCGGGGTCAGGCTGCACTGAGCAGCCAGACACTGGGAAGGCACCTGGAAAAAAACAGGAACTGTTCATCGCACAACGAAGCAAGAGCATTGTTTTCCTCCTTTATTGAACTTTGGCAAATAATATGTGTGTGTGGGTTTTACATCAATAGCTATAAATAAAAATTTGAAAGCAATGTAATACTCGTCATTAAGATAAAGGACATCTATTGGCACAAATCATTGAGTAAAAACCCTTTAATGATAAAATAACATTCACTCTTTAGCTACTTCATTTGTCTGAAAAACTCAGCTTACACTCAGTTCAACATATCACCTTCCACAAAGTTAAAAAATGACATAAAATGACATAATAAAATATACCTTAAATTTCATAATACAAGTACCTTGGCAAATTTTAGCAAGCTGGACCACCTACTGTTGGCCACAGTAGTGAACATTGCCATTGTCTCACATACCCCTCCTTGCCTTTGGACTGAAAAATGCAGGTGAACTCAGCGTGTAGGTATTACAACAACTGCGTGCAGTCTGAGTAGTGTTGGGATCTGCCAGCATGAGTTGAGTCTGACGAAAGAAGTATTGAGTCTGCTTATTGCGGAAGAACATATAAAGCTTTCTGGAAGATTAAACGCTATTACAATCATTGACTGTCTTACAAAAAGAAAAACACAAAGCCTATTCAAAATTCTTGTATCTGTCACTGTCTTTGGCAGATAAATAAGAAAAAAAAACCCCAAACAACCCAGACTATATTACAAAGCTTTCATTCTCATAATCTACCGTATAAGGCCAAATAAAAATATGTTTCTTTGCACTAATGAAAGCACATTTCTAATATATCCTTAATGACAGACAATATAAACACTCTACCGACGTTACTTGAGATGCCTCATTAGAAGACTGCGACTCTCGTACTCTTATCCCCAAGTGGCACTCTTCTGTGCAGAGTGAGGTGTATTTGGTAGTTGGTTTGGCTTTATGTCCAGTGCGACCAGCAGGTCAGAGTGACACCCCACGTCCGAAGCCAGACCCGGGCAGACAAGGCAATCAATTTGCCAGCCCACTAGCAGTGCCATAAAGCTGCGGGTCTTGAGAATGAGACTGGTTTGTGCCATGGTGGGGGTGGTAAACTGAGGGAGGTGTAAAGCCTTTTAATACATCTGGACCCAGAGCCAAGGGCAGTGGGAGATGGGGCCTGCACGGTGCTGGCTCTGGTGGGCGTGCAGCAGCGGGGGAGCAGCTGGCTGGCACAGGCAGGAGTAATGCCGGGGGCCCAGCTGTGCCATCCTGCAGCAGCCTCCCCGTTGCGACAGGCGACGTGGTGGGCGAGCACCGCTGACCCCCAGCCCCAGCGCCCGCCCCAGCACAACAGGCCAGCTGGTCGGCCCGGGCGGGAGCTACAGGCCGGGCAAGAGATGCTGCCGGCACTCCCAGCACTGCTGCCGCGGCTGGTCCCCTGTGCCATGCCCAAGGGGCTACCATAAAGCCAAAGTAACTCCTGGTCCTGGGAAAAAACGCACAGTTAGCTCCGATTTGAGCGAGACGTGTATTTCCACGTGACTGGCTTACCGACCGATCGCTGGGAAAAAGCTGCCGCTGGCCAAACTTTTCCTCAAATACCAATTTAACTGGAATTCAGTCTGAGTCTGCATTTAAAGCACGGGGGTCGGAACTGATCTGGCTCTCAGTTCTTGTCAGTACTTCACTGCGTGAGGCAAAACTGTGCGTGTTTTCACAGCTCATGTATACACAACTGCGCCACAACCGCTAACAGATAACAGGCTCCATGCATAAATAATACCATCAAACGGAAAGGCCTATTTTCAAATGCAAAAAAAAGAAGTTGCCATTAAGAGCCACAATGTCACACTGCTAAGATTTTGCCTCATGCACAAAAATGGTAGTGATTGGCAGTTGCTAATTATAACACTACACCATCACACAGAACAATTAGCTGTTCAGACCAAGTAGCACAAATGTAGAAAATAATCTTTTTTTTCTTTTTTTTTTTTTTTCAACAGAGCAAATTAACACAGATTGTTTCTTCAGCAAAATATGAAACTGTAAACTTTGGGCTCATTCTGCAACTTTTCCCCAATCCATAACAAACAAAAAAAACCCAACGGGAAGAAAGACTGACGTACATTTTTAAGCGCACCTTTCCATCTATTACAAAAGCACCTAAAACGTATAAAGCTTTTCTCTTTAAATCACAGTTACCAAAAAGAAACAGTGAATAATTTATTACATAGGCTATAATAACATTACTCTAAACAACTATTCTCTATGAGGTATATCTGAGAAAATTCGGTAAGGGATTGCACGGTCTGCGTTGCCAACATGCCCAGTTTTATATTAAAGCTTTGGAACCATGAAGAAATAGAGATGGAGGAGAGGGCGAGGAAGAGGAGAAGGAGGAGGAGGACAAGGAGGAAGAGGAGAAGGAGGAGAAGGAGAAGGAGAAAGAAGGAGAAGAAGGAGATGGAGGAGAAGGAGAAGGAGAAGGAGAAGGAGAAGGAGAAGGAGAAAGAGAGGGGGCAGGAGAGGAGCCTTTGGTATTATTAGGAGTTTTGTTCTTTGCAGGGCTGCATTGCAAAGCACCACAGTACAAAAAGCCCACCAGGTACGATTCGGCGGCCCAGTTGAAGCTGAGGTATTCACAGGAAGAATAAAAAAAAAGCACAGAGAGGTCTAGACTGGCAAAATCGTTGCTTTGGTTCAAGCAAGGCACTCGTCCCGTGGTAATGTCACACTTTGCAAGTGAAGCATGAGTCTGGTAAGGAACGCGGTTGCTGCAGAGACTGCCAGCTCTGGGATTTTCTGTGTCCAGCCTGCCACCCCGCACGGCAGGGAGGTTTTGCCAGCAGGACAGATCATCTCCTCACACCAGAAGGCATCCTGAGATTTATAGCTTTTTATTGAAGGATATAAATATATAGATATAAAAAGCACACTTGTCAAGTCCCTATCTTTTCCAATACAGACTTAAACCCAAAAAGAAATACAAAAGAAAAGGCGACACTTAAAGTGGATCTTTTGTGTTGGGCTGTTGGTCATCGGTTGTGTGAATCCAAAGGCATCGCTCAGGCAGGTTTCTTAGGGAAAGGCTCTGGCCCCCGTAGCAGGCAGCCCCTGGGTGGTTCCGCCGGGCTCTGCACTGTGGGGTCTCCAACGCAGGACATGCTGCGCTGGGTGAGTGTCACCTGCCTTAATTGCCATTAAATCAAGGCCCAGAGATTTATAAACTAGCTTTTAAGCTCAGCCAAAAATGCATACCTACAATCTGAATGAGGCTTTTTCCTTCTTAAATTTACAGCCCAGCCCATGCTCACCTTCCCGCTGTTCCAACTGCGGACAAGTGCTGCCCCAGGGGTTTGGGGGTCCTAATGAGCAGTTGACTTGGTGTCCAAAGGAAGTGGCGGCGGCTGGGAGCTGGGAGAGCCGGCAGTGCCCGCCAGTGGGTCCAGCTCATGGAGCGGTTGTTCGGTTCTATCAACGGGTGAACCAGGCTAGAAGAAACAACGCTGAAGGGCACTGCTAATTCCCCAGGGACAACAGCCTTTTAAGTAACGCTTAGAATATGATACTAATGGAGCTTAATGTAGCTTTGTTTCACTACCAGCTTGAGAAAACAATCAATTGATTTTCATACGAAAACTGTAAACACAACAACAACAAAGCATAAGCAGGAGAGCATCCTGTCTGTCGTGATCACTGGGCTGCCAGGAACGGGAACGGGCCCATGGGACGTAACAGGCCTGCCTGCGGGAACTGGGCCCCAGGAACAGGAATGGGCCCACCAGGAAACAGTGGGCCAGGCAGAGCTGGGCTTCCCCAGCAGAGGGCTGGCTGCTTGGTGCCTGGGTGCCCAAACGAAGCATCCCCTTCCCTCAGCCTAGCCGTCAGGGGGCTTGGCTAGCGGCCCCCACAGACCAGCCCCTTAGCTTCTGTTCAAGTGTAGTGCTGCTTGAAAATAGTTTCTCCCACTGACTCCCACTGCTGGCGGCCACCCCAGTACAAACAGGTGAGCGGGACCCGGGCAGGCGGCCGCTTGCAGGTCCCTGTCCCCAGGGAACTGGCTGCTGGGCAAAGCCTGGATTCACCTCCAGGTTGACACAACTGCTCCATCCACTGGACTTTGGTGTGGGGAAGGACATGAAATGGCTTCATGTCCCCAGACATGTTTGGCTGGCAGGAAGGCATAAGGGAAACACAGAAAATATTGTCACCAGAACTGGCAGCTTCCACGAGAAGCATTTCTTTGGGTGTCTGGGCTGCAGCTGTATGTTACTGTGTGTAGGAGAGAACAGTTGAAACTATAAAAGAGCACAAGCAAAATGCAGACCGCACAGAGAAAGAAATCTTTGGTATCTTTGGTATCATCAACACGATTAAAATTACAAATGGAAAAAGTCAGTGAGGTAGCCTCTTTGGTTCTCACTAGAAATAGAAAGGTTTTTTTCTTTTTTTCTTTTTTTCTTTTTTTTTTTCTTTTTTCTTTATTTTTACACACACACAAGTTCATTCTTGGAAGCAGCTAGTTTAAGGGTTTCTCTCTTTTTGCTTGGCATGTAATATTTTTCCCCCAGCTTAAGTTTTAAGAAGCCCAAAGTTCAGGCAAGTATCCCAGTGTCTTCCCTCCCTCCCCCCTTCTTTCTGAATGCACAGTTTTAGGTTGAATATTCATTGCTTGTCCTCAAAATTTGCTCTGTTGTTCTTACAGAAGATCAGCTGTAGTGCTTTAAAGATAATTCTAAATAAAAAAAAAAAACTGTACAAGGGCATCCTCTGATGATGATGAATAAGTTAAATAAATAAGTTATATTATGAAGGCTTTATGTGCCATAATAAAGGTATGTTGCACTTTCTAATCAGATGGGAAGAAATTAACTTAAATAATTTAAACTTTGACATTTAAACAAAATAAAAGAGGAAATTTAAACTAGACTCCTGTTTTATGTAACTAATTATTTTTCTCCTGTCTGTGACAGAACCTGGCTGCTCTATGAAGCAATACTAACTTTTAAGTGTATTTACTAACACACACTTCACATCTCTGATGCACTACAACAGTAAAATGGATAAGAAGAATATAACACAAATTAATTCAGAAATGATTGAATTAAATAGTTACAAATAGCTAACATCAGAGCCTGATCCCGCAGTCTGCATCAGCAAACTCCCATTGAACTTTAAAGCTAAAATTAAACTCTGTGGGATTTAGACTGAACAGAGATTTCAGGACCTACTGTAAGACTAAATTAAATAAATTACATTATTGATAGATAATATATTGCGTTAAAACCCGCAAGTGTCTGGAAAAAAATAAAACCATTTTAAGCTTTGCCTTTTAAAAAAAATTAAACATAAAAATTCCCCTTAAAATAGAAGGAGGCCAAGTATAAAGTTTCCCCATGTCTTAAAAATACTCAGGTATTGTGACAAGCAAGAAAAGATGGGTTTTGTCCAAAGCTAGCACACTCTTTGCAATACCGTGTCATTACTGTGTCTTGCTTTGGAAGAGGAGATCCCTATTCCCTTATGTGGGTTTGAGCATGGTTTGCTGGTTTAGTCCTTCTCAGGTCTTTGGATTCAGCTTTAGGGAAAAGGAGATCCAGAATAAAGCTATTCAACCGAAGTCATCAAGCACATTCTTTGTTCCTTCGGAGATAAGCAATATCCAAGGTGTCTTGAAAGTTGAATTCATCTTGGACGTGCCCATGGTAGTAACTCCAAGTACACGGTACAGAGGATGCTGGGATATCTGTACTACTAATCTTCATATCAGGAATAAATAAAAGGAACAAATTACAACAGCTCTATAGATCATATAAGGATAAACGTACATATCTATTTGAGTTTTGGTTTTCTTTTAGCATGGGCAGAATATAGCATATATCTGCTCATACGTGTACATACAAATGTACTACCCACAGTATGCTACTGACACTCCCCTTCTGAGATAGCTGCTACATAAAAGCTTACAAGAGTTGACAGTGGAATGGAAGACGTAACAGAGGGCCACAAAAGATGCAGGGATAAAAAATGCAGCAGTATTTTCAGACGTTTGGATGCAAATGGTTTTTGAGCAATACGGAGGGAACATGGGCACTGACATAGCGACAATGCCCAGCACAGAAGAGCCTCGTGTGTTCTGCCACGCAGATGCTGCCGCGCGGGCAGCAGGGTCAGCTCAGCACCTCTCAGTGGGACAATGGCACCTGTGGGGCGGGAGGTTGCGGGTCACCATTTGGAAGGTTGAGGCAAAAACTTAAGCCATAATATTGCATAACAAAAACTGCCACAATTTGGAGAAAATTAATTATTTCATTGAAGAAACCTTTTTTAATAATTCAGGAACTGATCTAGACTTACTTCGTTATGGCTATTGGGATGAACTCTGAACAGAAATAAAAAGCCCAGGCCTTTCTTTGCTCACAGGTGTCATGGGAAGCCCAGGGCGGGAGCCTCTCTGCCCCCAAGGACGGTGGCACACAGGGGGGAAGCTGCCAGTGCGTGGATGTCCCTTACATGAGATGTCCCACACGCCACCCCCGCAGTGACACCAACAGCCAAGCGTACGCCTCAGAGGATGCCTGGGGCTCGTTTCTCATCTGAGGTGACACACTTCTCTGCCTGCCACTGTGGGAAGGGAAGGGGAGGTAAGGAACAACAGCTGGGCTTCCCAGCGTGGCACATCACCTCCTGCGGCAGTTACAGGGTGCTCGGGATGGAGCATGAGGAAAGCGATCGAACCCGCATCAATGGCGCGCTGCAGACGGGGGGGACGCTTCCAGACAAGGCATCGCCCCCGAGGGCCGCGCCACATCAGGGCGCACACAGAGAGGCTGGGTTGAGGGGACCTTTTCGGATGGGGATGTAGATGAAAGTTCATGTGACTGCACCACCCCAGCCCGGCACGGCCCTGCAGCGTGCTGCTCCGAGCGCCGAGCTCAAACACCTGGAGGCTCTGGCAGGCATCAGCCCAGACCTGAACCATTTTTTGGCAGCTTTATTCTGTGCCTGACTATGAGGCTTCTTTGGATTGTTTCCGAACCATGCACGATCTGTCTGGAAATCTATGTTGAGGGATGCTTTGATTCCCAGAGCTGGTACGTGCCGCCAGTTTAGCTGTGAGGATCCTGCATTTACTTTTCAGAAACCTCTTCTGTCCTGAGCAGACAAAGCTTTGTGATTTTCTTCCTTTTTTTAAGTGTAAGCACTTGGAAAATTACTGCAGCAGTTTCACAAAGTAGTTAAACAGAAGCCCTCATTTAAAGGTAGAGATGGAGCAAAATGGTACTGCTGTGCTCTGGCTCGGAAGATAAGTTTGGACCTAGGTCTGCATGTCATGATCTGGATCATCACGACTTGGACCAACAAACTTATTGTCTCTGATCTGTCAGAACAAACTACTGAACTGCCACGGGAGCTGCTGAAACCTCCGTTGCGGTTCAGATCGGGATCTGATCTCAGGGGCCAGGCTGCGGCAGTGCTTAGAGCTTACAATGGCAAAAATCAGTACAGAGACAAATTTGCAAGTTTTATCCCTGGGTAGGAGAAAGAAGGGTGTGGGTTACTCAACCGATTTCAGACTCAGAAGGATGGCTGTTCAAAGCTCTAGACACACAGGAGACCAACTCTACCCAACAAAACAAGTCATACCCAATCGACAAGTTTTTCCTATGTGGCTCTGGAGAGAGGAGACGTACCAGCGTAGAGCCCCAACATCATGCACTTGGAGTCCATGCAGCTCTTGGAGAGATCCCGCATGGGGCAGAAACAGGAAAAACATAAATGAACCCACCCTTTCGGATGCACAAAGAAACAGAAGTGATTACCTGTACAGAGATCAGTGGTGCTATATGCATTATTTGTGCAAGAGGACATAATGAACTGAAACACAAGTAGTGAGAATCCTCATCTTTGGTATTGTAGCTGTTGAGGTTTTGGTTGCTCTGTTCCTTGTTCTTTTGAAAAAAACTGCATAGGCACAAATTAAAGACAATCTTCAACTTTAAGATGACTGGAGTTGTCAAATGAAGCAGCAATTGTACTGGCTTTGCTTTGTTCCTGTTCTTGTCAACCCTTTCTTTGAGATCTGCTTCCTAAAATGTCCAATATGTCTGTCAAAACACAGTGTGTTACTCATTTGCTTCCTGACGTGCTTCCTTGGTTTTTTAATTTTACTTTATTTTAAATGGAACAGTTGTTGCAGAAGAAGTAGGTGCAGAAAACTTTTCTTTGGTTTCGATTAAGTAGTACATAAAAAAGTCTCAAGTGTCTCTAAAGAACCACGACCATGCTTGGCTTGCTGCCGTGGGCTCAGCCAGCGCCCCAGGAAGGGCCATTCACCTGGAAGCGCGCACATGGAGCTGCTGTGGCCATTTGGGCAGCGTGGGCCGGGGCTGTGAGGCTTGACTGGGGCCACCCCAGCAGTGCGGCTGTGGCCAGGGCTCTGCCGCACCAGCTGCCAGCACTGCCTGCCTGCTCAGCCGCACGGCAGCTGCCGGAGGTGGAGAGAGGGCTTGGAGTTTGTGAGGCTTCTCCATCGTCAAACAACCACCCTCACCAGCGATGATGAAGGGAAAATGGCAAGTTATAAATATCTTTGGCTTGCAGTAATCCTGTCTCTTTGGTGTGCTGTGTTCCTGCCAGCTTAGGTAACTGGTGGATAAAAGGAACTTAGGGATGCAATAGATATTGAAGTCATATGCGGCACATCTAAAACGGTCAGTGGCATCTGAAGGGCTCGTTTCTCTTCTTTTCCTGCTTGAAAGTACCGTAAAATAACAAAACAAAAAAGAATGAAATACCTTGAACGCTAAACACATTTCAGTAAGGATGTTGTGAGGAGAAACTAGATCCCTGGCAACTAAAACTGATGTATAAGACCTAAAAAAATCTAGATCTTTCAAAACGTTGTGTTTGCTCCATGTACTGTAGCAATGAAATTGACCTCCTGAGTGTGCATCTGTATTAGGTACAAACACAGAACTTGTGACAAACTGCAAACTGTGCTTGAGGTTCATGTGGTACAGAGGCGTTCCCTACTGACCAGGAAGTTAGACTGTATCTTGAAACGATTGCTGTACTGAGTCCAGGATCGTACCTATCTCTGTAGCTACTGGCTTTGTGCTTGACACTTTGAGCTCAAGTGAACTGAATTTTTCTGATCCAAGATCAAGCTATACTCACTGATTAAATTAAACAAACTTAAAAAAACCGAAAACAAAACCAAGAAAAACTTAAATTTGATATTTTTTTTTTTCCTTTTCTCCTAAAACACTTAACAAAACCATGCCTGAGTTTTACAAACAGGTTCTCGGATTCTTTAGGTCTACGTGTCAGACTTTGTGCTCCGTTCTTGCGTGGCTGCGCCACGGTGGCGAGCTTTGGTGCAGGGCGGTGTGGCCAGCACCAGCGCCCTGCCGGCAAACGCTGGGCATGGGCAGGCTGCCCAGCGAGAGGCACCTCTGCTGGCCGGGGCGCTTTGGGGCTCAGGAGAAACTTGCCTCACGAATGACTCCCCTACGTTTCAGACCTGCTTTGCCTGTCCTGAGCATAGTATTGTATAGAAAGAGGTTAATTTTAATTTGCGCCTGCTAAGACTGACTAAAAGCCATAAGAAGTGTCCTCTGTTACAGCTGGGCTGGGGTTCGTTTCCAGGAGGATTGTGCTTTAAGTCACCAGTGAAGGGCCCTGCTGTGAAGCTGCTCTCTGCCATGCCATGCCGTGCCATGCCATGCCGTGCCGTGCCGCTCCCATCATGCTTTGGTGCAGGTGCTGGGGGCTGAGGAGGAGCCCCGCTCAGGTCATCCTGCCACTTCTCCAGGCTGCGCCGCCGGCGTTCATGAAGAAGTTGCTGACGGTGGTGAGCTCCAGGCCCAGCTGCTGGGAGATGGTGATCTGCATTTCTTTGGAGGGGCGCTTGTTCTCCTTGAAGATGGCGAAAAGTTCTGCGCTGGAGGTCTGTGAAAACCAGGCGAGATTTCTTCGGAGTTGTTGCGCTCTTTGTTCGGCTCTTGCTCTTTGCGTTTGCAGGCTGGGGAAGGGTGGGCAGAGAGAGGAAAGCAAGCATCAGGAGGTGAGTGGCTGCCTGCAGACGCCAGGCGTGGGGACTGGCGGGGGGTGGGGGTGGAGCTGGCACCCCCCTGTAAGACCAGCCAGTCGGCGCACAACTGCGGTTGAGCCAGCATGTGGGACAGGGGCT